>NC_092414.1:171684146-171995021 GCF_040894005.1 Engystomops pustulosus
GATGTCAACAACCTGTATTGACACAATTTTGGGAATTCATCATTTATCTAATGTGCTGAGGATAATTGACTAAATAAAAAAGAAAATATATTTTTTTCTGCTATTTTGCTGTTTGGCTTCTCTTATGATTACAATGTTTGCTGTAGATGTGGACTTTCCAGCATTACAGTAAAGCAATAAGCATATAAAAGAAGTTATTTCATGATTAAATATAACTTTCTAGAACATACCTAGAACAGATGGTGGAAAAATGTTTATTTAATGTTTATCAAATCACATAAAAGTAGCTATGTTCTTGTTACACTTTGAAATAACTTGTATTTACTTATGTTAATTTCTTTACTATAATGCTACAAATTTATAGCAAACATAGCAATCATAGGAGAAGCAAAAATCATTAGAAATCATATGTGTTTTAAGATTTGGTCTATTTTACTTATCACGCTGTTATTAGGCACATTCTTGCACATTGTAAGGCTACATTCACCTGACCGTATGGTGGACCTATGTACGGCTGCAAGCACACATGCGCTACCATACCGCTCCGTATGCGGGAAAAAGCAAGGACATGTCCTATGTTTCCCCATAGTATGGGCCATACGCAATGCATTTCAATGAAGAGGGGAGGGGTCACCCCTCCTCCTATCCATTACAGCAGATGAAATATTAAAATTTTGGATGCCAATGTTTTGACTGCAGTGTAAAGGAGCCACAAGCATGATTAAGAATTACAAAAACATAATTTATATGTTTTGTTACATAGGTCACAGAGAGTCCAGAAAGAGTTCTTCCTCCCTCAGATCTTTATATGCTGTTTAGAAAGAACCCCTAACAACTGAGATTGATTTTGCATCACAGCAAGATACCAATTCCTCCATGCTATAAGTACACTATAATACTACAATAACTATTGTAGTATTACAGTATATTGTATGAACGATCAGTCTCCCCAGGGTTAAATTACACAGGGGACCTGAAATATAAGTAAAACTAAATTTAAAAAATATATAAAAAAATTAAAGATGTAAAAGTGTAAATCTTTAATAATAATAATAATAATTCCTATATTTATATAGCGCCAACAGATTATGCAGCGCTGCACAGAGCTTGCCAAATCTCTTGGGGCTTACAATCTAATCAACCTACCAGTATATTTTGGAGTGTGGGAGGAAACCGGAGAATCCAGAGGAAACCCACACAAACATGGAGAGAACAAACTCTTTACAGATGTTGACCATGGAATTTTAACCCAGGTCCCACGCGCTGCAAGGCTGTAATGCTAACCACTGAGCCACTGTGCTGCCCCCATTTTCCTAGAAAATCATATAAAAATAAACAGTAAAAAAAATCAAACAATTCGGAATATCCCAAAATGCTTGTTCTATCAAAATTAGCTGATGAAGGTCAACAGGTATAAAAAAGTATAAAAAAGTTATTGGCCTCAGAATTTGGCAAAATGGCAATTTAAGAAATCTAAAACATACTCAAACCTATATAAATTTTGTATACCTGTGATCGTATTGACCCAAAGAATAAAGCAGATGTTTCATTTGTGGCGCACAGTAAAAGCCATAAAAATTAAGCCACAATAAAACACAACAAATGTTTTTTTTGGCAATTTAACATATGTTATTTTCCAGATTTCCAGTGCATTGATTGCATGGAATATTAAATAGAGTCCTCTTGTGTATACAGTATATTTAATAAGAAAGAAATAGCAAACACCCAAATCCAATGTGTACTCACAACAGACTTGCACATCTCTAAAAGCTTTGTTTACATTTGGACGTTACTTCCTTCAAATTTTTAGTTTTCAATTAAGTTTGTTTTTTAACACATCATTAATTATGTTATTAATACATTTTCAGTGAAAGTATAATATTTTTTTTGGCCGATCGTTATAATTAAAAAAAGAGGATATATCAACTCTCCTGACAAGTAGTAAACACTTTCCATTTAATAATTCTATGACCTCTCTTCTAAGTCCTGAGTTACAGCACAACCCTTAAATGAACTTATGAGTAGTTAGTCAAGTGGGTGTTACCTGTTAAGCTGTGCAGGTACACACCTGCACAGTCTCATACGATTCAATTAGTACTTACAGTGTCATATTGCGCAGGGACTCCCCAAACCCATTTCCTGACATCCACTTTGTTTACTACTATTGCACAGCAATACTCTCCTAACTAGGATTCTATAGGCTATTCAATTGCCCCTGCCACTGTTGCAGAAATAGGCCCAGCTATATGAAATGTGGTCCAATCTGCCTTAGTGTAGTTAGCAGGGGCGTAACTATAGTGGTAGCAGCCATAGCAGCTGCTATGGGGCCCACAGTGTCAGGGAGCCCCGTCATCCTACATGACATATTAAAGAATGGAGGATATGCACCATTATATCATACAGTACATTGTGCAGCATAATATGTATATAACATGTATGTGATATACATATGCTGTATCTGTGATGCGTATATGCTGTATGTGTTTACGGTGTTTGTTCTCTGTATATGCTGTATGTGTGTATATATGCTCTATATGTGTGGGCATGAGTGTATAAATGTTTGATTTTAACTTGCATGTGCGGGTATGCAGATACGTTTATTTTTTAAGTGTGAAGGGGGCCCCATGCAGAAGCCTGCTATGGGGCCCTGCCTCTTGTAATTACGCCACTGGTAGTTAGCCTTGCTTATGGGCACTTTGTACCTCATTATTTAACAGTGTTGCAGGTTCTCAGTTAATCTGGTCTGTTTTCATGATGTGGACACAGTTGCACCTTTTTTCTTGTTGCACTTTGCTTTATGCTGTTGAGACACAATTTTCGCAAAGCACAGTAATACATTTTGAGCTAACTAAGGACACAAACCAACAAGCCCCTTTAAGTGCACAGTTTTACAAAGTGTCGGACAAAATTCAACCGTGACACAATTGTGGAGCAAACCCATAATAAATACATGTGCAGGCTCCAAAGGCACTTTTTTCAAGCAAAGTTATACAAAAAACTGATATAGACACAACAATATTTGTGGGCCATAGTGTTCCCAGATGAGCAACAACTTTTTTAGGATGAGAATGTATACAGCGGACTATCAAAGGATACTTAACATGACCAGAATGAAACCAAAGTGACAACTTCTGAGGCTTTCTGCAAGGACTGACAAGGAGGCCGGTGGTGAGGACTTAGTGGAAGTAAATGTTAGAGGTGATGGCTATGTCCTATACCCATGATGCAAATAGTACTAGCACTGGCCCTGCACTGTAGCAGCCTATAACTAGCAGCATAACGTTCTTCTGAATGTCCTAAAAAGGGACCTAACTGTGCCAAAAAGGGCAATTCTTCATTTTTCCAAATCCCTGCCTGCTTGTCTGACTGACTCTGACTGCAGCTATGTCTTTTCTTTACTGTAATGGTGATAGGGGTATGACCCTGCCTTTTATACAGCAGGGTCACATGTCCCATCTAGCCAATCACATGCTAAATGTAGGCATTCTGTAGTTGCCAATAGGTTGAAAGTTGGTTGATTGGCTGCTCAGAAGTCAATTGAACAGCTTGTCACGTTTTCCCGAACGCTGCCATTTGGCTTTGTTGTTGGGGTGGTGAACCGCCTTGTTCAGTACAGACTGGATTGCAGTTTGGGTCCACTCAACACTAATCTTGATGGGAACTATGATGAGGATCATAATTTAGAAGGATACCATGTGGACCTGGAATAAGGAGGAGAGGGTAGTTATAAGCTAGCCATGCTTGGCCCACCGAATGATAGGGCCAAATGGAACTTGGAAACGGACGATGGCTAAGAAACAGTGCTAGTGTGGTCTTGGTATGTGGTCAAGTATGAAATGCAAAATAATATATATATATATATATATATATATATATATATATATATATATATATATATAGTATAATTCATGGGCAGTACAATTGTTGAGTTCTTACTCCTGTTTCACTGTATTTTCTAAAACAGAAATGTGCAGAGAAGTGAGAGTTTTTGTTTTGTTTCCTTTTAGTCATATTATTTAGTGCATATTCTCAGCATCCGCCTTTGCATCCTCCCACACGCATATGTTTGCTCATTAGTTATTATACTAATAAGAAAATATTGCCCTTGAAAATTTATTCTTGTTTTCTTGTTGTGACATTTTCCAAGTGCGTTCATATGAAAGTGTCCAAACATGTGAGATTAGTTTAATAAACATGATGTAATTATGGCTTCTAATTGAATTTAATATTTTTTTTTCTTTTTTGAGATTGTGAAGCCTTGATCCCAGAAGATAAGTTCATATATTACACATATGTCCTAGTCATTTATTCATACTTGTATAACATTGGGCCATTGTACACAACAGTCTTCACTGTGTCCGAAAAGACAGAAAAAATGTGCACATAAAGAGGCGGTTACTGCTTAGTCGGACCATGCGCCACAATTCTGCAACATGAACAAAGTGCACCATAAAAATGGTGTTCGCTTCCTGAGCAGTGAAGGGTGCAAGAGATTAATGAAGTTTTGATGAATCTGGCGCACCCTGCACACTCCACAGGCAAACTGCATATAGTATAGACTGCACTAGTTTTGATAAATGTGGGCCTAGATGTTCAGCACAGGAATCTCACCCGTGGTGGCCTTTGTAACAGAAGACAACCTTCTGTACATTGAAATCATTGGGGAACGAGGCTTTCTTATTTCCCATTATGCTCTCCTAAAATAGAAAATGTAGCAGAAACCCCCGATGCTGGAGTGAGCTAAGCCTCACCTATAAAGAGAACACCATAAAACACAACCCCAAAGAAAATGGCACAATTACTTAATAACAATTTTACCTCATTCTGTAATTATTTTATAGTTTCTAAGTACATTGTAGAGCACATTAAAGGGTGCATTTTGGTTCATTTAGTACCCAGAATAAAAGTTTGATGTGACAATAAAGATAAAAATTGTTTTGGTGCTTCAAAAGCTTTTAATAGGATATCTCATATGTAATTGTTATCAATGGTTACAGAATAAGGTCCCCGAGCGTTAAGGAGGATTCACACTGACGTGTGTGTTGCAAGTCCATTGCGTGTTGTCTAGATTTTGCTTCCATATTTTTGTCAGCACATTGTCCGCAATATTTCTATTGTCCTGTTGTATTTCAAGTCCGGAAGAAAAAAACTGAAAGCTTAAACATTGGTTAGAAAACACCCGCTTTCCCAGCCTCATTGGTTGAGAAAAAAAAAGAGCTGTTAACAGTTTTTTTTTTTTGCGGACCCATAGACTTCTATTGCCTTCTGTGATCCACATTTGTCAAAAAAATAGGTAAAGTTTTAAATTTTTTTTCCAGAAACATCATATCTTTGGAAAACAACTACAATGGCTCAGTAAGGCATCACATGAAAAACAATGCCTGTGTGAAAGAGCCCTTAAGCATGTGTCTGTTCATGTAATGTCTGCTTGAGTGGCTGAGCTATACAGTGTTTGCCTAATTCAGGCACTCACTTAGACATTGCATGGAGATGCAGGACACATACTCAACCTGGAGCTCACTCAGTTGTATTGCTGTTTTTACTCCTATCAGTCCCTAGTGTAAAATTCCAGTATGTGGATAGGCAACAGCTGAGCAGACACTCCATAATTCCTCTGTGCTATGAGATTATCAGGGTCCAGGGTTTATCTATATTTTCATTTAGCTTATGAACATGCACTAGTATCTGACACATAAAAAATTAGAGATGAAATAGATCAGAGTCAATCGATAGATATAAGACACAAATACACACTCAGCCCTGCTACCTCACCTATATAACACACAGTCAGCACTGCCATTCCCCCTCCCTTGGATCTACACCTTATCTTATTTGTAGTGCTTCAGCTGTTTCCTCTTCAGGCTGCTGAGAAGCACACTGCTGCTGGAATAGGATGTGCCTGTGTCTGTATTGTGCTGTCTGCCTCCTCCCCCTCCCACTTCTCCTGCAATACAAGAGAAGCTAGAAGAATCTGCTGACTCTAGTCAAGAGTTTACTGTCGAATCCAGGGGTAACCAAATTGTATACTCCAGGACTGATAGATAGATTGGAATTATATCTCTGAAATTCGTGAAATTCTGTATTTTTGTTAAAAACATTGGATTAGAGAATGTGTTATTTTGTTTTCCTGAGTGTATTTAAGAATCTTGTTTTCATGGAAATACTCCTTTAAGGGCTCTTTCACACTGTAATTCTTTTTCAAGTCCGTGGTTCATTAATTTTCACGGATACCTTACTGAACCATACTTTTCTAAAGGTGTTTTCATATTTCATTTGTTTTCCACTGATCAGTTGTCGCTGAAAAATATTTTGACATTTGTCCTTTTTTTTTACAAGTGCTGATCATGGTAGGCAATGGACACACAACACACACGTCAGTGTAAATCCACCCTGAGGAATAACACTTAAAAAAAAACAATAGAAATACTCAACCTTGCTCCTCTTCATCTAGATCCCAGAACTGTCCATTGCTAGTCTTGACATGCCAGGATCACCCAGAAAAGAAAGTCACAATTAGCAGTACAAAGCGCAGGGACGAGATATCCAACGCTCCAGGCTGCTAATTATATACAACCCCCCCCCACCACCACCACCACCTCCCTCTCCCATGCTCTAGGTAGGTGAAGTCAAGATAGAGGTGTGAATTCAGGCCCCTAGCATGATGTCACCTCCCTCTCCCATGGTGGGAGGTGACATTGGTTTGCATAATTAGCAGCATGGAGCACTAGACATCTTCTAATTATAACTTTCTTTTGTAGATGATTCCAGTACAAGACAGCCAATTAAAGTAAAAAAATGCAAGAGCGAAAAATCTGGAAATTATTAGAGATGAGCGAGCACTAAAATGCTCGGGTGCTCGTTATTCGAGACGAACTTTTCCAGATGCTCGAGTGCTCGTCTCGAATAACGAGCCCCATTGAAGTCAATGGGAGACTCGAGCATTTTTCAAAGGGACCATGGTTCGGGAATAAAATGTGTTATTTAATTGAAAAAGAATGTCTTCTGATAAGTTATCAGATGTATGCAAACATCTGCAATCTATTCTTCACTGTTCCGCGCGTATATTATCTCCCGACAAGTTATCAGATGTGAAGAACAGTGAAGAATAGAATAAAAACAGTGAACACAGGATCATTTAAGTGAAAAACACAGTGAAGAACACAGTGAAGAATAGATTACAGATGTTCGGCACATCTGCTTACTTGTCGGGAGAGGAGATACGCTGTCCCGGGATCCGCTCCTCTTCTTCCACTGAAGTCTCCCCGATGTCTCCCTGCTGCCCGATGTCTCCCTGGTGCCCGATGTCTGCCTGCTGCCCGATGTCTCCCTGGTGCCCGATGTCTCCCTGCTGCGCGCGATGTCTCCCTGCTGCGCGCGATGTCTCCCTGCTGCGCCCGATGTGTCTCTGCTGCGCCAGATGTGTCTCTGCTGCGCCAGATGTCTCCCTGCTGTGCGATGTCTCCCTGCTGCCGTTCCGCGTGTATCTTCCGACAAGTAAGCAGATGTGCAGAACATCTGTAATCTATTCTTCACTGTGTTCTTCACTTAAATGATCCTGTGTTCACTATGTTCACTGTTTTTATTCTATTCTTCATTGTTCTTCACTGTGTTTGTTTAATTAAATGCTCGATCTCGAGCAGGGGAAATACTCGTCCGAGCAACGAGCCGTTTCGAGTACCTTAATACTCGAACGAGCATCAAGCTCGGACGAGTATACTCGCTCATCTCTAGAAATTATTAAAGCAGCAGAAAGATCAATTATCTTTTGGACTATGAACATGCTAGAATTCTTTAAATTTTATTAATTTCAAAGTACATTACTAAAAATCTATCAACAATCCACCAAGAGGATGAAAACTTCATAAAATAACATGATCCTGGCAATAGTATTTTGTAGAGTTTGCAAAGCCGATTATCCATAATCTTGTCTGTATCTCCTATTCTCCTCAAGTTTGTGCCAATTGTAGAAAATGAAGTGTTACAGAAGATCCGGGCAACAGAAAGGAATTATTCTCTAAACCTCAAAATATTGCTCCAGCAGTTTATCATGAAGGAATACTCTTATTAGGATGTGTTGTATTGACAAGGAGCACAGCGACCATAGGAATAAGTGTTATAGTGTTTATCAGCAGAAAATGTAAAATTTTTTTTTATATTAAAATATTTATTTAGTAATTTTTTACTCTATTTGCCAAGAATACAGGAATATAGCATTCCTTATTTTTTCAAAACGTTATATATTTTTACAAGAATACAACCCCCTGTGTGCATTATGACGTACATGTGCTTCATTATGCCGTTAAGGATGTATGAAGAGTGCTGAAAGGCTTTTGTAAAAAGTCACATAAAAAGTTGCATAGTCACTCCTGTCAGCTGCTGACAACTGTACTGGGAATTTTTATGTATGTTGTGACTTTTTTGCAACTTTTTGAAAAAAAAATCCCAGATAGAAAGTACA
This sequence comes from Engystomops pustulosus, assembly GCF_040894005.1. NCBI lineage: Eukaryota > Metazoa > Chordata > Amphibia > Anura > Leptodactylidae > Engystomops > Engystomops pustulosus. The sequence goes on from NC_092414.1 coordinate 171,692,605, forward strand.
GCATAAGAACATTTAATGAAGGGCCACAGCATTTTAAGAAATCTGAATGGCAGTGGGGCTCCAAAAACAGACATAGAATGGTCACAAGGAGCCGCCTAGTGATAAATTACCCCCTATATGCATCGTTCAATAGTGAAATTCTGGAGGGGTTAGTTATAGACTTGATATGGGGGAAGAGACGGGCTAGGATTGGGTTGTCCTCCCTCTATTGCCCCCTGGAGGCATATTTTTGGCAACTTTTTGACGGCACAATTGGCCATCTTAGTTACGAGGAAGAACTGCAATGCCTTTGTTAGATTAATAGAGTTAAGTAAGAGTAGAAGGGATTCTATTTTTTCTCTACTAGAAAGTGGAGAATTTAAATTTAACAATTATAAGAAAATATATTTGGCTAGTTTACTTACTCTGATTTTCCTCACAATGGGAGAATTTCCACTTTGGTGAATTTAGATCTATTCCAGATAGTGAGTATTGGATCAAAAAGGGGTTAGGTTTTTTTTCCACAAATTTTAGATAATCTACATTTATATGACTATAATGAATTTTTTACTTGTTTTAGAGGGTTTGTGTAACGTCCGTGCCTAAACTTCGCGGTTTGCGGTGTGTGAACTGTGGCTTAATGCTTGTGTTTGGATTAACTGAACCACACCCTGCCCCTTGCATTTTAGTCCTGCCCAGCAAGGGTTACAAGCCTGATGGACAGTTTCTCCAGTGTGCTGCTGGAGGCATGTCCGGGAATGGCCTTATATACCTTCCTGCTCCCATCAGACCTGGCTGGTTATTCTTCAATTCTTACCTGTGTATCTAGTTCTCCTGCTATCTTGTTTGGTATTCTGTGTTTTGCATCTGATTCTGTACCTTTGCAGCCATCTTGATCTTGACCTGTCTCCGCTTGTCTGCCTGTATCTGGACCTGACCTGTAAATACCTGTTTGATCTTGACCTGATCTGTATATAATCCGCTTGATCTTGACCTGACCTGTGTATAACCCCCCTGTAGACCTGTATATATCTGTTTGTCCCTCAGTATCGTTTATCTCCTAGTGTTACCCCACCTTCCTGTCTCAGTCTTGTGTCGGTTTCTGTGTACCTGTGTGAACACTGGTCTATACCTGTATTCAGGTTACCTGTCTGCTCCACCATCCAGCAGCTGCCCGACGAAGTAAGCCTTCCCTGTCATCTTGTAGGGTCACTAAGGGACCATGAGTAAGGTTCCTGATAGTGGGTTCGCCCTTATCAGGGCGGCTTATCTGCTTTAGGCAGGGTCTTAGCCCGCAAGGACGTCGCAGGGTGAGTTTGCCATCACTTACCTAGTCTGACAGCTAGCGCCAAGCCTGGTTGTGGTTGCGCGTTTGCTGGACAGGTGCTGACAGTTTGATTCACTTTATGTATGGATGTAGGAATAGAATTTTTGATTAGCACGAGGGTAAGGAATAAGGTGATTTCTCAGATGTATAAATATATTATTCACGTGTTTGCGAAGAATAAATGGCATGTGCAATTGGGGGTTATATCAGGCGAAGATTGTAAATTGTGATATAGTGGTATTGGACTGTGCTCCCTTTTGTGGAATCATAGGATGGTACAATTCAATTTCATTCACCAGTTATATTAAACTCCCAAGGGCTTATTCAGAATGAAACTAAGGGCCGATTCTGGATGTCGGAGCTATCTCCTGGAGAATGCGGACTTTGTCCATGTCGCTTTCGGTTGCTATAAATTAAAGGATTACTGGAGTAAGATATTTGACTATATAGAAATAACCTTTAAGGTGAGAATTAGCTATTCTATCCAGGCTGCACTTCTTAGTCTTTTTGATATAAGAAAAGAAGAGGGGAGGAAAAGGCTGGTTGTTTATAAAGTCCTTTTCTTAGCCAGGTTGATTGTTGCAAGAAAGTGGGGTAGTGTGGAGACCCATTCTGGGGAAGAATTTCTGGCAGAAGTACAAAAATGTAAAAAAATATGAGAAACTTATTGCAGAGAAAGGGGGCTTGTAGAGAAATGGAAAAGGGTTTGGTGTGTGGATTCCTGACAACTGTTCATTATTTAGTAAAATCATATTATATTTTTTTTCTGTCTCTCGTAGGCCTGCTCTGTCCATTCTTTTTGTTCTTTTTTTGAGGTGTAAGTTGTTTTATTGGTATTTCAGAATTATATATAAATGTATTACTATGTAGACTTTTATACTGGGTTTGTATTATCATGTATGTTAACTTGATTGTCTCAATAAAGCATTCAAAAAATTAAAAAACGAAAAAGAAAATATCAACCCATAATTAAACCTGTATTTTGTAGGGCATTTTTTAAGATTTTCATACATAGATTTCCTATTTCTGTGATTTTTTTTAGAGAAAATGTAGAGATTTTTTTTAAAGCAAAATATTTTCTTGTTGCACCTGTTATACTTCTTTGTATGCTGTAAAGCATTACCCAATACTTTGCTACATATGCAGCAAGCAAAACGTTTAGAGAAAAGAAAAACGGGTGCTCCAGCTTTGTTAGATTTGGGCGCAATGTTAGATTCGGGCAGTTACATGTGATCCTCCTACAAGCTCTTCTCTGCTTCTCTACCACTCCCCAGCATGAGAATAACCCTCACAGCAGCACCCAGTAACCTCCTCAGCAGTGGCGTCTCCTGGAGGGGGTCCCCCAGTGCTCATCTCCTGCTGCCCCCATGTATTTCTGGTTAGTATCCTCAGCAGACACCCGTGTGGTCATCCTGCTACACAGGGACACTTCTCTGTCATATGTGCAAAATCCTGCAAACTTCTCTTCTCTCTTGCTCTGAGCTGAGGCTTCTGCAGATTGTTTTGTAAATAGAAGGTCATGAACTTTAAATAGAGTCTGCAGCTCCTGTCTGTAGCGTCTGTAATGTCTGTACCAGTGTCTGCTGAGTTCTGCTGCTGGGGATGAGCTGCTCTGCACAAGAGCTTAGTATTACTTTTCAGTTTACACCCCCTTCGGGCTGGAGTGTTTTTGCGCCCATTTTTGAGATCTAGAAAACTGTGAGGAATTTATACAGAAAGTATATCGGAAAATTGCATAACTTTTTATCATAGAAATTTTAACATTAATTTGATGAAATGGGACTGTTGAGTTCTACTATCTATTAGTTTGTCTCATTGGTGCCCCTACTGAACTTTTGGAGTGTTGACTTTTTGCTGTGAAGCCAACCCCACTCTTCCAAAGGCCAAGTCCCCATTTTGTACTTTTGCCTTCCAATCAACACAAAGCTGTTGAACCCCAACAATAAATCTATACCAGACCATAATCAAAATCATTTATCTCTTCCTTTAAAATGCAGTTTATGTTTTATGTATTGAGATTCTTCTCATTTTATTGAAGAGTCCAGTCTTCTATAACATAAAGAAATAACTACATTTTCCAACTAAGAAAAAAAATAATCTTTAACGTACACCATGTGTATTATGTACAGTATATATTCTGCTATAGATAATGCAAACTGCACATATAGACGGTAAAACAGATTATTCCCTGGATAGTGATATGTATAGGTTTCACAGTATAAACTGCACGGGCTATTCCCCAATAACCTTTTCTATTATAAATCTAGCCCTATAGATTGTCCTATACATTGCTACATGCTGTAATGAATCTGGATAGCAGTCTCTTATTTATAGCACTGTGATGGATGAGAGGGAATGCATCTGACATGCTGAAAAGTGCAAGCTTTCAATCCCTGCCTGTAACCGTGTCCAGAATCAATAGTACACACTAAGCATCAGGCAAGCATTTTGATTCTTATGTGTGACTTGGAACTACTTTAACAACATGAATGACACTATATAACAACAGACGATTCATGAACGCCCATTATTTCCTTCTAATAATCAGCAGCTATCATGGCCCTTCTATCAAGGTTTATAAGTTGCAGTAAAGTCATGAATCCCATAATAATGTTATTATGCTTTGTATGCTCTATATCATGCTGCTAGTAGATTGGATTACTATATAATGGTGTCAAACTTCCTTTAAAGGGTTTGTCCGAGTGTTAAAGGTTGGGGACTTTAAAAAAAATACAGGTGTACTCACCTCATCTGGCGCTCCCAGTTTCCTGCCCCATAGTCTGTTAGTAATGTGCCCCTGTATGTTTACAAGGGCACAGAAGCTGTGCCCTGGCTACTTCCGGATGGTCTGGCCATGCCAACATGGCAACATGTCCCCCAGCTTTCAGCCAGCCCAGAAGTACTCAGAGCACAGCTTCCATGCCCCTGTAAACATACAGAGGCACGTCTCTAACAGACCGTGGCATGGGACACCGGGAGTGCCAGACTTGTTACACTTTTTTTTTTTTTAAACCCCCCCCCCCAGCCTGGCTAAGAGAATTTTTTCATCACTCAGATAACCCCTATAAAGGTAATTTCACAAAAGATTTGACCATGCTACTCTGCATATGGTGATAGATAGCAGTCTTGGGGATCTGTATAATCATACCTTTCATGGGTACACCCGCAATCCTCGATATGGATCGCGGGTGCACCCGTGCCTGCTGCCCCAGTCCCCGCTCCCCCTGCCCTCACTTACCTCTCCTGGCTCCAGCCTTAAAGGGCCAGCATCCTCCTTATTGGCTCTGGCATTCCCGGCTCGGGTATATAGCCTGGAGACTCCCCGCATCCCCTGCCAGATCTTCATGTCCTCTTACTGAAGAGAAAGCCCTCCGTGTTCCCAAGCGTTTCCAGATGCCTCCGTGGATTCTGTGATTCCCGTGTTCCGTTTTGTTCCCGTGTTCTGTGGTGTTCCATGCTGTTCCCGTGTTCCTGTGTCCTGTGGCGGTCCTGTTATCCTGTTGCGGTCCTGTTATCCTGTAGCGGTCCTGGTATCCTGTGGCCGTCCTGGTATCCTGTGGCCATCCGGTAATCCAGTAGCCATCCCGAGGTCCTGCCATCCCGAGGTCCTACCATCCCGAGGTCCTGCCATCCTGAGGTCCTGCCTTCCCGAGGTCCTGCCCCATGGTCCTGCCTGCCCTGTGTCCCTACCTTGGCTGCCACCGCGGGCCTAGTCGCACCCGTGGAGCGACCTGGTGGCTACCCGCCGCAGCAAGTCCATCCCGCTTTGCGGCAGGCTCTGGTGAAGACCAGGAGTCCACTTAGACTCCACTCCCGGGTTGCGGCTGGCATCTTTATCTCCCGCGGTGGTCCAAGGAGTCCACAAGACTTTAGTCCTAAGGGACTATTCCCATAGACTGTGACAATACTGTTATTTTTATTGTTAGAAAAACCATAATAATTAGCTCTCACAGCCCTTTCCTCTGATCTAAATAACATCTGTATTAAGCCGTTGGATACATTTGATGAAGAAGAGAGAAATGGTGAACATACCATCAGGAATGGCATAAGACGGGTCTAACATCCGTGCCAAAACGTTGAACAATCCGCAGTTGGCAGAATAGGTGGCGTTGATTTGTGTGTGAACTGGGGCTTAGATTTACTGAGCCACACCCTGCTCCTTGCATTTCAGCCCTGCCCAGCAAGAGTTACTAGCCTGATTGACAGTTCCTCCAGTGTGCTGCTGGAGGCGTGTCTGGAACTGCATAAATACCTGCCTACTACCATCATACCTTGCTGGTGAAACTGCTATATTGCTGTGTTTCTAGCTCCTCTTGCATTCTGTAGTTTCTGGTTTCGGATCTCTTGCCTGTGTCTCGACTTCGCTATTTGGATTGTGTTTTCGTTATTGATATTCCCTGCTGCTGCCGACTCGGATTGTATACCTTGCCTTATTGTGTTTGTTCGTCTGTATTGTTACGTATTCACACCTTACCCAGGGAGGGAACGTGGCCCAGTTATTGGCCTCCGTTTAGGGGGGACCCAAAAAGTAGGTAGGGACAGATTGGTGGTTTCAGTGTCAGGGCTCACTGTCCTTGTTTGTGTCCTGCCATTACAACGGGCCTGGGCATTTGGGTCTGTCCTATCTAGAATGGTGAGAAATATCTCTCAGGCCACATCACCACTGATCCTCTGCTGCTGGATGTGGCACCGTCTGGCAGACAACCTGCTAGTTTCAGAACTGAAGGCAGTAACGGCAGAGAAAGAGGAGCAGTGAGTATTTGATTTTTTTTTTGCAGAAAAAAAGGGGAGAAGGGGAAAAATAAATAGGAGAATTACATAAATGTATATATTAACGATCAAAAGTGAAATCCAAGCAAATATGTAATTGAAAAGAAGCACAATTATTATGTGTGTAAATCTTAAGGGACATGGTGATAATTAAGACTGTAAGACAAATTCCCTCATTACAGCTAATGTAATTCTAATGATTAGACATGTGAGCTGCCAGAAGATGAGACCATTTTCTATTTTGAGAGATACTGAAATAGATGTAAATAATTTCATATGACCACATAATAAATAATAGCAATGGATAATACTTCTGCTCTAGTGTAATTCCAAGGTTCTAAATAAGTTCATGCATATCATATCAGTTTCATGTTTTTTCCAAATACAGAACTCTATATTTCTGATCAGTTGGTCGTTGGCTGGATGTAACCAAGCAGATCAATATGTAATTTGTAGAAAAGATAAAGTTTGTAACTTACTGAAATCCCAGCTTTTTTCTGTTCTTATGAGTCCTATAGACAGTCCCATTCAGTTATAGACATGCATTGATACAAATGCTTGAAGTGAGACCTCCCACTACCAACCAACGATTTACCGGTTATCTTGAATTATCAAGATGTGTGTGTATATGTGTGTATATACACTCACCGGCCACTTTATTAGGTACACCATGCTAGTAACGGGTTGGACCCCCTTTTGCCTTCAGAACTGCCTCAATTCTTCGTGGCATAGATTCAACAAGGTGCTGGAAGCATTCCTCAGAGATTTTGGTTCATATTGACATGATGGCATCACACAGTTGCCGCAGATTTGTCGGCTGCACATCCATGATACGAATCTCCCGTTCCACCACATCCCAAAGATGCTCTATTGGATTGAGATCTGGTGACTGTGGAGGCCATTTGAGTCCAGTGAACTCATTGTCATGTTCAAGAAACCAGTCTGAGATGATTCCAGCTTTATGACATGGCGCATTATCCTGCTGAAAGTAGCCATCAGATGTTACAGGGTACATTGTGCTCATAAAGGGATGGACATGGTCAGCAACAATACTCAGGTAGGCTGTGGCGTTGCAACGATGCTCAATTGGTACCAAGGGACACAAAGAGTGGCAAGAAAATATTCCCCACACCATGACACCACCACCACCAGCCTGAACCGTTGATACAAGGCAGGATGGATCCATGCTTTCATGTTGTTGACGCCAAATTCTGACCCTACCATCCGAATGTCGCAGCAGAAATCGAGACTCATCAGACCAGGCAACGTTTTTCCAATCTTCTACTGTCCAATTTCGATGAGCTTGTGCAAATTGTAGCCTCAGTTTCCTGTTCTTAGCTGAAAGGAGTGGCACCCGGTGTGGTCTTCTGCTGCTGTAGCCCATCTGCCTCAAAGTTCGACGTACTGTGCGTTCAGAGATGCTCTTCTGCCTACCTTGGTTGTAACGGGTGGCGATTTGAGTCACTGTTGCCTTTCTATCAGCTCGAACCAGTCTGCCCATTCTCCTCTGACCTCTGAGGCATTTCCGCCCACAGAACTGCCGCTCACTGGCTCACCGCTTTTTCGGACCATTCTCTGTAAACCCTAGAGATGGTTGTGCGTGAAAATCCCAGTAGATCAGCAGTTTCTGAAATACTCAAACCAGCCCTTCTGGCACCAACAACCATGCCACGTTCAAAGGCACTCAAATCACTTTTCTTCCCCATACTGATGCTCGGTTTGAACTGCAGGAGATTGTCTTGACCATGTCTACATGCCTAAATGCACTGAGTTGCCGCCATGTGATTGGCTGATTAGAAATTAAGTGTTAACGAGCAGTTGGACAGGTGTACCTAATAAAGTGGCCGGTGAGTGTATATATATAAAGCAGAAGTTTATATACACTAAATAAAAAACAATGTATCATGTTATGAAATAAGAATAAACCTTTCCCATTTTAGGCCAATTAAAATTACCAAGATTTGCCACATGCCAGAATAATAAGAGAGAGAGAGAATTTTTTTTAGGGTATTTTCATTACTATCTGCAAATCCAAAAATTTACATACAATAAATTAGTATTTGGTACCATTTCCCTTAAACTGTAAGACCTAAGTAAAATGTTTTGGATATCCATACACAAGCCTCATACAATGATTGGTTGGAATTTGGGCCCAATCCTGCGTACAGCACTGGTGTAAGTGATCTATGTTTGTAGGTCACCTTTCTCCCACCTGCCTTTCCAGCTTTGCATGCACATTTTCAACATGATTAAGATCAGGGCTTTGTGATGGCCACTCCAAAACATTAACCTTGTTATCCTTAAACCTTTTGGAACCAGTTTTGCAGTATGCTTCGGGTCATTGTCCATTTCGAAGACCTATTCAGTATTTCCATTTAATGTTCTTTCCTCATCTATTTTGTGAAGTGCCTCTTGCAACAAACCAACCCCATAACATGGTGCTGCCACCCCTGGGTTTCGCAGTTGGGATGGTGTTCTCAGGCTTACAAACTTCTCCCTTTTCCCTCCAAATATAACAATGGTCATTGTGGTTAAACAGTTCAATTTTAGTTACATCAGACTACAGGATATGTCTCCAAAAATGAAGATCTATAGAGGTAATTAATCATAAGTATAAGAAATGCCACGCCCCCTATCACTGCGGATACATTAAGAGGCACAGACCAGACAAAACAATCCCAGGTCAGACCTGGCATATTTTAATGTAAAAAATATTGAGGCATGGGACAGGAGTCCCACTCCACCAGTGAGTGTGCCAGCATCTTTAAAAGATCTTTTGCTTTTACTCTTAGGTTGATGTGCACATTTTGGACCAAATTATGTGCACCTCTGGGACACAGAACCTATCTACTTCTTGAGTGGTATGATGGCTGAGCATTCCCATCTTATTTGTACTTGTATATAATTGTTTGTACAGTTGAATAAGGCAGATTTCAGGTATCTGGAAATTTCATCCAAGGATGAAGCAGACTTGTGCAAGTCCCCAATACCCTTCATTATATCTTAGCTGATTACTTTAGACTTTCAAATAATGTTACACAAAAAAGCAGCATATTTCAGGTGTGCCTTTAAATACATCCACAAGTGTGTCAGTAATTAACATAAATGTTGCCAATAATGGTAATTTTTTTCCTTTATTCTTTGATTCTGACTTCAGTTTATACACTGCAGATATCATTGCTGATCCGTGACCATCATCTATTATAAATGATAGAATCTCTGTTATTTTTATATAGAATTGCATTTGAAATGCCTGCCAGTGATGATAAAAAAATGAGTACTGAAAAGTAATCTCTACAGAATAGGAAGTATTAATCTTTAATAACTCTTTATTGCTCAGTGAAAAATTACGGATTTCATTATTTTTGTTTAAATACAGGGACATGGAAAACAACTAAAAAACCAAAACATTTAAAAATATTTTTTAAATAAAAACTTGATTTTTCAAACCATGTTATTTTTTTATTACTTTTAAGGAATATATTCCATAGAGTTTTACACAAATATTCTTTATAAATAATATTATTTTAATAACCTATATATAATAGTTTAATTTAAAGTGGATACATAGAGAAAAATAATTATCTCAAGAATAAAAAGCCTTGGAGTATAGCCACAGAAAACAGACTAGAGCCAATATTAGAGTTTCATCACTCATAATGAGAACATTTGGTTCTCCATCATCAATGATTACCATGCTTACATGTCCTCATAATATGTCCACTGAGCAGGGAAAAAGGGTGATACTGGCATCCTAATGGAAAGGAATAGGGACTTATTATTAATATGATAGACACGTCACAGCTTTCCTTTTATTAACATAACACTGAATATAACATCCACTTCTTACACCATAGTTTAACATCTACTGATAAGTTTATTTTCCATTTCAGAGTCTGATGTAAAAGAGTTGGATATTTTGACTTGGGTGCACAATTATCCAAACTTTCTCGACTTAATCATTCATGGGTCGATACAGTTAATGCATGAATGGGACCATTCATTTTCAGAAATTAGGCAGAACTGTGTTTTCAACTGAGTATTTTCAAAATTTTTTGAAACATTTAAACATTTTTGATTAATAAGACCAGTCAACTAACAGTATCCCAAGAACGAGTGACACAAGAAAAACACAAAAGTAAGTTGGAAAATATACCGTATATACTCGAGTATAAGCCGACCCGAGTAAAAGCCGAGACCCCTAATTTTACCACCAAAAACTGGGAAAAACTACTGACTCGAGTATAAGCCGAGGGTGGGAAATGCATTGGTCAACCCCCCCCAGTAGTATACAGCCTGCCAGCCCCCAGTAGTATACAGCCTGCCAGCCCCCAGTAGTATACAGCCTGCCAGCCCCCAGTAGTATACAGCCTGCCAGCCCCCAGTAGTATACAGCCTGCCAGCCCCCAGTTGTATACAGCCTGCCAGTCCCCAGTTGTATACAGCCTGCCAGCCCCCAGAAGAATACAGCCTGCCAGCCCCCATGTAGTATTTAGCAGCACCTAGTAGCATACAGCAGCCCCTAGTAGTATACAGCAGCCCCTATTAGTATACAGCAGCCCCGTAGTAGTATACAGCAGCCCCCTAGTAGTATACAGCAGCCCCTAGTAATATACAGCCTGCCAGCCCCCAGTTGTATACAGCCTGCCAGCCCCCAGAAGAATACAGCCTGCCAGCCCCCATGTAGTATTTAGCAGCACCTAGTAGTATACAGCAGCCCCAAGTAGTATACAGCGGTCCCCAAGTAGTATACAGCAGCCCCCTAGTAGTATACAGCAGCCCCCTAGTAGTATACAGCAGCCCCATAGTAGTATACAGCAGCCCCTAGTAGTATACAGCCAGCCTGACCCACGGCCCTTATAAAAAATAAACTTATATACTCACCCTCCAATGTCAGCGCGGCTCCCCAATGTCGGCGCGACTTACTGATGTCCCCGATGTCAGTGCGTCCCGTCTTCTTTCTTCTCCGCGGCTCCTCTTCTCTCTTCCGGCATGGACGCGGCCATGTTTTCTTCTAGCAGGCGCATACTATGACGCGGCCGCTGCTGACGTCATAGTATGCGCAGCCACTAAGAAAACATGGCCGCGTCCATGACGGAAGATAGAAGAGAGAAGAGGAGCCGCGGAAAAGAAAGAAGACGGGACGCGCTGACATCGGGGACATCGGTAAGCCGCGCCGACATCGGGGAGCCGCGCTGACATCGGAGGGTGAGTATTTAAGTTTATTTTTTTTTAAGTGGGTAATTTTTTTTTGTTATAGACTCGTGTATAAGCCGAGGGGACGTTTTTCAGCACATTTTTTTGTGCTGAAAAACTCGGCTTATACACGAGTATATACGGTAAGTTTATAAGTTCAAATGTTAATTATATTTATAATCAATTTGGCAGCCATCACTCAAGTTTTAACAGATTAGATTTAATTGAAAAACAGAAATATAGCACTAAATTAATATAGATGTAATTTCTAGTAAATAATATGTCAGTTGTCAGTTGGCTAGCATCTCTTACTATTATGGCAAATAAATAAAAAAGATAGATTAAGAATTAAGTCTCCCGGGGCTGATCCTGAACTTCATTAGAAGTTTCGGTCTGGTTTTGGCTGGGTAAGCTTCCCCCACCATTACCGCACAGTTGCCAACAGGATGTGGCCACATGGTCAGCATTGGCATGCCAGGGGCACAGGGTGACACTATGTAGTGGAGGATTGCCGCTTCCCAATGACATCATTGAGAGTGATGACCCACCCCAAAATTTCGGAATACAGCCTCAGACTTTGCCGGCAGAGATTAAACAGTTAACAATAGCTGGTTGTTACTGGTTGGGGTTTGGGTACGGGCTTAATTCTCGGACCTGAACAAATTTTTAAAGAGTCCACTCATCACTGGTAAGAATGCCTCAATTGAATGTTTCTTTATGACAAATTCAATAGAATGGAAAGTGATTGAACCTACGCAACCATTTCTCTATGGAAAACAGAAAGCCACCAATTAAATTCTCTATATTGGTTGGGGTATGTGTGTTTGGGTAATTTATAAATAAAAATATGTCTAAAGGTAAAGACCCTTTAAAGATGATAGTGCCTCTTGCTTTCTGGGTCACTATTTAGCTCTGTGTCACGATGTTTTTTCCCCCTAGTATACAGGCAGTCCCCGGGTTATGTACAAGATAGGTTCTGTATGTTTGTTCTTAAGTTGAATTTGTATGTAGGTCGGAACTGTATACTTTATTATTGTAACCCCAGTCAAAATTATTTTCGTCTATGTGTAATTGGATTTTAAAAATGCCAGGATTAACAATAAAGCATAATTGCAGACACCTTTGACAAATGTTACAGATGATCATTGTAGCCTAAGTCTAAAATACTGTAAATTACCAACATCCAGAGATCCGCTTGTAACTAGGGGTCTTCTGTAAGTCGGGTGTTCTTAAGTAGGGGACTGTATGTACTGTGAATATGGTGTGTGATTTTAATTATGTTTTTATCCTATACAGTCTTAGGCCGGCCACAGAAAAATGTGCTCGCTGGTGGAAATGGACCCTTATGCTGGACAGAGCGCAGTGCAGTGAATTGGATTCCTTGTATCATCATGAAATATAATGCAAGGAGTCCTTGTCTGTTGGCTGAATAGCAGCATCGACACTATTACAGCACATGGATCAATGATAAGACATGGTCATATTCAGTAACACCCCGCCAAATGTTAACACCCATTTGTCAATCCATGCTTAAACCTGAAAAAAACAGAGAGATATCAACTGAAAGTTAGAAGAACAATTTGGCAGCTTTTGAAGAAATACAAAAAATAATAAGTAATAATTTACCTTTACTGTCTTCTTAATTCTGCAACTGTTACTATATATTTTCATTATTTATAGGTGTAGTAACACAATCAGTAGCTTACTACACAGATACTAATGGAGATGCTGCCTCCATGTCATCATGTAATGTCTTTCCAGAGAGAAGACCTGGAGGGATTATGAATCACTGGACAATTAGTGGTTTTCTATCATGTTTTCCTCCAGACTGATTTATTGCTAAATGCATTGAAATGGTTTCCCACTGATTAGGACACACAATATAATTACGGCTTCGTTGTCTGGACTACACATTAATGTGACGCCTAGAAAGCGCTAAAGATCCTGACATAATATTACATACAAAATACTCAGCTGTTGATTCATATTAGCATACTACTCAGCCAATAGAAGTATAATGGGATCTGTATTAGAGCCAATCAGTACAGTCATATTTTCATACATATTGAAGAATCACCCATCTGATCTTCCAATAATGGAAACAAGTTCTCTATCTAACCTGTATTTAGGACTGAATAGTTTATAATTGCAAGTTTCTGATTGATACAATATTAGATACAATGTATTTGGGACACTTTTGGAAACTGTTTGGATATGGCTAGATAATTGTGTCGCAAAATGACTACACTGTTTGTGGCTTTGTATCACAACATGATAACCCCCCACATCTGTGAGAGTACTCATTTGTTTTGTGTATTACAGCCTTGCAATAATTGTCACAACTGGTTTTATGAGATATTGGAGTCTTGAGCCTAAGTTATGAGCTGATACATCTGTCAGGCTACTGTCATCAGTATACAAACTGCCTATGACATGAATGCTGCTGTTTAGGCCTCTCCTCTCCTTTCCTGTGCCTTGAAACATTGTCATTGATTATATATCATGAGTAGAGAGTGGCCAATTTGGTATGGTATGGTTCATTGTGGACCAGTCTCACAAGTACACATCCAGAATGTTCCTATAATAATAATAATAATAATATAATGATTCTTTATTTATATAGCGTACACAGATTACGAAGCGCTGCACAAAGCATGTCAAATTGGTCCCTGTCCACATTGAGCTCACAATCTGATCAACCTAACAGTATGTTTTGTAGTGTGGGAGGAAACCAGAGTACCCAGAGGAAACCCATGCAAACACGGAGAGAACATACAAACTCTTTGCAGATGTTGACCTGGGTGGGATTCAAATCCAGGATCCCAGCACTACAAGGCAGAAGTGCTACCCACTCAGCCACCATGCCTTACATCCTTGGAATAGGACATGGCTTCAATGCTCTAATTGAACCCTACATTTTAACGTTCACACTAGAGTTGTGCCTTTTGTGCAGTGCAACCTAAGAAGGTTAGTGTATCTACTTACCGTCTAGAAATATAACGTGCTGTTGAGGGTAACGTTGCACTATTTTATCAATTTATTCTACATTATTAAAGATAGGTGGAATAATTAGTGCCAAATTTTTTTCATAGGACCCCAGCCCCATATACTATACTATTATCTAGCAGGTGCGCATTGCCTGTAAATGAACTGAGGCATGCAGTGGTTTCCTACACAGATACCCACAACATATACCATGTGCCAAACTTCTTCTTTTTACAACTTTTCTTTTTAGAAATCTATTCATGAAACATTCATGAGTTCACAGTTCATGGAATAATGATTTATTGTCTGCACAATAAATGTGATGAGCCTAGTCATCAACAGTATCCAGTATTATTAGCTTTTGTTATATTGAAAGATTCTGGCACTTGACTTGTTTGTGTGTACGCAGCTATAATTTTGGAATTATGTGCAGTTTCTGTCCTGAAGACTATTTTGTTCTTTTAGCAAACAAGAACACATTATTTGTTTGGATAATTCTATCTGTTTATTTGATTTGTCTCTTTGTAAAACTATTTTGTTATGTCCACATTTAACCTACAAATTCCAGAACAAATGAGAAATAAAAATCTACCATATATTGTATTTCCAAGTAGAATTTTGTTTCAGGAAATAATTTCAGTGCTTTCATGTAGCCCAAACCTATTATGTGCAAAGAACAATTGTAAAGTAACCATATATACAGAAGTAATCACACCAAGAAGACTGGAGGTCCACCTAAACATCCTTAGGCCCCCTAAATATGGCACCCAATAGAATGCTACCTAAGACAAATGTATACTATGGTAGCTTGGGAATGAGGCAACAAGTAATTCACACCTGGATTTGGGGATCCTCTGTCATTCTTACTTGCAAATCCTCTTCGGTTCCCTCAGGTTGGATAGGGAACGTTGATGGACAGCCATTTTTAAGTCTCTCCAGAGATGCTCAATTTGGTTTAGGTCAGAGGTCCAGAGCACTCTGGAAGAGGTTTTTATCCAGGATATCAGACCAGAGAATCTTATTTTTCAAAGTCTGTGTTTTTTGCAAACTGTGTACAGTATTTCATATATCTTGTACTGATGAGAAGTTTCCCTTGGCAAACTCTGGCATAAAGTTCCAACTGGTGGAGGGCTATAGTGCTAGTGGAACCTTCTCCCATCTCCCTACTGCATCTCTGGAGATCAGCCACAGTGAACTTGGGGTTCTTCCTTAGCTCTCTCACCAAGACTCTTCTCCCAAACTTCTTCCATTTAAGGATCTTAGGAACCATAAATGCTGCAGAAATTATTTTGTAATTTTGGCAAAATATGTGGCTTGCCACAATTCTGTCTCTGAGCTCCTTGGGCAGTTCCTTACACCTCATGATTCTCATGTGCTTTCATATGCAAAGTAAGCTGTAAGCTCTTATATAGACAAGTGTGTGCCTTTTCTAATCAAGCCAAAATAGTTTAATTAAACACAGCTGGACTCCAATAAAGGAGTAGAACCACCTCAAGCAGGATCAGAAGGAAATAGACATCATGTGAGTTAAATCACAGAAAATGTTGTTTAAAAAATTTGCAAAAATGTCCACATTTGTTTTTCTTGCATTAATAAGCATATTTTTTCCTAGAGGGGAACATATAAGCCAGAAATTAGATTAACCTGCCAATGTATTCAATTGTAACCAAAAAAGTGAAAAGTGCAAAACCAAATCAAACTTTATTTGTATAAAAGGGAGAAAAGCTTTGCTCATTTTTTATATTTAAATAAAATGAGATTTTGTGGTAAGACAATAAGGCTTGTCCCTCCCACCAGACACAACGATTGAGATAAAAATATAAAAGTATAAAGAAAAGAATACACATTTACACATAATCACAAAAAATGTTTATGTTTTTTTTTCAATTGTTGGCAATTTATAGTGAATGATGAATTACATTCTTATGTATTTTTAGTGCCCTGTGATTTTCCAGATGCATGCAGTTATTTAGTATGAAGGGAAGTTCACTATACCCACTGTGCCATCAGTTTGGTTTGACTTAGGGCTAATTTCATGTATTAAAATTGGATGGTTATTCCTCACCACTGGACCTTATTCTACTATTCCATGGTAATAAGCAATTTCTTTTTTCACTGATATTGTGATTTTGTGTTTTCATTATTGATATAGTTGGCTCTTTATTCTGAGATATTGATTATCCATTTATTTATCTTATCCCTCCCTAGTATTCTATCCCTTTCACACTCAGCAACCAATATAACGAACGCTGAGCTCAGTGACTTAGTGCTCAGAGTCCTATATATCGGACGCGAGTGCTTCCTGCTTCTGTGACGTCACCCTGTCTCGCAATTTGATTGGTCCTCCAATTTCGATCGCTGAAACTGGCCAGTCAATGCAGACTGGCCAGTGACAGTGATCTTAGTCACGACAGATCATGTCATGACTGATCTTAGTCACGACAGATCATGTCATGACTGATCTTAGTCACGACGGATTGTGTCATGACTGATCCATGGCGTGACAGATCATGTCATGACAGATCATGTCATGACATATGTAAGTCAGGACAGATCCCCCCTCTCTGCAATTCCACCATTCTGCATTTGGTGGTGTTGGGGAGATACGTGTGATCTGCCCTGTAGGTACTGTTGCACAATAAGTATTACACCCCAATCATGTGTTTTTACTTGCGTTATTCCAAGCCGCGTCCATTTTTCATTGCGGTATGCACCCCATTGTCCGTTTTCTCCCCCCCATCCGCACTTGTAAGTGTGTTGTAGAAGTTTGAATAGTGCACGCAGTGTGTGGTGGAGGTAGTAGTGCATGCCGTATGCATAGGATGTAGAAGTGCACGTGGTGTGCGGAGTGTGTAGTAGTGCACGCCATATGTGGAGGTGATAGTAGTACATGCCATGTGCGGAGGATGTAGTAGTGGATGCGGTGCTTGGAGGAGGTGGTAGTGCACACCGTGTGTGGAGGTTGTAGTAATGCACGCGGTGTGTGGAGGATGTAGTAGTGCACGAGGTGTGTGGAAGATGTAGTAGCTCACAACAAGTGTGGAGGTTGTAGAAGTGCACGTGATGTGTGGAGGATGTAGTAGTGCATGCTGTGTGTGGAGGATTTAGTAGTGTACGCCGTGTGTGGATGTTGTAGTAGTGCACGCTGTGTGTGGAGGTTGTAGTAGTGCACATGTTGTGTGGAGGATGTAGAAGTACACGTTGACTGTGGAGGATGTAGTAGTGCACACGGTGTGTGGAGGTTGTACTAGTGCATGCTGTGTGTGGAGGATGTATTAGTGCACGCTGTGTGTGGAGGTTGTAGTAGTGCATGCAGTGTGTGGAGGATGTAGTAGTTCACACGGTGTGTTGAGGATGTAGTAGTGCATGCTGTGTGTGGAGGATGTAGTAGTGCACGCGGTGTGTGGAGGATGTAGTAGTGTACGCGGTGTGTGGAGGTTGTAGTAGTGCACGCGGTGTGTGGAGGCTGTAGTAGTGCACACGGTGTGTGGAAGATGTAGAAGTACACGCGGTGTGTGGAGGCCGTAGTAGTGCGCACGGTGTGTGGAGGTTGTAGTAGTGCACGCGGTGTGTAGAGGTTGTAGTAGTGCACGCGGTGTGTGAAGATGTAGTAGTGCATGCCATGTATGGAGGATGTAGTAGTGCACACGGTGTGTGGAGGATGTAGTAGTGCATGATATGCGTGGAGGATGTAGTAGTGCCCGCGGTGTGTGGAGGTTGTAGTAGTGCACGCGGTGTGTGGAGGCTGTAGTAGTGCATGCGGTGTGTGGAGGTTGTACTAGTGCACGCTGTGTGTGGAGGATGTAGTAGTGCACGCTGTGTGTGGAGGTTGTAGTAGTGCATGAGGTGTGTGGAGGCTGTAGTAGTGCATGCGGTGTGTGGAGGTTGTACTAGTGCACGCTGTGTGTGGAGGATGTAGTAGTGCACGCTGTGTGTGGAGGTTGTAGTAGTGCACGCGGTGTGTGGAGAATGTAGTAGTGCACGCTGTGTATGGAGGATTTAGTAGTGTACGCCATGTGTGGAGATTGTACTAGTGCATGCCGTGTGTGGAGGATTTAGTAGTGTACGCCGTGTGTGGAGGATGTAGTAGTGCATGCGGTGTGGAGGTTGTACTAGTGCACGCTGTGTGTGGAGGATGTAGTAGTGCATGCTGTGTGTGGAGGATGTAGTAGTGCACGCGGTGTGTGGAGGATGTAGTAGTGTACGCGGTGTGTGGAGGTTGTAATAGTGCACGCGGTGTGTGGAGGCTGTAGTAGTGCACACGGTGTGTGGAAGATGTAGAAGTACACGCGGCGTGTGGAGGCCGTAGTAGTGCGCACGGTGTGTGGAGGTTGTAGTAGTGCACGCTGTGTGTAGAGGTTGTAGTAGTGCACGCGGTGTGTGAAGATGTAGTAGTGCATGCCATGTATGGAGGATGTAGTAGTGCACACGGTGTGTGGAGGATGTAGTAGTGCATGATATGCGTGGAGGATGTAGTAGTGCCCGCGGTGTGTGGAGGTTGTAGTAGTGCACGCGGTGTGTGGAGGCTGTAGTAGTGCATGCGGTGTGTGGAGGTTGTACTAGTGCACGCTGTGTGTGGAGGATTTAGTAGTGCACGCTGTGTGTGGAGGTTGTAGTAGTGCATGAGGTGCGTGGAGGCTGTAGTAGTGCATGCGGTGTGTGGAGGTTGTACTAGTGCACGCTGTGTGTGGAGGATGTAGTAGTGCACGCTGTGTGTGGAGGTTGTAGTAGTGCACGCGGTGTGTGGAGAATGTAGTAGTGCACGCTGTGTATGGAGGATTTAGTAGTGTACGCCATGTGTGGAGATTGTACTAGTGCATGCCGTGTGTGGAGGATTTAGTAGTGTACGCCGTGTGTGGAGGATGTAGTAGTGCATGCGGTGTGTGGAGGATGAAGTAGTGCACGCTGTGTGTGGAGGTTGTAGTAGTGCCCGCGGTGTGTGGAGGTTGTAGTAGTGCATGCGGTGTGTGGAGGTTGTACTAGTGCATGCTGTGTGTGGAGGTTGTAGTAGTGCACGCGGTGTGTGGAGAATGTAGTAGTGCACGCTGTGTATGGAGGATTTAGTAGTGTACGCCATGTGTGGAGATTGTACTAGTGCATGCCGTGTGTGGAGGATTTAGTAGTGTACGCCGTGTGTGGAGGATGTAGTAGTGCATGCGGTGTGTGGAGGTTGTACTAGTGCACGCTGTGTGTGGAGGATGAAGTAGTGCACGCTGTGTGTGGAGGTTGTAGTAGTGCCCGCGGTGTGTGGAGGTTGTACTAGTGCACGCTGTGTGTGGAGGTTGTAGTAGTGCACGCGGTGTGTGGAGAATGTAGTAGTGCACGCTGTGTATGGAGGATTTAGTAGTGTACGCCATGTGTGGAGATTGTACTAGTGCATGCCGTGTGTGGAGGATTTAGTAGTGTACGCCGTGTGTGGAGGATGTAGTAGTGCATGCAGTGTGTGGAGGATGTAGTAGTGCACGCGGTGTGTGGAGGTTGTAGTAGTGCCCGCGGTGTGTGGAGGATGTAGTAGTGCACGCGGTGTGTGGAAGTTGTAGTAGTGCACACAGTGTGTGGAGGTTGTAGTAGTGCACGCTGTGTGTTGAGGTTGTAGTAGTGCACGCGGTGTGTGGAAGTTGTAGTAGTGCACGCAGTTTGTGGAGGTTGTAGTAGTGCCCGCGGTGTGTGGAGGATGTAGTACTGCACGTGTTTGGAGGAGGTAGTAGTGCACGCGGTGTGTGGAAGTTGTAGTAGTGCAGTAGTATTGCACGCAGTGTGTGGAGGATGTAGTATTACACACATGTATGGAGGAGGTAGTCGTGCACGCAATTTGGGAACTTGCTACTTAAAACTATAAACCTTCTAAAATTTTTAAAAAATAAGCGAACGTAAAAACAATTAGGGAAATAAAAAAAAAGACAAATGGCAAAAGTTTTCTACAAAAAAAAATTTGTGGCATGACGTTTTGTCAAAAAATAGAACATTTGAAAATTGTAATTTTTCCTAAAAAAAATCTTGACCAAAGTTATACTACTAATATAAACTACAACATGAAGAGACACTGATCAGATTTTAAAAAAGTGGTCTCAGCCTCAACGCTCAAACTATTTGTGTCCTGAAGGGGCTAGTTCCCTTTTACTCCATCACTAATTGTATTCAGGCTCAGTCTTGTATAGTACCCAGGTCCAGGTTGTTTTTGATGTTTTTAATTGTGTGTATCTAATCAAGGTAATGCTCCTCCTTACACATCCATACACATCCTCAGTTTTGCCTTCTTAAATACTATTATGTATTTTGGATGTGTGTGGGGGCAATATAGACCTCTTTTGCTTTAGCAGACCCTAATTTACTCAAGTATTAAAATCCAGTAGTAACTGTTTACCCAGACTTTAAGTCCCATGGCTAGCACTTTTTAGTATTGCAGAGTTTTAGTTCATGTTTAAACATATTTTAGGAAAGATTGGAAATATGTGGTTTGGATGTAGACCCCTTAAACGCTGATATACTTGCTACCCTGTACTATTTGGAGGATAAGCCAAAAAGAATATTCACAACTTCAAGTGTGTTCTGTATACTGTTCAATGAGACAGATGCATGTGAGTTATACGCCTACTTTGTAAGCTGGTAGGTCTAATATTAAGCTCACCCTTTATGGTATTAGTGAGGGAGCTGTCTTCCTAATTTATGTTCCCGCATGCCCTGCATTAGTAACAAGTTAGCCACTTCTTCAGCCTTCTTGGCCAGCACCATACAGCAGATGACATGACTAAATAAATCAACATATTTGCTCAGCCCATAAAGGAGTCCCAGAGTCATTTATCATATTGTTAATGTAAAATCATGAATTGAGTGGAATGTGCTCATATTTGGATAAATGATAAATTCACAGCTTGGATTTAAGAAACATTTTTATGTGTTAGTTTCTTAAGCATTACTCTGCTTTCTAT
The DNA here is from genome assembly GCF_040894005.1 of Engystomops pustulosus. Taxonomy (NCBI): domain Eukaryota; kingdom Metazoa; phylum Chordata; class Amphibia; order Anura; family Leptodactylidae; genus Engystomops; species Engystomops pustulosus. Next base: position 171,713,791 of record NC_092414.1, read on the forward strand.
ACTTTCAATATCTGCATATCGCCTATTCTTCCCTGATTATATGTATGCAATGTATGGATATACTTTTAGATTAGTTTTAATGCTTAGCATTCAACTGTATCGTATTATATTAAGTATATAAAGGCACATTTACTAAGGGTCCGCACACCGCATTTCCGTCGGGTTACCCAACGATTTCCGTTTTGTGCTGCATTTAAGAGGGGTTTTTTGTGCATGCGGTCGGATTTTGGCTTTCATGCGACACAAATCGGGGGGGCATGGCCGTCGGATAACCCGGCTGATTCGGACTAAGTGCGGGATTTAAAATTCTAATTGTGTTGCAAGACATACACCGGGAAGAAGAAGAAGGTGAACTCCGGCAGACACCCCCCCCCTGATTTGTGTCGCATGCAAGTCGGCGTGATTGCGCCAAAATCCGTTAATTGCGGCGCAAATTGGAAATAGTTGGGTAACCCGATGAAAATGCGCCGTGGGGAATCTTAGTAAAAGTGACCCAGTGGGGGTCATTTATTAAGGGCCCGATTCGCGTTTTCCCGACGTGTTACCCGAATATTTCCGTTTTGCGCCGCTTGTACTTAAATTGCCCCGGGATTTTGGCGCACGCGATCGGATTGTGGCGCATCGGCGCTGGCATGCGCGCGACGGAAATCGGGGGGCGTGGCCGAACGAAAACCCGACGTATTCGGAAAAACCGCCACATTTAAAAACCGAAAATGTGTCGCATAAGGACCGCTTACCTTCACCTGGTCCAGCTCGGTGCATTCCGGCGCGATGAGTTTACTTTCAGCGCAGCAGCGCCACCTGGTGGACGGCGGAAGAACTACCTTATTAAATCCCAGCCGGACCCGAATCCAGAGCGGAGAAGCCGCCGCTGGAACGCGAATGGACCGGGTAAGTAAATTTGCCCCAATGTGTCTATGCAGACTGGAGGGTCTCCAAGGTAACTAGTAGTAGATTATAGTTAAGCCTCTTCTAGGGGCTCCATGGTCACCCAAACCACCCATTAAATTTTATACTGAGAAGGATCTTCACCCATGACACATGTTCCTGCTCTCAGTACACATGTACACAATAGCCATTTCAGGACCTTTCAAGGCAGGTTGAAGGGACACATCTTTCATTCCCCAAGAAGCTTGATTCTAGTGCCATATGTAGGAAGTGATTCCAAACTTATAGGGGCCATAATGCACATACAGCCAGGGCCCATGACAAATGCCCCTTATGGTAACAGACAACAAAGAAATCCGGTGTAGTCTGCTTCCACAATCAAACTGGGTATATTTGAAGCATAGTACAAGGAGTTTGGTTGGAAGTTAACATAATTTTGTCTGTTTTTATGGAAATGCTTAGGCATTGGATATGCAAGATCGCAGCACATGCTGTGGACTTCAGCTCCGCCTCCTGTGACGTCACGGGCCCGGCCCCGCTGCTGACGTGACTCCATGGGGGTCATTTACTAAGGGCCCGATTCGGGTTTTCCCGACGTGTTACTCGAATATTTCCGATTTGCGCCGATTGTACCTGAATTGCCCCGGGTTTTTGGCGCACGCGATCGGATTGTGGCGCATCGGCGCCGGCATGCTCGCGCCGGAAATCGGGGGGCGTGGCCCGAACGAAAACCCGACGTATTCGGAAAAACCGCCGCATTTAAAAAAAAAATTGTGTCGCGAAATTTACACTTACCTTCATCCTGGATAGGCCGGTGTATTTCGAGGCATTCCAGCGGACTTCAGCGCAGCAGCGCCACCTGGTGGACGTCGGAGGAACTGCTTTGATGAATCCCGGCCGGACCCGAATCCAGCGCAGAGAACGCGCCGCTGGATCGCGAACGGACCGGGTAAGTAAATCTGCCCCCATGTGTCCAAACATGCGCCTGTCACACAGGTGTTTCCCGCATGACACTTATTGCTCCAGCACCATTGGTGGGGAGGAGTTTATATGCCTGGCTTGTGTTAGTGTGCTGCGATCTTGCATTAATGCACCTTAGTGCGCATGTCTGGTACGCCGCTGCTGCTCCGTCCGTGGCGGGGGGGGCATGTGCGGTTGGTCACATGGGACGGACTTCAGTTCCGCCTCCTGTGATGTCACGGGCCGGCCCCGCTGCTGGCGTGACTCCATGTGTCCAAACATGCGCCTGTCACACAGGTGTTTCCCGCATGACACTTATTGCTCCTGCACCGTTACCCCTTGAGAAAGACCAGCGGGTTGAAACGTGCGTCGGGGGCTGAACACCAGGTACTGTGGTCCACGGGATCTTCCTTTCACAGATTTTTATCCTTGTTTGGGTCTGATACTTTTTTCAAATAACTGCATGTTTATTTGTAATATTCATTTGCTTAACTTCTGTGTCTGGGTATGAGTTTTTGTTATGTAGTGCAGTACACATTACTGCCATTAGGAGCTGCGCTCCCTTTGCACTACTCCATATACAGCTGTATACCCTTACCTGGGTTGTTCATGCATTGTCTCTCCTGGAACTTTTTAGTACATTTTAAAGAATCAATTTGTTATCAATAAACTTTCTCTATTTTATAAGATTATTATTGGCATGGATTTCCCTTTTTCCATGTGGTGTGGAGTTGGCTCAAGGGGGAAATAACCACAATTCAGGGCTTATATTCCAGCTGATGTATAAACCCTGATAAATCTCACCCTATGTTTCTGTAGCATTTTAAGCACAACAATTAGGGGTCTAAAAACAAGTTTTGATTGTTTCCACACAAAACTTAATATATCAATTGTTTCAGTTCCTCTTGTTTTATTCCATGGTGACCACAGATCATATCAATGGCCTTTCAGTATTTTCTTTAAAAAATTACTCAAAACTATAAAAGCAATGTACATCTAGATTACAGCCATTACTAATACAGCAACCTGAAATGTTGCACCATCTCCAGTAGTCTTTATAAAAGGTATAAAAAGAGATGTGCAACCAAGGGAATTCAGTGCTGCCCAAGAATCCATAGAAAGGATGAATTTGTCCTAGAAATAACTAGTCAGCATGAGTAATATATATAAATAACCAAGGTATGTTTGCTTAAAAAAAAATTGCAGGCAACACCCCAATAACCAACCCACTCACCCATCCATCCATCCATCCACCTACACTCAGGCAATTACATACTGTACTGTATGGTATACAAAAAGTCAGTGGATAAATAGACAGCAGTAACTTGAGCCGTGGATATAATATGTTTACAGAACTGGATTTACTTAGGAACAAAATAGAACGCGGCTATGCACCAAGATCCTTACCCCACGGAAGGTGTGGAGGTGGCTTCTGGGCTGTTGTTACTGTGCTACGTGATTTTCTAAACCTGTGAAATAAAACAGACCTCCAAATTTTCATAACTTTTGGTCTGGATGTGTTATTCAGCAAAATATTTCCTTCCATGCCATGATTATATGAAAACATTCTCATGAAAGGCTTCCCTGTTACTTGCCAGCATATTAATAGAAAATGTAAGTCACACAGTATGAATATTAATTAAAGACTTAGGACGGAATAAGTGTGACATAAGTAATGTTCAGAGCACCCGAGGCCACGTGTTGGAGCAACAACTGCCTGTGGCAAGAGGATAGGAATCAACTTCTACAGTCTTTTAACTTTAAATGATAGCACTGTAAAAAATATATAAAAAATAGTCAAATATCTCCAGACCACCTCTTTGGGAAGACCACCCACTCCCATAGACCAGATTTGTAATGACAAATTTTTAGTTCTACCATAAGTCATGCACATTGCTCATCTTCCTAGAAACGACTATTCAAAGTCAACTTTTAAACGCAATTATGGTTAGTAATCTCTAAGAGAATTTACTTTAAAATGTAATGTTATTTACTTAAAATGAATAGCATTTTTCCATTTCTACACTTCATTTTAGCATTTTTTGAATGTCTTAATGCCTACATATGAGAAATAATGAATTATTGAGAACTTTTCTTAAACAATACAATGGAGCATAGTTATGAATGAAAACCATTCTATGGTTCTAGAATAAAGAAGCAATTAAAAAAATTGTGCCAAAAAGTTTACCTCTTTCAGGTCTTGTTTTTGGAATGTGTGCGGGCCCAGAAAGTGTTTGTCTGATAATAATTGGTTCTAGCAGATACAATTATTCTTGTGGACCATGCTTCATTTTCCCCAAGAAATAGACTATACCAGCCTCCAAATTAGATTATTGTCTGCTGTATCTAAGGGGTCCAGTATTTGTTTAGAACCTGGGCCCACTGGAAAATCCACTTGTGCACTGGGGTCAAGCGAGTAAGGGAAATACCTTCACAACTTGATCTTTTTCACACTACCTAGTGGGCAAAAAGTGCAATGTAATGAAAAGAGGAAACCTCCTTCTTCATGAGTGATCTGAACTGAGTGATCATGAGATCACCATGTGTCACTGTACTAAGAACACCCAGATCATCCCTGATAGTGACTGTTTTTACTGTAGGGGGGTGTTTCCACCTCTTTTGGAATTAGAAGTTTCCCAGAAGTTTCTTTTGACCTCATGGTGGACAAATACAGGGGAAAGAAAAACACAGTCCTCACAAGCAATCAACATCGCTATTACCATTGCATGTGACATCCCGTGCCATGACATCATGGTTCTCATTATCTTACTATTCTGATATCACTATGATTATTTTTTCAACACTTTGAATTGTGTATTATCATTGTGCAACAAGAAGATCATTATAATCATTTAGATTCTGAATCCTCATGGACAGGGTCTTCTCTCCACTTGTTCCAGATCTCTGTGGTTTCTGTATTTTGTACTTGCATTTGTTCTGATTTAAAGGGGTCGACCAGGCTTTTTAAAATTTCTAAAGCTCGTGGGAGCTTTAGAAAAAATAAAAATCTTGTACTCACTTTGTCCGGAACGCCCATTCTCCTACGGTGTCACCTGTCTCTGGTCGTTCAGCCCAGTGTTTACAGACACCAATGCTCCTGTCTCATCTATTGCTGCACGCATGCTACACATTGAAACTGATTCTGTAGCAGATGCGCGTCGGTGGTCAAGATGGGACAGCTGGTCTCTGTAAACAAACAGAGGCTGGTAGTAACGGGCAGTGCCGCAGGTGAACAGGACTGCTGGGGGAGGTGGGTATAAGATTTTTATAATTTTTATAGCCCCTCCAAGTCTCAAATTATATTCTTTAAAAATATTTAATATTTCCAACATTCCCTTTAATCTAAAGTATGTGAACCCCTTATTGAATGTATATCACAATGAAATTAATGGTGCTTTATAAATAAGTAATAATCATAATAATATTATCATATTCCAGGTGATAGAGGTAGTCACGTGGCCCCATATTTAATTCTAATACTTCTTGTCAAGAAAAAGCGTTCAATCAAACTATTACAACAAACCTGTGCACTAAAAGTATATCATGTAAAACATTTAAGTTTGAGTTCATTAAAACTCACATTGTATAACAGAATCAATGCATAAGACCTTGACCGTCAGTAGGTTCTTAACATCAATTAATTTAATGTACAGACATAAAATAAATATAATGGATGAAAGATGATGATCTATAGATTGAAAGTAACAATCTACAGTCTCACAATATGCATTGCCGTGGTTATTGTAATTGTTCCTATTATAAAAACTGCATTGATTGGAGAATAAACTGAACTCATCATTCATGGAAAAATATTGCTGGATGCAGACGAGGATATTAATATCACAAAGCTGGTGCATGTCCTAAGAGGGAGGTCAATAACGCTTTAGTCAACTATATTATTGATGGACACTCCGGCTGAAGCGGCTATGTAATTGTTTTATTGAACAGAAAAATTAATATTATTCTTCTAGCAAATGATACAGACCTAGCTGAAATGCATTGATCTCAGGGCAGCAGAATTTGGAAATAATTCCTGGGAAACTAAATAAATGGACTTCAGTGAGGCATATGGTACAGCTGTCTTATAACACAGTGCTATGGCTTGTTTGCTTGGTTTCCAGGCTACATACAATGACCTATAGCTGCGTGGTCGGCCTGAGGATCATTTCACATAGAAAACGATTTCAATATTGTCTTTTCTCATGGAGACCCTCAATACAAAACACAGTAAGGCATCCATATGGAATCTGTAGCTTTGTGCAAGCAACAAAAACTTTTATAAATGGGCCGAATGGTAGAAGTATTCAATAAATGGAAATGAATAAAATGAAGATTAGCATTAAAATTTGATTAAACCGAAGCTTTAACAGTTAACATTTCACTCATGGTATCCAAATAGACCTGCAGGGATCCAAACATAGATTTATTATTCTTGCATCAATATATTTACGGATACTGAGAGTCAGTGCTTTATATTAGGACTGCAGCTTGATCATGTTATAAGGGTTCTTGTAAGTCATGCTTGGTGTTAAGGGAGCTGCCTTACATGGTAGCAAAAGGCGTCAATGTTTACCATTACCACCTAGGAAAATATATTAGCATATTGCACTCTACATATAAAGTTATTAAGGCCACTTACACGCCAATGGTAAAAGAAGAAATAGACTCTATAAGAAAATATTCTATCTTTTGTCGGCTCTTGTGGAATCCAAAGCTGTGGGCATGAACCCATAGAAGTAAATGGGGACATGGGATAGCCACTAACAAAAAAAAAGGCTAGCACGCATCCCCATTTCATGCGCAGGGGGGCTATCATACCACTGCAGGTAACAGCTTTTCATAGTAGTGGTTGATGCTAAACTTATATTGATGTCGGATGTTAAATACCTGGTCAGAACTGCTGCACCTGGTCAGAGAAACCACTTTATTTGGATAATTTTGGTGACTGTCTACTTCTTTACATCTCTTTTTGTACTGCAAAAACCCTGGCATCACTAAAATCTTTTTTACAAATCTCTTTGAGGCCAGGTTTACATGGGATGCAGTTATTATAATAATAATTTATTTGGTTTTAGGGCACCATTAATTCTGTGATGGCGTACATTTCATAAGGGGCTCACATACATTACATTAAAACAAGAACAAATGCAAGACTACAGTGATCTGGAACAAGTGGAAGAAGGACTCTGTAGTTGTATCGGATTGTCCGCCAATGACTCAATGATGACTAAGCTGCTCTGATGTACAGTACAGGGTTCAAGTCCCAGGGTCAACATCTGCAAAGAGTTTGGATGTTTGTGGGTTTCCTCACACACTCCAAAACATACTGGTAGGTTGATTAGCTTGTGAGCCCCATTGGGGACAGGGACTGATTTGACAAGCTCTGTGCAGCGCTGCATAATCTGTGTGCACTATATAAATAAAGAATTATTACAAATAAAGTGAATAAGATAAAATAAAAAATAATCCACTTACTCATGGATCCAGGCACCGTGACTGTGGTAATCTTCTTATATTTGTTATCCATGGCATACTTAAGTCAATTATGCTTATGAGCCAGAAGGTTTTTGGGAAGCGTTACCAGAACCCTCTGTGCTGCAGCTTCACAGGCTGTTACACTTTTTCTCCTTCCTCCTCTGCTACCTCACCAATTCCCCGTTCCTCTGATGTAATCTCACTGCACAGCTCATTAGTAAAAATGTAAGAGTTCATTTTAGAAGGGGCGACCATGCATATGAAATATGAGTAGATTAGCACAGTCACAGTGCCTGGATCTATGAGTAAGTGTCCCTGGTTTATTTTGCTTGATTTTAATGGTAGATTTCCTTTGACACTTATATAATATGTCCTCCTTCACCTAAGTAATTTAGTAAATACCATACTACTACTGGGCTTTGTGGCATTATCTAAGTAACTTCATTAGTATTCACCTTTTAGCTCCTATACAGGGACATGGACTTGGATTTGTCAGCCCCAAGTACCAGCAGTCAACCAAAGAATAGTCAGGAGTAAGCCAAAGTCAAGACAGGTGGAGTACACTTAATAGTAAACTATTCAGACAGCACAGGTTTTAGATATAGTCATATCCAATGTTGAAAGAGAAGAAAAATGGGACGTGAACAAGACACAGAGATGGAATAGTGGAACAAGACTAGGTTGGGAACATAGGGGAGAGAATTCGGAGTCAAGAAGAAGGATGCTCTTTTAGCCCACTGGCCTTCTAGGACCTTTATGTTAAGGCATCTTCCAATACCGAAAAGTTCCTTTTATGAACAGGGGACATTGTGGATGAAATAACACTCTGGCCCTTTACATGTAAATGATAAGACATTATGAATCTCACACCTTTTACAATCCCAGAGTTTCTATATGGGAATGGCTTTGTAATATTGCAATAGTTCTTTATAGCACTTTGTTAATGTCTTGGCCATTTCGTAACGGAACAACTACCCAACCCTACAGTCCATTGAAGCATTCCGCTTTCCAGCTGTGATGGTCAGAGTTTTCCTTCCATTCAGTGCAGCAAGTATAAGTAATTGTGCCGCTGTGACAGGTATTTAACTGAGTATTCGAACTGAACGCAGGGCTTAACTTTCAAATTGTCTCACAGGATCAAGCACTTACATGCACCAGGTAGAAGAAGAAGGTGAACTCTGGCAGACCTGAGCGGGGAAGCGACACTTGCAGGATATCAGGCGCATGATCTTAGTGGCACAGTGCATTCCAGTCATACAATGCACTTTCGAGGGAACTCCGCAGCCAGGTAAGTAAATCTCCCCCAATTTATCAGAACATGTTTGTTCTACACAGATATGTACAAAATGTAGAAATGAAGAAAATAAAGTAGAAAATGTACCTAAGTGTCCATCGCAGGAAATACAATAATTACACACTACACAGAGAGTAACCTGAAATATAATACCTAAGAAGCCTTGAGATGGTTCCGCTCCTTAAATTTCCCTGGTTTATGCATGATACTTTACATTTCCTGGTATCTGATGAGAAGTCACAGGTGAATGCAAATATGATAAAATTCAGCAGATTTTTGTCAGAAGGCTAAGATAGGTAAATATAAACTTTACTAAACTAAAATTAAAGAAAAGTAGTGACCCTAAACATGGTACATGAAGCAAACAGAATTCTGCGCAAGAAATGGAGTACAGTACATTGATTATAAGGCAGAGGAACATACTGTAGTAAGTCTAAACAACCTGATCCACTCCATAACCTATGTATTATGTGTGTACAGAAAGAAGGGTATAGAGAATGGAGAATGCGAAATTTGGGCATTGAAGAAGTAATAATTTTTGACTCATTCTGTGACTGATTTCTAGTTTCAAAGGAAAACTACAAACAAAATCCATCATGATAAACCTGGGGCACTTACTCATAGATCCAGGCACCGTGACTGTGGCAATTGTCTTATATCCGTTATCCATTCTAAAATCTACTTTTAAAATTATGCTAGTGAGAAGGGCTCTGTGGGTGTTACCAGAGACCATCCCAGTTGTAACTTCACAGGCTTCACCGAAAGTGCATTGTCCGACCGTGATTCACTAAGATCGTGCACCTGATATCCTGCATGTGTGGCTTCCCCACTCAGGTCCGCCAGAGTTCACCTTCTTCTTCCTGGTGCATGTAAGTGCTTGATCTTGTGACACAATTGGAATTACTAGGAGTAATTCCCGCGCTCAGTCCGAATCAGTTGGATTGTATGATGGCCCGCCCCCGATTTCTGTTGCATGAAAGTCAGCACAGCTGCGCTACCATCCCCAGTTAAATACCTGTTACAGCGGCGGATATCCTGAAATCGTCTGAAAATCTGACAAAAGTGCGGCCACGGACCCTTTGTAAATAAGCCCCATTGTCTCACCCTGCCTCCTGCTCCCTCAGCACTTTCCCCTCCCTCTGCCTGATGTAATTTCCTTGCAGCAGAGGAAGTTTCACCACACAGCGGGGGAGTGCTCCTTGCATCCTGTAATAGCCTGTGAATCTGCACTATAATTTTCAAAGTTGATTCTATAAGGAAAGAGGCCATGGATAACAAATGTAGGAAGATTACCACAGTCACAGTGCCTGTCAAAAATGTGTCAAAATAAAAGGGATAAGACATCCAGATCCATAGATACATAGATACATAGAACAGTGAGTAAGTGTCCTTGATTTATAACACTGGATTTTCTAAATACTGTATTTCCTTAAAACACTGTTTTCCAATCTGTAACTATCAAGCTGTAATGATGCATCGGCTGTTTGGACATGCTCGATGTTACACTGTAACCACAGTTTGCCGCCCACTGGTTGGAATCATCTCCCCTACCCGTATCTGTTAGAGTCCTGTATAATAATGATTTCACAAAACATCATGCTTGATGTATTCTAGCGGTCACAAAGTAAACATAAAATAATGACTTGCCATTTACTCTTTAACATTCACATTTCTCTCCAATAGTTTTTATGGTACTGGAAAAGCCCATTATAAACCACATCATAACTTTCTATTTGAGTTCTTTATAAATGGGATCCCTGGTTATTACAGTTCATTACTCATGTTGTAAGTTTTACCTTCAACTCATGTCTCTTGGACAATTCACGTCAAGTTAAATCAAGTACTTTTGGCTTTTATAGTTAAAGGTCCATATAGAACTGTTTGTCTAAATACTGATATATATGTATATAGACGCTATAAAGAAAAACATGCAGGATAGGTTTCTACATAAAATACAACCAACATCGAGTTCTTTCTTTTAAGGTTCCTTTCCATTCTATTATCTAAACTGACACAGTATCATATGGATCTCTGTAGTCATTGAATAATTATGCAAATATTCTACCTCTGTGGCTGCTTTCAATATAAAGATCCCAAATACCCTGACAGTGAGTGGCAGCCGGAGCCCCACATTTACATTTCTGCTCCTTATTTCCTATTCCGAAACAGATGCTATCATTTACCGTAACTCTTATTTTATTAAAAATAAAGAAATCTTCACAATTTTATTGTAGGTTTTTGACAGCAGTGAGATGGACTTGTCAGCTGAATCGTATCTATATTTTCCATAATGGATATCTTTCCCATACGCAGTAAATAAGGTTGTCTATCCTAGAAGCATCTCTGTTTGTCTTTGTGAAGGCATTGCTTTGTTAATTGTTGAGAATTGACATGGCCAACAATCCTGATATTACAACATTCAGGGTATGTATGAATGGATGAATATATTAATTGATAAATGGTCAAGCAGAAATAAAGCTATTCAATCTGTTTTTGCAAACCTCCAGGCCTTTCACTGTGGTAAGACCCCATGCCGTGGTGTATAAAAACATGCAAACTTTTCCTATAGAGTCAAAGGAAAAAAATGAATTACCAATTCAGCTCAAGGACCGTATTTGAACATTACGTCTCAAGTTAGTAAATTATTGATACACTGGATCTATCTGATTCTTTACTAGACATGACTATGTATGTTCTTTATTTGTTTGAAGACTTGCATTGAAGTTTTTCCTTCTGTACTGTACTCTTATCTCAAGTTCAATACAAGACAGGATGACTGGACTGCAACCTTGCATATGTTCTAGGAACCTATGATGTTTCCAACCTGCAATATTCTACCAAACGATTATGTTAAAATGTTACTATGTTGTCCAAATCATTCTCTGTTGCTCGTGCCTTTTCATTAAGTAATTTAGAAAAGTAATAATTTAATATACTCTGTGACAATTGGATTTTAAAAATGTTGGGTTGTCATAAGAACCAGGATTAACAATAAATCTTCATTACAGACACCTTTAGTAATGTTGTAGCTGCTTATTGTAGCCCAGGGTACAGTAAATTACCAGTTACCAGAGGTCCATTTGTAACTAGGGGTCGTCTGTAAGTCGGGTGTTCTTAAGTAGGGGAACGCCTGTATTATAAAATGTAAATATAATTTTATTATTATTTTTACTATTATTATTATTATTATTATTCTATTTAAAAACCTATTCTCATGCAGGGTAAAGGAATGGACTGGAGACACAAATAGGAAAAATGGGACCTGTGATTAAACCCCCTTCCCAGCTGTCTCTGCCTTCTCACCAGGCCTACCATAGGCAGTATGTAGACAACTAGTCCAAGTTCCCGATCTGCGCTAAAGTGCAAATACTTGGTATATTTACTGATCCCAGAGACAAAGACAATACAAACATAGAGTACAGGCGGTCCCCTACTTAAGGACACCCAACTTACAGACAACCCATAGTTACAGACGGACCCCTCTGCCCACTGTGACCTCTGGTGAAGCTCTCTGGATGCTTTACTATAGTCCCAGACTGCAATGATCAGCTGTAAGATGTCTGTAATGAAGCTTTATTGATAATTCTTGGTCCAATTACACCAAAAATTTTGAAACTCCAATTGTCACTGGGGCAAAAGAAAAAAAATTGTCTAGAACTTCCATTATAAAATATACAGTTTCGACTTACATACAAATTCAACTTAAGAACAATCCTCCGGACCCTATCTTGTATGTAACCCAGGGACTGCCTGTAATTGAAATTAAACAAACTGACGCTGTCATCACACCCCCGACCGTACCCTACAGACAGAGGAGGACATAAGCACAGATTTTTTCAGGACAGAAGCACCAATGGCCTACATGAGACTGCCATAACTAGCATCACAGCTCACCCATGAGGAAGTCACACTGGTGATAAACCACATGAGATTTCTCCACTGTCTTTCTCATACTGTTTGTATTCCAATACTATTGACTTATTTCACATATATCAGTTTTTTTTTCATTGCAGTTTTATATTTGATCTTCCCTGATCCAGGTTTATTCTTATTTTATAAATCCTTTATTTTCAACAACTTTTTAATTTACAATAAAATAACACCATTATGACATACTGTACATAAACAAAATTCTCCAGACCATCTCAAAGTCCTCTATAATGCCTCCTATCTCAGGAAGATCAAGAAAATCCTTATTAAAGGGATATTTCTATGAAGACAAGTTTCTTAAATGTACTCAAGATAACAAAATAATACATCCTCTAATTCACTGTTATTAACAAAAATACAATATTTCACTGATATAATTCAAACCTGTCTCTATCAGTCCTGGTGTACACAATTTTAGTTGCCCCTGGTTCCTGAACTCTGTATCTCCTGACTTTAGGGTTGGCAGACATCTTGGCTGACACTGTGGAGCTGAGCTGTTCTCTGGTCTCTGCCTCCAGCCCCCACCCTTGCATTCCAGGATGAGCTCACACTCACTTCCTGCCAGCAAACAACACATCACATTGAAAGGGGGATACAAGCCACTGGCAGATAAGTTCTTAATTCAGGAGAGGGGGAGGGAGGCACATCAGATCTATAGTGTGTGTGTAGCTGAGATGTAGCAGAGCTACAGAATTTCATTGTGTGTAATATGCATACTACATACAATGTTCAGAAAGTAAATGTAAGTGTATATAATCCTATACCCTGATAACCTAACCACATTGTCAGCACATAGAACTAGATGGATCACAATATGTCTGCTTAGAGAGTCCCCACCCACACTCTGGAATTTTACACTGACCATCACGGAGTGATATGAGCTAAAACAGCAATAAAACTGAGTAAAAGTGTAAAGTAAGGGGTTAAAAATGATATGTATTGTGTAAACATCACTAGGGGATTGAAATTCGAGAATTTTCTTTCATGGTAATACTTCTTTAATGCCTAAATAAGGTAAAATATTCCCTGGATTGTTGACATTGTATCTATGAACCCCATGTACAAAAATAATTGTCATTGATATAAAAACCTGTAAGTTCTTCTAAACTAATCTAATATCATCAATCTTGAGAACTCAGTCCTTCAAGGATGTAGGGTCTTGTTTTTTCAATAATAATGGAAAACAGGCCCTAGTCACCCTTGTGAAGTGATTTTCTATATATTTTTATTGGAAGTTGATAGAATTGTAATGCTGGGTTAAATAATAAAAATGCTGGGTTATATGGATCTGGAATATTCCTAAAATTTGATATCATTTGGCAAACTTCCCTCCAAAATATTTGTATCAGGGGACATTCCCAAAATACATGCATGATGCGGTCATTTGAGCAGCATTGCCAATAATAGAATTATGTCCCAGGAAACATAGCAGGCAATTTAGAAGGCACATAGTATTCTTTAGATTGGATACATTAACATACAGACATATAGGTGTATATTTAGGAGTCTATTTGTGATGTATTACACCTACCCTATTGTTTATAAGATATACCTTTTCTAACTATGTGTCGACTTTGTGTTTGTATTATTTTCAAATAGAGATACGCATATGATTGACACATTTTGACCTTTTGACATATCTTTTTTCTTTTTCATAGTGCGTAATATAGCTGGGTTTGATGCCTGGTCATAGTTAAGATTTTGTAGTTCCAGTCTCGCTCTTTGTTCTCGGATCACTGAATAATAACGCCAGTAAGTATGGCAATTCCAGCTACATGTTAACAAAGATGGGGAGACCAAACTAGTATCTGTGCTGGAACCCTATGGGATTGAAGAGGTAAGTATAATTCTTTTTGCTGTTTGAAAAAATGTACCATTGTTATTACTACCCGACAGACACCCCCTGAAAATAAGACCTAGCAGCAGTCATTGCTGCACCTCCCCCCATGCCATATATTAGTATTAGTAGATCATTTAGATACTACTAGAGGTTGTGACACGGGTGAAGTCATGGAATAAAATCACTAACTGTTGCTTTGCAAATGCTACAAGCAGCTGCCGGAACATGATGGAGTCACTCAGAGAAACATGAGAGATTGGGACCAATAATTCTAATAGATATGGAGTCACAAGAAATGAAGCATGAAAATCAGAGTTTGGAGAGTTCTAAGTTTCTGACATAACGGTCTTTAAATAAAAATGTTACTTTTTGTTACTAAATACTGGGATCAGTAAATATACCATAGATTGTAGATGGAAATAGAACACAGCAAAAATGTCATTGGTAGAGAAAGCTTTACTCCCATTAAACCTTAAAGGAAACCTACCATTTAGAATGGTCGGTGTAAGCTGTAAGTACCGGGCACCAGCTCAGGGTGAGCTGGTGCCGGTACTTACTTTCGTTAGTGTTATAAACCGCGGTATCGCGGTTTTAACACTTTTTAAACTTTAGAGCAGGAGAGGCTTCGGCGCTGAGCGCGACCGTGCGTGCGCAACATCTCCGCTATTTCCTATGTAGGCGCGCGCAGGATCGTGCGCACGCAGCGCCGAAGCCTGTTCTGCTCTAGAGTTTAAAAAGTGTTAAAACCGTGATACCGCGGTTTATAACACTAACGAAAGTAAGTACCGGCATCAGCTCACCCTGAGCTTTTGCTCGGTACTTACAGCTTACCCCTACCATTCTAAATGGTAGGTTTCCTTTAATATAGCATCCTTATTACTTTGAGTGGTACAGGTGCATAAAATATATCTTTCAGTTATCCATATTAAAATTTATACCAAAAAATACCAAAAATTTGTAAAACAAAAGGAGTGCCAACAAGGCAGAGATCCTTTGCCTAAACCAGAAAAGCCTGTTAAAAGAAATAATTTGAACTTGCCCCTAACCGGCCTCCGCCAATCGGTAATAAAAAAAGTAATAATCCAATATCTCTAACCATGATTCAGGCAAAATAGTCAGTATGGCAATCATTCCCACAGGTGAGGTAAAAGGGTTCTGGGTGATGTATGGAAAGAGTTGCAAGAAATTCATGATGGAATTCAGAGTTTGTCTGCTTATTCTGATGTATGTGATGACATGACTACAGCATATAAATAAATGTAGATTTTTTTTGTTAAACAATAAATTTGAATTCTTGTTCATGGAAAAATAAGACATCCCCTGAAAATAAGACCTACAGCCTCTTTAGGAGGAAAAAATAATATAAGACACTGGGACACATTTACTGCATGTTATTTCTAGTGCAAACTGCTTTCAAAGGTAATTAAGAAAGGTCCGCGCCAAATTTGCGGCACAACACAACACCTAGTCTTCATGCCAAATAAATTACTGCACTGAAGGGGGTGTTACGGTGCCCAGTGAACCTTGCTCCAGATTTAACATGCAAAGTGCGACAAAATTGTGTCACACACCCCATGTTAAAGGTGCACCAAAAATTTTGGTGCACTCTGTCGGAGAAATGCAGGTAGTGCCAAATTCATGAAGAACGTGCGCCAGAAATCCTGAATCTGGTGCTTTCTGCACTATACACAGTCAAACTGCACATAGTACAGACTGTCTTATTTCCAGGGTAACACGGTATATATTTTAAGGTGGATAGCCCCTTTAATGGTTAAAAACATCAAGCAGGATTACTAAAAACACCAATTCTGTGCAATTTTACTATAACTGTATAACTGTACCATGCCATATTGGCTAAGAGCTTTTACTCTAGAATGATTTCAATGCCATGTACTCACATACAGGTCTATAGACATTATCAATCCCTTTCCCTCATATAGACAGTACATCCTTGTTACTGTGCTTCATAAAAATGTTTTGCCAGTCTGGATTTTGAAACCTATTTATAGTTGGATAATTTCTTAAAATTTGCTCATAGGCCTTCTCTCTAAATGCAGCGCTGTAAATAAGGATTTGATTGACCTTGGTATATTTAAGTGCCCTAGGCATTTCCTTCCTGTGCAGATTAGGCTGGCTGCTGCTCACATCCTCTCCTGCAATCATATGCTAAATTAGGGTAATGTTTCAAGGCAAATCATAACTTCAATAAAATGTAATTAAAATAGATATTTGTATCCACAACTTGATTGTGCTTGGACAAGTCATTTTTGTCACTATAAAGCCACTAGGCTGCTATAAAACATAGGAAGTAAACATCATAATGTGTGAACAACAATTATCAATAATCTATCTATATCCAATGAATCATCTCTTAGTAGTGTTCATTTAGCGGTTTTCCATGACTGTATTCCCTTAGGATAAATAATCAATATCAGAATGAATGTAGCCTGACACCTTGTGCATCACAGTCCTGGAATATCGTGTCACATGATTTGTCCCAACAAGGCTGCTTTCAAACAGCCATTTTAGGGACATATATCCAGCTGCAAACCTTCCCATAGCTGGCTATGGCGCCTGGTGCCGGTACAGTGGCCACACATGTGTGGCACCATACCGCACACCGGGAATAGAGCCTGCTTTATCTACACCTGTACGTACGGCCGGTCACCATTCATTACTATGGAGAGGAGAGAGTTCAGCATCGCTTACCCCCCCCCCCTCTCTACAGCGCACGGCATGCCGGTGCTAAGGACGGGCAAGCCTACGGCTGTGTGAAAGAAGCCTAAATGAAAGGCTATAATCTGCCACTACACAATACATGACATCGTCTGTTCTTACTAGACCGTGGAAACTAAAGCATCTATATCTATATGTTGTAGTCTCTTCACAAAGCTGAGTAGAGGTGCTCTGTATCAGGCTCCTGTAATATGTTATCTACAAACAGGCAGAGAAAAATACTGGCAAAAATGTTTCCAGTATTTTTCTCTGCCTATTTGTACATTTGATCCCAAGTTCCCAAGGTTTATCATCCATCTCCAGGACCCCTCATCTGGGGTATATTGCCTTAAGACAAGACGTTGACAAGTGAGCACCCCCTATAGGGGCGGGGTTATTTCTCTCTTTTGCTGGAAGGTATCACCCGAGGCGCCGTCCTCTGTTTTTCTGTTTTTTCTTCCTTGTTATCTGTTATTTATAACATATCCTAAAGCTAGGTGATCAATCAAAATTCTTTAAAGGAAATCTACCATTTGTTTTTATGCATTGTGAAGCAAACATACCTTGAGAATGCTGTAGTGACACTGATGCAGAAACATATCTTGTTTAATTCCTGATCCGAGTGGTTTTTGCTCAAAAACAATTATAAAATTCGGGACTTTGAGAAAACTGGGGCATACTGGCTGCTGTGTTTCACAGAGCTTCCCGACAGTACAGACAGGACTAATGAACCTGAGCAGGATAAGGGGTGGTGCAGTGATTGATTACTTCCGCCTGTCAGGAACAACACAGTGAATACAGCGTTTTCTGAAGCAGTGTATAATTAGGGTGTATAATATGAAGCACTGGGGCTCCAGCGCCTCATTATAATAATTTTATAACATCTAGGGATTGAACAAGAT
Source organism: Engystomops pustulosus (assembly GCF_040894005.1). Classification (NCBI taxonomy): domain Eukaryota; kingdom Metazoa; phylum Chordata; class Amphibia; order Anura; family Leptodactylidae; genus Engystomops; species Engystomops pustulosus. Next base: position 171,731,795 of record NC_092414.1, read on the forward strand.
ATGTGACTGCATCAGTGTAGCCATAGCATTCGCCAGGTATTTTTGCTTCATAATGCTTAAAAGTAAATGGTAAATTTACTTTTACTTCAGTCAGGCATTCTCTCCAATCACTTTTCTACTTTTTACTTTATTTCATACCCGGATAAAGTGTACCCTGGGAAGTTCTTGTATTAAACAAACATTTGGAAATATTTATATTAGCTGCAATCATTGATACGTATTTAACAATATGTTAAATTATGATATAAATAATGGTTGTTTACGCAGTAAACATAAATTTACTAAAATAAATCTGCAATTCATATAAAAAGAAGTGAAGGTTTAGATAATTGGGAAAGAGAAAGAGAAACCCGTTCCCTCTAGTGTCCATCCTCCAGGCTGTAATGTGAGGTTCTTTCTCTGCTAGTGCAGTGAACATCATGTAACAATAGAGATCATCGCCGCATCACAGAAATGAAGTGCAATTGGCTTTTGTAACAGCACTGGGAATAAAATGATACATTGTGTGAAGGAAGCAAAAATCACTTTTCAAGGCTGCAGTGTATTGAACTTCAGAGGCTATTACTTACAGATGTCTGGAGCGGGGGCCACTTGGACCTTGTTACTTTTGTTTCTTGAGAGAACATAATCATTAATAAGATGTTGTGAAAACTGTTTACAGAAAACTTTACTAACAAAACGACACCCTGCTATCTCCAATGTGGGTTACAAGATAAATGGTACTTATCCTCTGAATTACTGGCTAGTTACATCCTGGCAACTAAAAATGTACAATACCATAAAGTCAAAGGATTGAATGATGATGATCATGATGATTTGTATTACTATTATTGTGGGTTTGGGCTCAACTGTTAAAGGGGTTGTTTGTGTAATGAAAGTTATACAATTTTCCAATATACTTTCTGTATCAGTTCCTCATGGTTTTCTAGATCTCTGCTTGCTGTCCCTCTATAGAAGCTTCTCTGTTTACTTCCAGTGGATAGACATCTGTCTGCTCCTGGGATGGACATGTAGGTGGACAACTCGTTAGATCACAGAGTGTAATCAGAGGCCTGTGATAATAACAGTCTACACATCTGCCTGTCCATCATATGACCTTGGACAGATTTTTATCACTGAAGAACACGAAAATGATTCCAACGTAAAAGGCCGTCCATTTCATAAAAACATCCAGCTTTATTCCAACAGGATATATATCCAAAATTATTCCATATCGTAAAAACCGCTTCCTATATAACAAATCACACTTTACAGGATAAAATAACTCAGCATAGCCAACGCATTTGTAGTGTCTTGCAACCAAACAGCAAGCAGAGATCTAGAAAACTGTGAGGAATTGATACAAAAAGTATACTGGAAAATTGTATAACTTTTCATTACACAAACAAGATCAATTATTTGCTGAAAGTGGACCACCCCTTTAACTATTTAAAGAAACACTCCTGACACACTCGTCAGGATTACAACATATGTAAATGAGATTGCGGACAGTTGTTTGTAGAACATTTCGAATCCCACTGAATACTACATTTCTTAAAGGGAATCTTTAATTTTAAAAACAATAAAAAAAAAATCTTATTAATAATGCGGGGCAAAATTGTTTGGTTTAAAGGAACACTCCAATAAAAGCATCCATGACAGAATGGCCATTCTAAAGAGCTCACAGAATTTGAGTATGGTACTATAAACTAAAACTAAAAACTAGAAAACTAAATTTTTATTGAAATCTGTGAACCAAACAAGTGTGGTTCTGCATGGTCCTGCTGAGAATTCCATGACAAGTGTGGTCCTGCATGGTCCTGCTAAGAATTCCATGACAAGTGTGGTCCTGCATGGTCCTGCTGAGAATTCCATGACAAGTGTGGTCCTGCATGGTCCTGCTAAGAATTCCATGACAAGTGTGGTCCTGCATGGTCCTGCTGAGAATTCCATGACAAGTGTGGTCCTGCATGGTCCTGCTAAGAATTCCATGACAAGTGTGGTCCTGCATGGTCCTGCTAAGAATTCCATGACAAGTGTGGTCCTGCATGGTCCTGCTGAGAATTCCATGACAAGTGTGGTCCTGCATGGTCCTGCTAAGAATTCCATAACAAGTGTGGTCCTTCATGGTCCTGCTAAGAATTCCATGACAAGTGTGGTCCTGCATGGTCATGCTGAGAATTCCATGACAAGTGTGGTCCTGCATGGTCCTGCTAAGAATTCCATGACAAGTGTGGTCCTGCATGGTCCTGCTAAGAATTCCATGACAAGTGTGGCCCTGCATGGTCCTGCTAAGAATTCCATGACAAGTGTGGTCCTGCATGGTCCTGCTAAGAATTCCATGACAAGTGTGGTCCTGCATGGTCCTGCTAAGAATTCCATGACAAGTGTGGCCCTGCATGGTCCTGCTAAGAATTCCATGACAAGTGTGGTCCTGCATGGTCCTGCTAAGAATTCCATGACAAGTGTGGCCCTGCATGGTCCTGCTGAGAATTCCATGACAAGTGTGGTCCTGCATGGTCCTGCTGAGAATTCCATGACAAGTGTGGTCCTGCATGGTCCTGCTAAGAATTCCATGACAAGTGTGGTCCTGCGTGGTCCTGCTGAGAATTCCATGACAAGTGTGGTCATGCATGGTCCTGCTGAGAATTCCATGTCAAGTGTGGTCATGCATGGTCCTGCTAAGAATTCCATGACAAGTGTGGTCCTCCATGGTCCTGCTGAGAATTCCATGACAAGTGTGGTCATGCATGGTCCTGCTAAGAATTCCATGACAAGTGTGGTCCTCCATGGTCCTGCTGAGAATTCCATGACAAGTGTGGTCCTCCATGGTCCTGCTGAGAATTCCATGACAAGTGTGGTCCTCCATGGTCCTGCTGAGAATTCCATGACAAGTGTGGTACTCCATGGTCCTGCTGAAAATCCCATGACAAGTGCGGTCATGCATGGTTCTGCTGAGAATTCCATGACAAGTGTGGTCCTGCATGGTCCTGCTAAGAATTCCATGACAAGTGTGGTCCTGCATGGTCCTGCTGAGAATTCCATGACTGTGGTCCTGCATGGTCCTGCTGAGAATTCCATGACAAGTGTGGTCCTGCATGGTCCTGCTAAGAATTCCATGACAAGTGTGGTCCTGCATGGTCCTGCTAAGAATTCCATAACAAGTGTGGTCCTGCATGGTCCTGCTAAGAATTCCATGACAAGTGTGGTCCTGCATGGTCCTGCTGAGAATTCCATGACAAGTGTGGTCCTGCATGGTCCTGCTGAGAATTCCATGGCAAGTGTGGTCCTGCATGGTCCTGCTGAGAATTCCATGACAAGTGTGGTCCTGCATGGTCCTGCTAAGAATTCCATGACAAGTGTGGTCCTGCATGGTCCTGCATGATTTATTGTGTCCTTTTTTTTTCCGTTTTTTAGATGTTTTAAATTGTTATATAATTGAATAAAATTATCTTGTCCTCTATACACATCTCCTGTCTTTCTTTTTATATTTAAACACATATATTTAAAGATTTAACTCTCAAGATCCGTGACAGCACCAATATTGGGTGTTAACCGCTGGAGGAAGTTGGGCTGAACCTGGCACTGGTGAACATTGTGGTTCGGGTCCACTTAACACTAGTTCCTGGTTCTCATTGAGTAAGGTATTGTATATTTTCATCAGATTGTATGAACATTTATTTAGTTTTAGACATATAGCCATTCTGGGACTCTAGTAAGTGGGACACAATCTGGTTCAGAAATTTTTGGCACCATGTTTAACGTATACAGCATGTTTGGAAAGTTTCTCATTTTGTGGTATACAAATGACATAGGCCTCAATGCACCAGGAATTTTTTTTAGACTTTCTTAAAATTTAAAGCCAAGTAGCTGATGTTCAATAATACATTTAGCTGTGATGTTCAGATATATTGTAGTTTCTTCAACTGTATTAATAAGCACAATTATCCCACTATATACTAAACAGTTATTGGCGTTTACAGTAGTTACAGGTATAGACCAGAAAACCTGTATATATATGAGTGTCCTATCCAACAACTGCAGAAGATAAATATGGGGGAGTAGGTAACATTCCAACAAAACATGTTCAATGTAATCAGCTAAGAAAAGTCATGTAAAATTCTACTGAATTGCTGGTTTCAACGCCTAATGTGTACATAGTTGAAGGTCATATGAGTCATCCTGTCACTTCTTCCAGTTACTTTTGGGAGACAGAAATTGTGTGCGATTCCCTTAATCTTACATAATTGCAATGAAAACAGCAATGTACAGGTTTTCATTAACCATGAGGTTGATGAGCAGATTTTAAAGAACCTACCCATCTACATACTTGTTATACGGAATAATTATTGTTACTGATAAAATGCAGCACATTATTAAGACTCTCTTCTACATACTTTACAGTTTCATTTATTAGTTTTTTCCATTTGAAAAATGCTAAATGATTGAACAAAAGAGAAATGTAAGTTAATTTAATATTTCGTGTTTTTGCCTTCGAATTGTTCTAGGTAAACGTATCCACAGGCAGGGAGGTTGTTCCAAACATCTTGGGGATCTTATATATCTTCTGTGAATATAGACATTCTTAAATCCTTCCATTTTTTTCATGTAATCCGAGGATAATGTGGAGATTTGGGCTCTGTCATGCCACAGCATCATTCCAGGACTCCTTGTATTTTATGCTGAAAATAGTTCGTTGAGATATTGGGGGGCAATTTTTCACATGCGGGTGCATCAGCGCTCAATGTTAACCCTGCAAGTGCCATATATATCAATAGGCTTGAGCCGCCGGCCAGGAAATACTACACAAGATCCTGAATTAGGTATAGGATCAACTTTGAAACATTGCAAACTTTGTAATATATCAAATACTGTATATCATATTACAAATTACGTTTTTTAACTACTGTTTTAAAAGGCTGCTCTGCTCTTTTATGCTTTATGCTAAGTCCAACTACACTTCACGCCACTAAATCTAGTTAAATGATTCTCTACCATAGTTCATCTTCAGTGTGAGGTAATAAATCATTTACTGACTTGCTTCCTTCTCCGGATAGACTTCCGTGTTTACAAACAGATACAGGTTCTGTTAAACAGGTTGAGTGAGGAGAAAGAAAGCATCTGAGAAGTAGGGAAGGAAGCATCATTCATTATTAGAACTGATTACAACGCTTCTTCCATTTACCTCCAACATTTACTTATGAAAACTTATGTTATTCCTTAAACCATCAATACATAAAAGTTTCCTAGTCATATTATTTAAAAATCTCCTTTCATTATTGCAATATTTTATATTGTGCCTTTAGCTCATATATGCTAAGATATGTGTAAAAAAGAAGACACAGGTCCATCAAGTTTAACATTTAACCAGTACCGACCGCCCACTGACGAAAGACGGCCGCGGGTCCAGAATCTGCAGCGTCATCTTTTTACGCAGTTTTCTACAGCTCCGGCGAATCGCAGGAGCAGGACTGGATCTCCGGCTGTGTCAGGAGCTTCAAAAGTCCTCAAAATTCTCTTGTGTATATGTGTATTGAGAGCACAAACATACAGTATGTATTTGGATTTCATGGGTGAAGGTATAAAATTTGGTGGTTGTTTTGGGTGGCTATGACCCCTAGAAGGCTTCATCCCAAAGTGCTTATATTATAGACCACTACAGAATACACATGGTTTATGTATGGTATGTAGCTATGCCAACACATACGACTGCATAAGAGCTGTAGGCACAAAACTGTATATTTTATTTTTCTATGAAGATAATTGCAAAGTTGATTTTGTTTTTCTTTTATTTTAGATAACAAGCAATAATAAATGAAGCAGCAAAGCAATAATAAATGAAGGTTAAGGCACAGATACCCCTTGGCTAATATAATCACATTTTAGGGACCTAGAAGGTCAAAATATTCAATATGCATTGGCTTGTCTTGCAATATATGATGTGAAATGATTTTAATCCCAGCAACACCTTGTTTGCCTTGCATATGTATATAGAGTGCAACCTGTAACATGAGGCACTGTAACACATTGGTGGTCCCTCTATTTGGATGTGTTCTTGTTTTCGTAACTTCATAAATATTCAGAATCGAGCCATCTGTATTACTCTCAGAGGCCCCAAGGCCAAGGAGAAAGTGCTTTGTTGCGTACAGCATGAGGGTCATAATGAAGTTCTGAATATGTTCCTTTTGGAAAAGCCTTAAGCAAAACACGTGAGTATCATTTTACATGTTTCTGGATTTCAAAAAAAATGAAACTTCGAAAGGATCACGCACTTAAGTAAACTAAAAAAAAATCCTACAAAAAAAGTTAAAAGTTTTTGTGCTCATTAATCACACTGTTTTATGATGCAGTGAAACATTCATTGTTTCTGTGTTTTCCATAAAATCCTCCAGGACATCCCATACAACGATCTTCTGAGTGTTTCTTTGAATGTTGATTGTTCTTTTCTTATGTAGACATCATAATTTTGGTATTTAGAAGTTTTAGATTCTGATGCAAACACATAAGTAGAATGTGCTTCCAGAGATCCTGTAGGGTTGTTCTCACTTTTAAATCAAGAAACATTATGGAACAGAATGTCCGCTGGTTTCATATATTTAATAGGCTTGTCCTACAAAATGCACTTTTTGCATAAACCCAGGAGAGATAATAAGGGTTTGATTGCAGGTGTTCCTCCTGTGTCTTCTGCTTCATTGGACCATTGATGATACATGTGTAATAGCACTCAATTCAAGTGGTTTTCCAGCCTAAACATATTGATGACCTATTGATATTCACAGTTCATCAATATCAGATCTTTGAGAGAATGACACTTGGCACTCCTGCCGAGTAGCTGTTTGGAGGACCGCCAGGCAAGATCAGGCTGCAGAATGAGCAAGGGAGTCTCCTTCCTTAACACCTGTTATGATTGGAGGAGTATTGTAGAGACACATTTAGATCATCATCCTTGGCTGCAGGTAAAACGAACAGTGTAAGTTTAGTGTCCATTAACCCCTCAGGTTGTGGAGCACCGAGAGTGCCTAAATGGGGGTTGTGCACTTGAATTTATAATATTTTATAATGTTTTACATGGTTTTCTACAATTTTGTAATAATATGCACTTTTATTTTGCAGAATTTGCCCAACTATTGGGTAGAGTGCTACGCCCTAAAAAGGTCTAGTAATAGGATTGGCACCGGTTTGTACAGAAGCAGTAACTTATTATTAGGAACCCAGCTCACAGATTCACAAGACCAACTTTGCCATCAGCATGGTTGAAGATTCTTATCTTGTGCTTAGACCCCAATGAGGGCAAGTTTCAGAGGTTAGGTTATCCCGTAATATATTAAGCTACAAAAGGACCAGCGAGGCCCAGAAAAAAATTAGGCCAAAGAAGGGCTATGCTAGAAAAGGGCCAGAATGGCAAACTGCTCCTAAAAGAAAGTGTTCTGCACCAGGGGTATCCAAACAGTGAGAGAAGAGAATATCCAAAGGGATGATGTCAGGAGTCGCTGAGTTGAACTCCAGCTTGCACTTGGATCGGACACTTAAGATGCCGCAACATGCCTAAATTACATAATAGGTGGTATAAACTCAAACTACACCATCTAAAGACACACCAAATGTATGGGCCACTATGGGTGCAAGAGAATATTAAAGCAGAAGTTCATGGATTTTCTGTTTTCCATGCCACAGGGCAGCCATTGGCAAATCTTTTGACATTCTTATTGACAGGACTGATTCAATTCCTAACAAATATAGAAATTGTTATTATTTACTGTCAACCTCTAATGTTACAGTTTATATACTTTATCCCCAGAGGTTGACAATAAATTATAACATTAAGCAAAATTTGATTCCTGAGAAAGTTCCCTATATACTGTGTTTTAGCAGCCTCTGAACACTGTTGTGATATTTTTTCAATAAGTAAATGTCTCCTGCTAGATTGATGACTAGAACTGGGTCTTTTCAATCCAATCAAGGATTTAGCTACTATAATTACATAAAATACATGACTAGTTCTTCACGTTTTCCCTTTTCATTGGTAATTCAGGCTTTACATGTCTATTCTTTGATGTTGTCTTTTGAAGTCAACTAAAGTCCAATATCTTTGTTATTATTTGTCCCGTTCTCTGAAGCGAGCAAATTAAGGTTACATTTATCTGTTGAGAGGATGAAAGCGAAGGTGATCCATGGCATAGGCTGCATTTTCCAGAAGCCAGGGGTTAATAAACCAATAGAAGGCAGGCCAGAAGTAAGCGAGAGTTGCATGAGAAGAGTAATGAATGTTCAAAGCCCCAAGATGAACCTCCCCTACCAGTTCCATTTCTAACTAGTTAGAGATCACAACAATGAAAAATGACTGCCCATTTGCAATCTATAATGAAACTGAGATGGTGTGAAGATGAATGAACAGAAGTTCAGCTAAATCTGCCATAGAGGAGCATGAGAAATAAGCGCGCTCCCTCCCTATCCCGCATTCACCTAACAGTCTATTCTCTCACCAAGTAACTGTGAAATCACACTAAACCCCCTGATTTTTTCCACAGAGTCTTGAGGAAGGGCTAAATCCAATTCTAAAGTTTCACTTAATATATACAGCTGCTTGGTGAGATGTTAGGAGATGTTCGAGAATGTGGTGGGAACCTTTCCTGTAAAATAAGCCTGGACAACTGAGATTAATAGTTTGTTTTCTCACCAGCCATCACTATCTGTGATCGCTTGCCAGGATCTATCGTTCAGCCGTTTCTCGCGTGGGAGACACAGCTGTGGACCTGTTTACCCGTGAAAAGATGCCTCTGTGCCAGGGTAGAAATGCAAAATATGTCTTGTATCTCTGTTTTACATTGAGTTGCTGTGTTCTGGCTGCACTATAATAATGAGCAGTAAATAAATAGGCAGAATGGTTTCCAGCTGAATACGCAGAGCGCTTCGCTTGTTACTTTAGTGTAATGGCATAAAAGTAATGATGACCCTTAGTTTCCTTACACAGTAAAGATGTCCGTCTGTTCACATAACACTATAAATATTCTCACTTACAGAAATAATTCGCCAAATGATGTCCCTTATGCATTTCGATGTCCGCTCAACAAAGTTTGTTTTCTTTTCAGTTTCCCAATTGAAATGAGTGAATTATCCAAGTTTTAATTTTTCAGAAGTTTTTATTCTGTTCTGAATCAATGTTACACTAGTAATCCTGGAAATTAGTATTTAACGCCCTCTAATCCTCTAAAACACAGATTTTTCATGAAAAAATTCCACCTTGTCTAGTTTTTTTTTTAATCACTTTTTTATCCCCCCTCCTCAAAGAGTACCTGCCCCACTAAACTACTAACACCCTCTGGTAGGGGATGAAGTGTCCTTTCTGTAATTTCTCCTTTATGTGAATTATCACCTGTTTATCTGTAAATAATTTTAATTTTGAGTCAGGTTTAGTGGCTGTAGGGGTAGTGTCATTTCAGAAGCCCATATCTTCTGTTCTATAGCACCTAGAAACAAGTTTTTTTTTGTGTGTCATATTAAAGATGAGGATATCATCTTTCAGATCATAGGATTATGGCTTTTGGGGCTACAGAACCAGAACAGGCAGCTAAACACCTGGGCATACAGCCAGTTAAAAAATAGGAGGGAACTAGATCTTTATCTGCAGCTCAGATTTCCAACTATGTTTTTAGCTGTCTATATCTCTGGTTCTGTAGCTCAAAAAGCATGATGTAATCTAAAAGATGAGATCCTTATCTTCAATATGACACCAGTAGCATGTTTTTCGGTGCTATAGAACAGTATATAGTGACACTCTCCTTGCAATCACTAACCTGGACTCATCTTGTGTGAAAATGAGGTAAGAAGAGTGATATTTGCATGGCTTTGGGGAAGATTTTTTTTTATAGGTAAATGGTTCAGAAATCTGGAAAGGACATTTCATCCCCGACCTGAAGGGGCTAGTGGTTTAGGGGGGTTAAACTCGGTTCCAGGTTCACTTTAAGCTCTTGGATGAACTACAGAAGCAGCCATTTTAAAAGATTTCTTGGAAGTGAAGCAGAAAAGGTTTATTACCGGATCAACAATATTTCTAGCAGCATCTGCAGTCCCCAGCACAATATCAATGCCTTTGGGCTCCCCTCAAAGATTTCCGAATAATGCCTCCAAAACTAATACCCCAACAATGCCATCACCACATTGAATGGGGCAGACCACATTTCTTTGAGTCTACTTACACTGAGGATACAGTTGAAAATTGCAGATGTGATTGGATTTCTGGGATAGTGATAATGAGGCTTACTTACTAAGGGTTGTGGATCACACTTTCGTCGGACTTTCTGCTGTTTTCGGGATTTGCGCAGCTTTGACAGGTATTTAACAGGTGTCTGCGCTGGGACTTGGTCGCAAACGATCAGATTTTGGTGTGGCTGCGCTGCTTCCATGCAACAGAAATGGGGAGGAGGGGGGTGTGATTCGGACTGAGCACAGGATTTCATTTTCAAATTGTGTCGCAAGCCCAAGCACTTACATGCACCAGGAAAAAGAAGGTGAACTTCGTCTAACCTGAGCGGAGAAGCGACACATGCAGGATATTGGGTAAGTAAATGTGCCAAAATCTAGGACTCCCTTCTGATCCAGGATGGCTGGGAGGCATGCTAGTGAGGTCCACCTCAAGGTTTGGGAACCACTGGTTATAAACATATGCTCGGTTGTCCTCTTCGGTACCCATGTATTCATCTAATGTGCTCTTCTTAAATTATAAACATGTCTGAAGTTCACAATTTTTAGTTAGAAATAACGCTTCTAGAAAGTATCTTCACATAAACATAACAATATTACATTCACATCACGTGTGCAATGATGGGAGTTCTGCTACTCACAGCATTGCTTGGTAGAGCAGCATGTGCAATCCCAAGGAGGTAATTCATATTTAATGGAACCTATTGCTTTTATTTCCACCAGAAAAGATCTCAGAGCGCGTTAAACCTCCACTGTGCATAAATTCATTCTCCACTTTCCGAGCTTCTGTTTCCTTCTCAGTATTTCTTCTACACAAGGACAAAGGGTCAAGCAGAATGAAACCATGTTCGGCTGCTGCTGCAGGATTGATTGGTGTCATTTACACAACAGTAGCTCAGGGACCTGGTTTGGATTTTCACAACCCTCCTGTAGCAGAGATCTGACATCTGCTGTATTACTCACATACATGGTGTCAGTTTTACAAGTGTCAGACAAATATATGTAGACAGGTGAATTACAGTATTTTTTCTTATCTGAACAGATAAATTTATATTAAGCCGTCCTTGGGATTGACGGTAGCCCTGTGTTTCTACTTCTACTACGGAACCCATATACACTATATGCATATAATACTTACACAGTTTCTATAAGGCATTTATATTACTGTAGGCTTTGTAAATTATATATCATATTACTTTTTCTCATACATTATTATTTTACATCTTTTACCTCTTTTCTTCATGTGTCCCAATTGTTTTCCTCTATCCCCATATAGAACCAAAAATGTATAAAATTCGATGTACAATGACCAATCAATTTTATTGACATCATTTTTTATCATGGCATTAAATATAGTAATTTGGCAAAAACAATTTCAAATATCTTGAATACAGTTCTTAAATCCGCAGTCCTCTCTCCTCATGGGTTTTTGCTTCCAGCCACAATTCACGTACTTGCATGTTTAGTTAAGCACCGGCCAAACTCTAAAAGGCACCTTACTGGGTACTAGTTATAGCTAATAGTCTATCTAATCCGATTCTTCTTTTCTTTTCCCTGACTTTGTTGTGTGACTATATCTTACCTGCTATACTCTTCGGCCCCTTTCACACGACCGTAGTGGGGATGTATATATCCGGCCACAAATTTAAGTCCATGGCGACCCGGCGGAGGTGGCACCGTTCCACACCGTACTTGGGGAAAAGATAAAGCATGCTCTATCATTTCCCTTATGCATGGCTGTGCAGCGCATTTTCTATGGAGAGGGGAGGGGTTAGCAGACATACCTTCTCCTCCTCTCTAATGCGCTGCTGTGTGCTTGCCCGGCTATGGCAGAACAAGCATACATTCGTGTGAATGTAGCCTTAGTCTCAATCTTTTTGAGAACAAAAATGTAACCCCTAAACGACCAGGTCATTTCTGTTCTTTGCATTTCCATTTTTCAAAAATTCTTGTTATGTCTAAAGAACTGTGTGAAGGCTTGTAAATTGTAAATTTTTTTTTTATTTTCCATATTTGTAATGGGAAACTGGAAAAGCATTCAAAATGCAATGGAGCTGTAGAAAAAACACATCGCAAAATTTTCCTGTGCACAATGTTTTTACGGTTTTCACTGTGTGATTCAAATGATATCACTCATGTATTCTATGGGTTGGTACAATCACATAGATATAGATTTTATTATGTTTTCATTGATTTAAAAAAAATTAAAAAACTTTTATACATAAAAGAAATTGGTTTGTACTGAGGCCAATCAGTTTTTCATACTTCAGTGTATGAAGCTGTGTAAGGTGTCATTTTTTGCAGGATTAGCTGACATTTGCCCAACTGTACAACCTTTTGATCACTTGGGCTCTATTTCCCATTACTGAATTCACCAACAGGAATAACCATTTTTATGTTTGATAGATCAGGACTAGGGAAAGGAGGGCAGCTTTGAATTTTTATTTTCAAATTTTTTGCTATTTTTAGGCCTACTTTATCCCTGAGAGGTCTGAATTCTCTTACCATATACTATATTAATCTATATTGAATCTGTATTACTTCTAGGAAACAGTGTAAAGTGTTGTTAATTATCATCCATAATCTATAGATGGCTGTAGTTTGCCATGCTTTAAGGGTGTTTGGACTGGACTAGGTGTGTGGACTGGGGATTGGATGCCACCAATGTTTTTTATTTTTACAGTCTTGGACAACCCCTTTAACTTGAGATTATACTGACTAAAAAGTTATATAGTCTTCGGTAGCTTCATTTTCATGATGACACTCCAGTTCTTCCAAGAAGTCTCTTTCCTGTAGACATGAATCATTGGCAGGATACACAAGATGTAAAATCTCTGTCAAAGACCTCATCATCCTGAAAGGTAGGAAGAAGAACATATTTTCCTATGTTCGTGGACAAAATAAACTAAATAATCTCATTGTCATTGCTCTTCTCTTATACCAGTGCTGGCAGCGAGAACGTGTAAACCCAGTGCAGACAGGAATATCCTCCGCCAGTCTTTATATTTATAACACTGCAGCCATGGCCATAGACACATGAATGCTACTCCCATGAGTGATGTGAATAGACACTTTATTTATGACTCACTTATTTATAGCAGTGAAATTGTTGCTGGTGTCCAAGTAGCACTGCCCTAAATCTATTCCTGATGGATGATGTTGGGACAATAGTTAATTGTCAAACATAACCCTCAGTAGATTGATATTAAGGTGATATGAAATGTTATATTTTATGTCTTTTTTATAGTTACTTGTATAGTAAATAAGCGACCAACTGTAAAAATAAAAGTAATATGTATTTGCAACGAAATGCATAGTGGAACGAAATTTATTGAATATTTTCATTTTTTGTAAAAAATAAACTGAAAAGTGGGCATCCAATATTGTTATTATTATTTTTTTTTATTTATTATTTTTTATTGAAATTTTCCATAACAATACAGCTGTAATAATAACATTCAGTATAACTTTCCACATCAGAATGATAATGAGTAATAGTGACAATAATTCGCAAAGTCCAATTATGGTTTCTGATAGCTGGATTCTCCTGGGCACATTGCCTTGGCATCCAATATTATTCAACCACTTTACTTCCAGTGCAGTAAACACTCACTCCAGAAGTTTAATGAGGATCTCTTACTGATCCAATATTGTCCTAAATGACTGATGATGATAAATATAATCCCCCTGTGTGTAATCAATTCTCCGTATAAATGCACCTGATCTATGATAGTCTCAGGGTTCTGCATCATGAAGACCAAGGAACACACTAGGCATGTTCAAGAGGGGCCTTGGCTGATAATTTTAACATGTTCAAGTGGGGCCTGGAAGCCTTTGTGGAGAGCTATAACATCACATCGTATCGTGTTGGAATAAACCTTTCTTTTGTTGGTAGTTTCTGTTGATGCAGGGAGCTATTCTGACCACCAAATTAGGGGTCGGGAAGTAAGTTTCAATGTGGTTGCATCTCTACAGTACAGTGTAGGGAACTGATTAAGTGAGAGGCTTTTGACTAGGGTCGGGGACTAAGAGTTCTCTTTACAGAGACAGTGAATTAAGGCCACCATGTAGGCGTGTGGAGACTTATAGCCATTGATACCGAGTCCTAAGGCTATTGTAGCAAGGATGTACTGTACATACACTCATGTATGTTGTTTTTTCTGCGTTTCCAAGAGGGAAATCTACTTAATTTTGTAGTAAAAGTTTCATGGTTGTATTTGTGGTCCTTTATCATAATGACCACAGTATTCTTGGGATATAAGGCTCATTTCACAATACCGTTCCTTCCTTAAACATATTATTTAAAAATCCCGTTGACATCAATGTAAAATCTTATGTCATCCATTATATTCCGTTTAGGCAGGAATCCGTTATCCGTGTTTTTTGAATGGCATAAAACTTACATTGAAGTCAATGGAATTTTAAACCAATACGTTAAGCCTCCATTCTTTACTTTTTTAACAGAGGTAAGGAACGGAGGGAACGGTAGTGTTAAATTTAGCCAAACTTTCTAATTTGATAAATGCTGGGCAATGCTGATGCCCTATCTTCTTGTGGTTCCTGTTTGATTTTCCTTTTAGCAAATGTTGGAATTCTGCACACACTGCAATATAGGGATAGCCTTCTGCCCAAGATGAATTTCAAGTACTCTGATATTATTTTCAGAATGTGTCTCTGTAGCTTCAATATACTCCTGGACCATATTATCTGTCTCCTTCTCATTTTAGCATGCCCTCGCTATTCAGCACCTTCACGGTCTCCATAAGCAATGGATTTATGAGAAGTCTCTCCATAGTATTAAGGATTTCTACTCAGAAAGCACAATTAGACATTGCTTCCCGCTCCAGCATAAAGTCCTTGTTACAGCTGTGCCGTATCCCAGGTGCACAGTAGAAAATTGTTCTAATTGCATCATTTATCATAATGTCCACTGGGTTAGAGGCGCACGTTTCTCTGCGGTAGATTCATGGTATTAGGGTCATGTTCTTTCACAGTTTATTGCTAATTTTCTACAGTAAATATTGGATCGTGATTGCTGCCAAATTGCTTCACGTCAGTACACTGGTTAAAAGGCGAATTAATGTCAATTTTTTTCAGACAGTAAAAAAACATAGTTATTGTGTTAGTGTGTTGCTCTCTCTGAGCAGTGGGTAACCATACAAATATGAAAAGCCCATGGCTCCTGAGATGTGACATGGTTTAATGATCACATTACTTCAGCATCAATGTGGATAACCCTTGCCCTCTGCAGGAAACTACAAAGATCCCACTGGAAGACTTAAGGAATAACAATCCTTTGGAAACAGATTATTTTAAAGCTTCAGACAAAGAAGACAAACTCATCTTTCATAGAGTGTTTGCATGGAAAACTTCTATCAGACTTCTTTTTTAATTATACAAGGGTCCACACAGAAGTGTTTACATAATAACATTGGGGCTCATTTACTAAGGGCTCTGCGCAGCACTTTTGTCCAGCTGCGCTGGCTTCCATGTGACACAAATTAGGGGGGGCGCCATCAGTTGCCCGACTCATTGGGACGGAGCACCGTATTTAACTTGAGAATTGTTTTGCACGCCCTATGTTAAATGTGCTCCATGAAAAATGATGGTGAACTCTGCCGGGCCAGTGCAAGGAAGTGACATATTCATGATTTCAGGCGCACGATCTTAGTGAATCACCGCAAGCAGCATTATACATGGAAATAGCACTTTAAGTGCATTTTCGGACTTTCTAAGTAAATGTGCCCCATTGTGATAACAATCTCCATGACAGTCTGTCAATAAGATTAGGGTGCAACACTGTTTTAAATTAAGTTTTTTCCCCAGAAGAGTCTGAATTTCTATTATTTTATTCACAGTCTATGTGCATGGAAAAAATTGTAATATATGGCATAAAACCTGATCTGATAAACGTATTCATGTCTAATACCAGATGGAGTTTGCATTTAAGTTTGTAGAGCAGAGATGGCTAGCTAATCCAACTGGTTAGGAGTCTCATCAATTTAGCATTGGAGGATATTTTACTTACCGTCATACTTTTTTTTAAGGGAAAATTTAAATATCTGTGGTAAGCTATATGCACATGAATTTTTAAAAGGACGTGTGCTAGTAGTATCTTTTTCTACAGGCCTGTGCATGTCTGGAAGTCCCAGAGGTCACAGGACCTGTCCTGGCCAATACCTTCTCAGACAAAGGAATATCATTTCTGTTTACCAGGAGATGCCACTTTGTTTGTAGTCCCCTTGTCTGAGGGGGGCACTCATTGGCTGAAGTGGGTTTGTTACCCCTGGAAACTCCAGGCAAAGACCTGATAGCAGCCCAATAGTGCTTTTAAATTTTGGGTCAGTAATGTACATATGTGAATATAGCTTATAACCAAGATAGCAAAACAATATAAATAACTTGGACGACATACTTCCTTATAGAACCCCTCTGTGCCATATATGGCAGAGACAATAGTGTACATTTACCATACCTTCTCCAGCAGTTTTTCTGGTAGAGAAGGCAAGTAAAATGCTCCAACCCCTCCATTTCTGAGGCTTTTACAGCCCACACACCACATTGGATATGACAAGGCAGAGAGCAGGGTGGGCCCCACAACCATATTTATTAAAGTCTCCACCAGTAAACTGATATCCCCAGGTCTGACCTGTACCATGTACAGCTGACACCCGGTATCTACTACTATACTTGTGATTGTAGATTGTGGTTTAATACTGGAAATGTCATGTTCAGTAATAACCACAGCATCTAAATGTCAAAAGAAACTTCAAAGTCTTAAAATGATAAGAAATAGTTGATAAAGTTGATGCCTATAAAATGGTAAATCCAGAAATATCTTAATAGATTAAAAATATAATTTCCAATAATTTCTACAGATCATGTGTATATTATGTGACAAATAAAGATAGATGACTGCAAGACTCAGGCTTCTTTGGCCATCATGGATATGCAGGAGTTACAGAGAAGTTGCGGAAAAAGTATACATTTTTATATGAAGACCTATTGCAATTGTTTTAGATTTTAAAAAAAAAAAATAGTTGAAAATGTGTATATGGTAGTCAAGTGATATTAAGATGTTACAATGTATAGGACAAAGCTTGATCTTAGAGACCACAGTATAGAACTGCGATCTTAATGAGACATAATACTACTAACCACATATTTCCTCTCAGTTCCCCTCGGCTGATGAGTCTCTTGCATTCTGTATAACTTGTTATTTCAGTTTAACCATCATGTATTCTATGTTTCTTTTTAGTTGCTTCATGGTTGGATCCCAGTATTCCGATTTACCCAATTTCCATGAATGTTTTAGATGAATAATATTTCTCCCCATCATACTATGCTAATCCTGTTAGAGGTCACTAGATTGTGCTTGTGATGGACACTTTGTACAGTAGTTCTCCCTACGGAGAAGGTTGGCTCCACCTAGAAATCAATAAAATGGGGGATTCATGTCCTGACTGATGACCTGTCAAGACTGTTCTATGTTTCAGTAATGTCCTTGGAATCTCTTACAATTCAGACTGCTATGAAGGTCACTTGTACTTGAATGGTACAAAATATGAAGCAGTTTTCCAATTTCAATACACAAGAAATATAGGGGAAACTTTGAATATTTTACACAGTGCTCTTCTTCAGCACAACCTTTGCTACAGCTAACTACATTTTAAACCTAGACTATAAAAAGTTTTTATAGGTTATGCAGATGGAAATGTGATCATTTCAACCGAAGAAACAAAAACTGAAGATGGTATGAATTTGTGAGTGTATGTATGCATGACTAGGTTTTTACCCAAAATTTTCACCCCATGCTTTCCAAGATACACTTATTAACCACCATATACAGAAGCCACTGTTTGAAGCTGTGGCAGTTAGAGTCGTGATTGGTTGCTATTTTGCCACAGGTCATTAATATGAGCTCTAAGCTTTGATTGGTTACTACAGGCAATGAGTAGAAGATGCTTATGTGTGAGGTAAGATGGATAGGGATACAGATATAGGGGGGTATTTATGTCTGAGGTACAACTGTTCCAGTTGTCCATGGAAACCAATCAGAGACTAGCTGTAATTTTATAAACAGCTATGGGAAAATGCAACTTAAGCTCTGATTGGTTGCAATGGGCAACTAGACCAGTTCTGCTCTTAAACACTTCTGATAAGTCCCCCCATAGACAAAGTGACAGTCAGAGACAGTCAGAGACAGAGACAGTCAGAGACAGTCAGAGACAGACACAGACAGTCAGAGACACTCAGAGACAGAAACGGTCAGAGACAGTCAAGGACAGAGACAGTCAGAGAGAGAGACATTTCCCAAAAGGGTGGATATTTTAACAATAAACATTTTTAGAGAGAAAAAAAACACTGCTAGAGATGCCAAGCCAATCATCTAACCTGAATCCAATAGAAAATCTATTGAGGGAACAAAATAGATCTATCAGGATTTAAAGAGTATTTATGTGGATGTGTGGGTCAAAATTATATATCATATAGAGACCATCCAAGAAAAGGTTGCCCTTGGATGACAGCCACCCTCATTTTAATTCAATGGCAGTCAAGTTTAAATAGGGAGGACATAGTGATACAAGGGACACTACAGCTCAGGGACATGTGCAGGATATCCCAAAGGGAAATTGTTGCGCTGTAGTTTCAGCAGGATAATGCCCTCCCACAAAAAACAAGGGTTCCCAACACTTTTTTGGCCTACCCAATTGCCAAATTTATCATGAATTGAGAGTTTATGTAGCCAGCTGAGATGCCAGCTTCAGCTACCTTCGAGTAAGCCTAGCTGCAACTACTGTAGGTAAATGTGGCAACGGATACTACACAAAACGTGTATACCTCCATGCCCAACCGTTTATCAGTCATCCAAGTAGTACCTCTTTTAAACTATTTGGTTTCCCCCCAAAATTTTCTTTTTGCCCCGATATTGTAATTATTTACGTCATAACTTTTAAACAAAGAAATTTTCAGAAAAATAAAGTGTTCAATCTCTTTCCGACCACTCGTACAACCACTTTAAAGTAAATTAATTGTGAAAACCTGAATCAGAACTGGATCAGAACTGGACCGCAAATAGTTCACATGGACTGGACTCCTAGTTCTAAATAGAAAATAAATTGCAAATAAAATATCAATTAAAAAACTGCAGAAAAGACCATAAATCACTAAAAAATAGTGCTGTCAATTCTAAGTTCTGCAGTATGTTATCACGATTCCCTTTATTGCCCTGTAGTGTACTGTGTGGACTCAGTTGACACCTCATAATGACTTCAAGATATGTAACCAAACGCACTAGTTCTGCAGTACATATTGTTTGGCCCTGGAGCACTGGAAATGTGATTAATCACTCATCCTCTTCACTACTCACTTTGCTGGCCTTCTTTTCATTGGCAGGAGAATGTGACAGCTCCCATTGCTGCATAATATTTAATATAAACTTTAGTGAAAAAAAAATAACCCACCCTGCAATCCCATGACAACGCAACCATTAGTAAGAGGAATGCTGCAGGACATCTCCGTGCCAAAGACAAACCTGGCGAAAACAGGAGGAAAAAAAAGAAAACAGACAGGAGAAATTTTAATTCAGAGCCTATGGAGGACTATTCAGTTTTATTACTGTTTAGAATGTGCTGTTACTGTGAAATACAACATGTGGCGGGCAGGCCGAACAATGGCCATGTGCATTACCCGGCTGAGAGATTCATTTATGAAACTGTTCATATTACCTGAAGGAGGAAGTGAGAATAAAAATATGAATCAATGTTGCGTTAAGATCTTCCAACGCTTTTCAACAATATTGAATAGATGCCAATGCTTTTGCAGGATTTTTGGCTCCAAAAGTTAACAGGTTTTATTAAAGAACAAAAATATGTGTTTAAGAACCATGAAAGAATGAGCTGACACAGAGGAGCACGTTTACTTACCCATCCGAGACGCAATCCCCGATCCGAACTCTCCAACGATGTTGCACTGTGCCGCGATCCGCGTAAATCCTGCGCCTGAAATCCTGCATGTGTCGCTCCTCGCTCAGGTCCGCCGGAGTTCCTCTTCTTCTTCCTGGTGCATGTAAGTGCTTGGCTTGCGACACAAATTTAAATGTTAAATCCCATGCTTAGTCCGAACCCGTCGGATCGTCCGACTAGGTGTGCCAGCATATTATGTAATCCCCACCCCTTCCACGTGCCATGGCAGATTTATGGTTCCGGCCTCCTGAAATAATGGGTAGGCAGCTGCGCAAGTGGGGCAGTTGTATGCCCTCTCAGCCACTGGGCGTTTTTCAGCAGCAGTGGCATCATCCAGAAAATCAACTTTGAAGTGATATGTAATTTGGTTGTTCAAAGTCAAAGAGGCGTAGAGTTTAACGCTAAAGTCCTCTCTTCAGAATGCCCTCTTCACTATAATTGATGGTTCTATATCCAGTCACGGTGAGGAGAGCTTGACTTCAATGCTGTCCTCTACACCTCTATGACTACAACCAATATACAACTCACTTTATATTTTATGCCACCATACTGAGCAATCAAAGAAAGATGATCTGTAGGATTGTTAATCTGCTTCACAATTTACCGGTAATGGTTAATTAGGTCAATTTCTGATGACATGTTCCCTTTAAAAATAGTATTTCTTATTTGCCCAATTCTATTCTGTCATAGATCATATCAATGACTTTCAGTAATTTCTGAATTAGGCCACATAATCTCTTAGTACAGATTTCATTTGTCACATCCTGAATATCATGAATAAAAATTTACATAACCAGCTTTTCTCATCCAGACACACTTTTAAAATTGGATCTGTAGCAATAAAGATCAGATAGCAGATAAGATTATCTTTGGTTAATTATTCAATAAAACTTTACCGTCCTGGGTTTTGTGATATCTTATTGTACTGATAAGTTATTCATTGTTGTTGAGAAATGGGAGCTTTATAAGAATAGGAAATTAACCTGTTTGATGTTTCGGGGTCTTAGGTATTCCAAACTATTACAGAATTATGACCTTGATGTCTGTTTATTGGAACCTGCTCTTACAAAGTCAACATTTACAGATTTAGTTCATCATATGTATTGTCTAGTTATGAGCTCAGCCTTGTTTTTTTGTACCAGGAGTTGTGTAATCCCCAGGTACTGGATGTCTCAAGGAGACAAATGAAATGTTTACGCGATCCGCGTAAATCCTGCGCCTGAAATCCTGCATGTGTCGCTCCTCGCTCAGGTCCGCCGGAGTTCCTCTTCTTCTTCCTGGTGCATGTAAGTGCTTGGCTTGCGACACAAATTTAAATGTTAAATCCCATGCTTAGTCCGAACCCGTCGGATCGTCCGACTAGGTGTGCCAGCATATTATGTAATCCCCACCCCTTCCACGTGCCATGGCAGATTTATGGTTCCGGCCTCCTGAAATAATGGGTAGGCAGCTGCGCAAGTGGGGCAGTTGTATGCCCTCTCAGCCACTGGGCGTTTTTCAGCAGCAGTGGCATCATCCAGAAAATCAACTTTGAAGTGATATGTAATTTGGTTGTTCAAAGTCAAAGAGGCGTAGAGTTTAACGCTAAAGTCCTCTCTTCAGAATGCCCTCTTCACTATAATTGATGGTTCTATATCCAGTCACGGTGAGGAGAGCTTGACTTCAATGCTGTCCTCTACACCTCTATGACTACAACCAATATACAACTCACTTTATATTTTATGCCACCATACTGAGCAATCAAAGAAAGATGATCTGTAGGATTGTTAATCTGCTTCACAATTTACCGGTAATGGTTAATTAGGTCAATTTCTGATGACATGTTCCCTTTAAAAATAGTATTTCTTATTTGCCCAATTCTATTCTGTCATAGATCATATCAATGACTTTCAGTAATTTCTGAATTAGGCCACATAATCTCTTAGTACAGATTTCATTTGTCACATCCTGAATATCATGAATAAAAATTTACATAACCAGCTTTTCTCATCCAGACACACTTTTAAAATTGGATCTGTAGCAATAAAGATCAGATAGCAGATAAGATTATCTTTGGTTAATTATTCAATAAAACTTTACCGTCCTGGGTTTTGTGATATCTTATTGTACTGATAAGTTATTCATTGTTGTTGAGAAATGGGAGCTTTATAAGAATAGGAAATTAACCTGTTTGATGTTTCGGGGTCTTAGGTATTCCAAACTATTACAGAATTATGACCTTGATGTCTGTTTATTGGAACCTGCTCTTACAAAGTCAACATTTACAGATTTAGTTCATCATATGTATTGTCTAGTTATGAGCTCAGCCTTGTTTTTTTGTACCAGGAGTTGTGTAATCCCCAGGTACTGGATGTCTCAAGGAGACAAATGAAATGTTCTGTCTTGCTAACTCCGGTCATCTATCTTGTTTGCAGTAAATACTGTGCAGTCCAATTCTCCTTAGTCCATACAAAGTCCTGGTGATGTGTCTTTATTTGTTGTAAATGCTGATACAGGTATGGCCTTCATAATGATACTGTATGATACTCTGAATTGCTGTTTATATAGGAAATGTGATAAAGCACATCTTCTTTTTACAATTTCAATACATTTATCCTCTTTGTTCTCACAGTACGACTTTTTAATAATAGATGAGATGCAGGTCGTGTTTCATTTCAGTGGAGATCGCACTCAAGTCATTCCTTTTGCATGTGTGTGACACAACTGTTTGCTATATTTTGGTACAAATACCATGAGCTCATGAGAATATTACATCTTAACTTTAGTTCAATAGCATTCTAAAGGGTTATGGCAAGATAGGTCATTGCAAACTGGTTTTACAACACCATTATTATCAGCTTGGAAATGGCCACATAGAAAAGTCTGATATCGTGACCATATAACCTTCCGAAAAATGTCAGGAAATTACTTGTTACATTGGCTTTTGGTAAACTTTAAATCACTAAAGACAATAGGGTTGATTTATAATGCCTTCTCCACTAGTTTTCTGGTGGAGAAGGTACTTACATCTCCCCTTTTCCTCCAGTTTGAGCTGTTTTCTACTCTGCATGCCACTTTGTGTGTCTCACAGGGTGGGCAAAGGGCAGGAAGGGGCATGAAAACCTGTGGAGACAGTAGCAGTAAACTCTGCCAGGTCCGACCTAGAGATCACGCTCAAATCTACTAAGAGGCTCTTAGTAGATTTAAGCTCCGGTCCACCAGGGAGTATTGTCGTTAAAAATGATGGTCTTAATAAATTCCCCCAAATATTATTTTTAGCTTCAGTTATTTTTTAATGCTAAAACACTTCTGGGGGCAGCGATATTTATGGCAGCTGTGTTCAAAAAAGTAGACCAAAAAGTTGCCATGGATTGTCCTGGAGGTGTTGGAACGCAGCTGTCTGATCCAGACACTAGGAAGATAGAGGGAAAATTCGTATTTCATTACAAGATGATAAGTCTACTCATTTTGGTCCAACCTATAATGTAAATGAGCGTTAGAAAATAGAACTTACAAATGACTCAAATGTTACAGATGCACCTCTGGATGCTGATAATTTATTGCACTTTAGTCCCAGATTTCAATGATCATCTGTAAGAGTTATCAGTTGTCTTATCTATTCTCATGCACAAAGCCCCAGCAGATGTCCATAGAAAAACAATCCTGGCAGGAATAGGACGTTCTCTACATTATATGGCACAGTCACAGTGCACCATAGAAGTCTATATGGGCTGTGAGCTGGAAACTGTTTGTGCCGTCAGCTCATGGGCAAAAAAAAAAAATAACATCATGAGTCCTAAAGGGATTAAGCAGCTTTGTTTTATTGGCCTTCGATTGTCAGTGGGTATATCTAATTATGAATGATAGATAATGGGGTAAGATTGGAACTTGTTTTTTTTTAGTGTTGTAGGGGGCAGTTTTAAGGTGGATACAGGGGCTTCCCACTTATGAAATGTGGCTTTATAAAGGAGTACACAAAATACTATTCAGCTACAGTAGCTGAGAGGATCATCAGGATTCACAATAACGACTAAAGAGAATTCTGATGTATTTCTTCGGTGATTCGTTTGCTATTTAGGGAAGTACTCTTTTTTCTGGCACAGTTTCCAAGAACTGTAATGTACATTTGCTCATAGAGCATATTAATTACTTATTCAGCATTAAACATGCATCAGTTCCTTCAGCTCGCTGGATCTATAACCTTTAACCATGAATCGATGCTCTTTAAACTGATTCATATTCTTCTTTGCCCTTTCACATAATCAATGTATACTCACTGTGCCAGAGATAAATTTGAGGGATCTGTCACCTTTCACCTTTCTACTTGTCTATAACCTAACATCATTGTAGTTTCTGTAATTCTGACCTTTTAGTTAAATTACCAACACTTATGATTTGTACTGTTGTATACTCTAATTTACTCCCTATAGATCTTCCTACCTGACCATTTTCCTCTTCTGATTGAGATAATTATGTTTGTGCTAGTAATGGTGTTTGTCTTACTAACCGAGTATGCCCGGGATATCGCTGCCTCCTCTATAAAAAGCATCACATGATCAGAACAAAGTATGACATCATGGAGTCCGCAATGATCATCTGACTAACCGTGTTACTATGACAACCACACCAACTACGCATGCGCATGTGGGACAGACTCTGAGTGAAGAAGGACCTGGGTGTGTTTTACTAATATTGAACACATGAAGCGGGTGTTTGGTTTATTGTAATCACTGTTTATAAAATATTGTTATACACATGAGCTCTATGTCTGTACCTATCTATTAGATGACTATCTTTTTTTTTAAACATGTTTTTAGAAGAGACAACAAATGTAAACTCACTAAATACATCATGAGTAGAGATGAGCGAGCACTAAAATGCTCGGGTGCTCGTTACTCGAGCCGAACATTTCCCGATGCTCGAGCATTTTTCAGTAAAATTACAAACTGAACGAGCCCTGAAAGAACACAGTGAAAAAACACTGCAGAACAGATTGCAGATGTCCGCGTGCAGAACGGTGTTCTTCACAATAGTATTTGAAGAACAATATGTGTAGAGAACAACTTGCAGATGTTGCCAAACATCTGCAATGTGTTCTTCACGCATATTGTTCTTCAATCTATTCTGCACTGTTTCCTTTCACTGTGTTCTTCAATTAAATGATTAAATTAAATGTTTTAATTGTATTTTTTAACTGTTCTTTACTTCTTTTTTTTTTAATTAAATGCTCGTTATCGAGCAGGGCAAATACTCGTCCGAGCAACGAGCCGGTCCGAGTATGCTAATAATCGACCGAGCATCAAGCTCGGACGAGTATACTCGCTCATCACTAATCATGAGGGGAAATGATGTCACTATGCACTTGTGTATATATATATTTGTGTTGGCATTTGCCATGTATTTATGCTTGATAAAGATTCATTGTGAATTGAAACGTCGCACCTGTTATGCCTGGATGATATGTGAATAAAGCCTTTTTGGGATTTAACTCTTCGGTGCTGTGGCTTCCTTCATGGATACTGCTTTTAAAAACATCCGCGAATGCAAATTCACCATAAAATGTTTTTTCCAGGAAAGACATTAATGACATTTCCACAAGAATACAGTAAGTTTCCACCTGGGGTATTCCTTTTTTTTATCTATAAAGTTATGCCTTTCTTATGAACACTGCTCACTAGGGCTCCTCACACCCGCTAACAGTCAAACGTAGAGTTTCAACAGTGGCTGGTCTTACGGAACAGAATCAAACTGATCTACTCTTTCCCTAACTCTCAAAACTCCCCAAAAGTTACCAAAAGAGACTACAATACTAACATATGGGGGCACATTTACTTACCTGTCCATGTCGCGATCTAGAATGTCTGACGATCATGCACTGTGCCGTGATTCATAGATCGTGCGCCTGATTTCCTGCATGTGTCGTGTCCCGCCAGAGTTCACCTTTTTCTTCCTGGTGTGTGTAAGTGCAATTTGTGACACAATTTTAAAGTTAAATCCCGCACTTAGTCCGAATCAGTCGGATCGTCCAATGCCCAAGATTTGTGTTGCATGTGTTGCATGTTCTGTAGAACCTGACCAGTCAAATGCACAGTCAAATCAGCAGGTACAGGAAGGCATGAGAAGTAGTATTAGTGATTCACTTAGCGATGGATACAGGTACCAGAGTTGTGGA
This sequence comes from Engystomops pustulosus, assembly GCF_040894005.1. Taxonomy (NCBI): domain Eukaryota; kingdom Metazoa; phylum Chordata; class Amphibia; order Anura; family Leptodactylidae; genus Engystomops; species Engystomops pustulosus. Next base: position 171,758,090 of record NC_092414.1, read on the forward strand.
TAGGCCATACATGTCATTTCCTGTAGAAAATCTGATACATGTGCAACACCCCTGCCGATGCAAGGCAGAGGGGTTGTTGCAAATACGTCCCACCATGTAGCTTGCAGCCTGTGTAGGGTCTGATCAGCCCCACAGCATGTCTCTACATATCACAGATGAGCACTGCAGCAGTAGAGTCTGCCTGGTGAGGCAGGAGTTAAGTGTTAATGTGATGTAATATGTGTCAGCCAATCACATATGTTCATATCTTGTATCTGTGAGCTGAGATGTAATTGGAGGAGTAGCCACCACCTGACCAGTGGGAGTAACAAAACCCCTGGTCAGGAAACTTCTAGAGCTCAGTCAGTCAGACCAGGGAGTCTGAAGAGTTCACTCTCAGATCAGAGAGGAAGAAGAAGACTGGAGTTAATCCAGTCAGAGCACAGTTCGAGTCTAGTTCAGACTGAGAGCAGTCGTAGTCAGTGGATTAGAGACTCAGATGAGTCAGTGCAGCCAGCACACCAGACCAGAGCAGGATAGCTCAGCTCCCTGCCTAAAGAGTGTAGTGAGTTAGTGAGTGAGAGAAAAGGGGTATCATCCTACCTTCAAGGGTGATGTCTGAAGCAACCCAGGACAAGCTGAAGCATCCTACTAGGACACAGCTATCTTCCAGCCTGCCTTTGCATCCAGGCTGGTGATCTACTCCTGTGGCTCCCTCCAACTGCATCTCCAGCATTCCACCATTTGTCAAGGCACGTTGCTACTGTTCCTGTCGGCTCCAATAAAGAACTATAAGTTATTTTTGTTCAACGTTTGCCTCCGTCTGGTCCCTGCTACTATGGCTGTCACCATCACGGGCACCCTATCCACTACACAGGGACTCATACTCCAGAACCCAAAGGGTTGCCCCAGGGAGAACTGCTATAGCAGCCTCTCCCTCATCATTTCTTGCCAACACCATCCTGCTGGAGACCTGCCAGGCTGTAGGACAGCCCCCCGGTTCCCCATACCAAGCACCGTGACAATAGCGTGCCTAGGCCGCAACCGCCAGCCACCCAGGTACTGCGGGCCCCGGCTGTCTCCAGGCCCCAAGAAAAGGCTAGGCAGGCCCGGTGGGGGGTGTTGCACATGTTAGGAGGGAGACAAGGGTTGCAAGGAGGACAGACAAGACAGTGAGCCTTAAGTTGAGACCCCTAATGCTGTCACCTGCCTACTTGTCTCACGTGGCCTAAAGGTGGCATGGGACAGCCACAAGTAAGCCACTGTACAGACACAGAACAAGACAAAAGACAAATGACACAGAAGAATCATGAGCAGTCCAGGTCACAACAACATAGCAGGTGCAGTACAGAGTCCAAAAAATGATAGTCGGGGATACAATAGCCGAGATCGATAACCAGACTATGTGATAGATAAGCAACAGCAGATGGAGAGATACAGAGCTCAGGTATAACCTATTACCAGCAAGGTCTGATGGGACTGGGCAGGTAAATAAAGAAAATCCCCAATACACCTCCAGCAGCAGAGTGGAGGAGCTGTCCATCACACCAGTAACCCTTTGCTGGAGAGGGCTAAGCTATAGGGAGCTGGGTGTGGCTGGATAAACAAAAGACTAAACCAATCACAGTTCACACATGGGAAACACAAACCGACATTAATGACTTCTTAGCTGTATTCTGCAGACAAAGGATGATTCCAGGAGAGATATTTCAATATATACTATTTGTTTACATATAAATGATTTTCAGGGGCAGACTTATTTTTATCATAATAATCAGGTGATTCCCAAGTCAGCTATCACTGCCTCTCAGACTCTCAGAGGTTGTGGAAAGTTACAGGAATATATGTGCTTAGCTGTTCAACATTGTTTTCAAAAAACCCATATAGGTAAAAAAAAGTAAAAGAAGAAAAGAAAAACTGCATGCAAAAATTAGCCATGTTTGGCCAAGATGTTTGGCCAACTATCTTATAGTGACTATTCATTTTTTTTAAACTAGGAGATTAGAAGTATCAGTCACTGGGTTCCTGTGGTAATGATTTGGAATATTTAATATTCTAAAATATTATTTCCTGTCAATGACACTTGGTACATCATCGACATTCATGATAATATACAGAGGTTCTACTAGGTTGACAGAGACTGATTAGTTTCATAGCTCCCCCCCCAGACCTAACTATCACAATTTATGGTTCTACACTCTTCCCGGTCCGTAAAGCCTTGGAATCATCTTTGACTCTGTCTTATCCTTTAAGCCTCAGAGACCCTTACTACATCCTGCCATCTCCATATCAAGAATATCTCTCGCATCCGACCCTTCCTCAATCCAGAGTCTACAAAATTACTAGTTCATGTCATCTCCCGCTTGGACTACTGCAACACTCTTCTCTGTGGTCTCACAGCTAACTCTTTACCACCCCTTCAATCCATCCTAAACTCTGCTGCCTGGCCAATCCATCTGTCTCCTGGCTTCTCCTCTGCCTCTCCTCTCTACCAGTCTCAGCACTGGTTACCTATTGCACAGCAAATTCAATTTAAAATACTAACCATGACCTATAAAGCCATCACAATCTTTCGCCTCCATATATCTCTGAACTCATTAGGCAATACCGGCCCACACATTATCTGCTCCCTCACCTTGTGTCTCCATCTTCCCTTCCATATAGATTGTGAGCCCTAACGAGCAGGGTCCTCCTGATTATCGTAGTCTTCTATTCTTACTTGTATTTGATTCTTGTCTTAATGAGAACTATAATCAGACTGATTTTTAGTATTATTTATACAACATTATGCCCTGTGAGGGATTCTTACAGCTCCTCTACTTATCTACGTATCACCTTGTTAACAGACAATTCCGTGCAATCTCCTCCTGCAGTCTTACCTTCTCCAATCATCCATTATTTTTTGCCAACCTGATATTAAGAAAGTATGAAGAAACAACTTTTTTTTCATGGAGTTTTAATAGAATTGTTATATTTTAATATTGCGAAGGTTGGTACAATTGTAAACACAGCCTTAAAATATTACCAGCTAATGGGGAACAATATGATCAGTGTACACTCCCTATTGGCCCCTTAACTTCACAAAGGAAATGACAGTCTGATGCCCCGATTCTATCACTAGAAAAGCAATAAGCAACATGTTAATTATTGCAGCTGTCTGCTCCTCGGTGCCTGGTGAATGCGCTAATGCAAATGAATGTTTAATTACCTGTCTGTTTAATAACAAGGTGAGGTTAAACTCTACTCACAAATCAATTTACATTTCACAGATGAACAATGCTTGATGGCAGGAGAATGGGAAAACATCCAATAGACTGTCAAGAATAGATAACATCAGGGAAACAATACTGTATTCTGAGTACAGGCAACCGAAAATTTATATGGAGCTTCCATTAATTTCTATGGGAATTAGCTCTATTCTCTATCTATCTATCTACAGGTATTTATCTACCTGTCTATCTATATACAGGCGGCCCCCTACACAAGAACGACCCCTAGTTACAAACGGACCCCTAGATGTTAGTAATGTACTACTGTACTTTAGCCTTAGGCTACAATGAACAGCTATAACAGTTACCAAATGTGTCTGCAATTATCTTTACTGTTAATCCTGGTTCTTACAACCCAACAATTTTTTAAATCCAATTGTCACAGAGACCAAAAATTTTTATCTGGGGTTACAATTATAAAATATACAGTTCCGACTTACATACAAATTCAGCTTAAGAATAAACCTACAGAACATATCTTGTAAATAACCCGGGGACTACCTGTATATACAATATGAAACAATATTCATCCATATTTCTACAAATTCCTATACAGTATTCCTTATATACTACATTTGCCTAATTGCCTAATGTACAATTGAAAAAAAGCAAATCTCATAAATAAAGTTCCACTCCAAATTTGCATGACTTCTAGTGTAATAGAAAAAAGGCATAATGTTGGTGACCCTATAATTGGCCTTTAATAGGCTCTTATTTTGCATAGATTAGATGAATTTCATCGAAACAAGTAAATTCAATAGCACTGGCTGACCATCTAACGTGCCTAGTGGTTCTCCAGTTCTCCTCAGATAGAAGAACAGTTCATAGGGAGAAGAAGAGTTGGCCAAATTTGACTTTCAACATAGCTGATTTGTTCTGGCAGATATTTATTCCAACTCTTTCTATTTAAAACATAGAATGTATATGTTTGGTAAAAGTGGGTCAAACACAACATATGATGGCTACTAAAGATTATAGATGGCATCTAAATTCTACAGCCAGCTTACAATGTATGCTAAGCAGATTTAAAAATCTGTATAACCAATTTACTATTTCACTTAAAAATTAATTTTCTGGATAATGCCACCACACTGGGCCATGGATGGTGTTATACTGGTAATGGTACAATGGTTAGTGATCACTGGACCTGTTAAAGTTTGGGTTTTCCCAATTTCTTCAGGTCCTGAACCTAACCCTCCAGTTGCACCTGTGATCATTGCTGTCCACTTTTTTTGCTGGCAACATTTTTTGCTGACAAGTACCGATAAAATAACTATTAAATTCTAAAATAATTTTGGTCAGATAGAAAAATGTAAATCTAGAGAAATCAATAAGAGGTAAAAGAAAAAGTTGGCGTTTTTGTTTTTACTCAACTACAATTCTTAAATTAGAAGCGAACATATGACTCTCTACCACTTATGTTATAATTTACAGTTATCTTTTCCCTCCTTATATCATCCATAAAATATTAAATATATATAAATAACAATATACCTGAAAAACGTCTAAATGATTCTAGCATTAACTATTTACTGTATTTGCTGACTGTTTTTCAGGTATTAAAAGTAAATTCAAAGCCAAAGTTATTATCAGCTTATGAAATGCCAGCGAAGTGTGAAATTAAAGACATTTGTAATATCCCGCGCCTGTAGGTTTTATCTCTCTATGCTGCACACCACAATCACATGCATTAACATCTGTTATCAAATCCTAATATTTGCTATGAGGCCAGAAAATGCTCTTCATACAGCGCAGAAGAAAGGCCAAATGCATATCTTTGGATGTCCTTTGCGGACTAATTGATTTATTTAACAATAAAGAAACAAAAAATCATATACACAAGGGGAAGATAACCTTGGCAAGCATTGAGACAACTCGCATTGAAAAGGGCCAGGAATTTGTCAGAGAATGGGTCAACATGGCCTTCTGTTCACAATGTTACTTTATCTTTTCCTTTTTTGTGCAGCTGAAGGACGAAGCTGATTATGTATCAGGCTTCATTTATGTCAGGCCACTGAATACAGACTGGATTTACGTAGCTGAAGCAAAAAAATCCAATAACTGCTGAGATAAAGGTTCAAATAATAAAAATAGCAAAATAGCTGTATCATGACTGTTGAGGTTTGCACTGGCATTCGACCCTACTAGTAACACAACATAGTCATATCTGACCTACTTTGAAAAGTCCTTCACTATACGTATGTAGTTTCCATATATGCTTTCAAATTTTTCCACATTGTGTTTGTATCCATGCCACAGCTATAGATATACAGGGCATGTGCAATTATGAACTACATGCAAGGACAATACTCATCTGGTTGACCTTGACACCCAGACACTGCAAAACTAATTTCATACAGTGTGAACCTATGGAAAGCAAGTTGCTTGGGTTGTAGCTATACTCATGGTTTATTATTAGTATTATTAGTTTATTATAGAACACCATTAATTTCACGGAGCTGTACATTCTGTAGGGGTTCGCATACATTACATTAAAACAAGAACGAATGGATAGCAAACTATATTGAACTCAAAAAAGTGGAAGGAGGACCCTGCAAATAAGGTCTTACAATATAAATGGAAGGGTAGACAGAAGGTGACAGAGCAGAGCAGTGGGGTTATTGTGTGTTGTAGGAGATCTAAAATAGATGAGTTGCTAATTACATTTAATGGTTTGGAAGGTGGGATCACAGTATTGCTGTATATGATAGGAACAATCATACCATCTAGGATTAATGTACCCAGGAGCGTCTAAAAAAAGTAAAAAAAAAAAAAAAAAAAGTTTAAAAAATAATAAAAAATTAAAAAACCTACAAAATCCAATTACCCCCTTTCTCTAGAATTGATATAAAATTAAATAAACAGTAAAAAATCACACACATGTCAGGTATCACCACATCTCAAAATATCTGATCTACCAAAATATAAAACCGGTTATTGCCGACGGTGAACCCCATAATAGAAAATAGCACCAAATGTCCGAAACAATACTTTCACACCATTTCAGACATCACATAAAATAATGTAATAAAAAGTAATCAAAAGGTCCACAGTCCTCAAAATGTAGCAATGAAAACGTCAGTCCATTTTTAAAAAAATGACACCACGCACAGCTCCATACACCAAAGTATGAAAAAGTTGTGTGAAAATATGTAGGGGACCTAGCACAACCTAAACTGTATACAATGTCTATCGGCACATATATAGCAATATATGAACTGGAAAGAAAAAAGAGGAATGTGCCGTATGACAATACAAGAGTAAACCTTTATTCAAATACAAAACAAAGCAAATCTCTCAGCATAGGGATGATAGAAGACATAAAAACATTTAAAAATGTACCAAGTACATATCAGACCATATAGTTGAAATGGTTTGTTGGACTGCCTTACCTGGCAGTACCAACTATATGGTCTGATATGTACTTGGTACATTTTTAAATGTTTTTATGTCTTCTATCATCCCTATGCTGAGAGATTTGCTTTGTTTTGTATTTGAATAAAGGTTTATTCTTGTATTGTCATACGGCACATTCCTCTTTTTTCTTTCCAGTTCAAAGTATGAAAAAGTTATTAGCGCCAGAAGATGGTGACATTTTTCTTGTCAGTAATAAACATAATACAATGCGCTTTAAAAACAGTAAAAGCCACTTGGTTAGGGACCGCCCCATCCTCTCTGGACATTCATTCATAAATGACACGCAAAATAAAAACCTGCTACATAATTACGTGTCTTGTGAATGTTTATTGCACATGTGTATATATACCATCACATTTATGTATTTACTATGATTGTATAGCAAGTTTTCTAATTGTATTTTACTGCATACTTTTTCTAATTGAATACTGTGTATCTGACCTATCAGAATATGGGTTAGTCCTTATATATGCAATTGCTGGCTACGCACTTTAAGCTTGAAAAGGGTGGTTCACCCATGAAATGTTGCATCATGGGATAAAGAAACACCCCGTTTTTTTTTCATATCAATTGGAGTGCTGCTGCTTTCTTTGGATTAGGTAGATAGATAGATAGATAGATAGATAGATAGATAGATAGATAGATAGATAGATAGATAGATAGATGATAGATATGTGTATAGATAGATGCTGCGCCAAAATCTGATCGCATGCGACACAATCCCCTGCTAAATACCAGTCACAGCCGCGCAATCCCACGAAAATGTCGGAAAATTCAACGAAAGGACCCTTAGCAAATAAGCCCCATGATGTTTTTCTATCTTACATGAAATCAGAATAAACATTTCCCGATTTACTGTAAGTAAACTAAGATAACCAACATTATTTATATTTTTGCCAAATCCCAGAATAATGAGGAGAGTAGAATGTTATTATGACCTTCTGCATGAATTTGCTGACACACACATATTCTGGAGGCGCTATTTCATTATGGCAATGTATCCTTTCTCATTATGGGATTTGGGAAGTTTCTCCAGCGAGTTCTCCAGCCTGTAAGCCTGTCTTACTTCTACAACACTGGTTTAGAAAAAAAAGAAAATGACTTTTTTAGAAAACTTTTTTTGGAATCAGATGCTTTAAATTTGAGCGGATTCTTATGCTTTAAACCTTTATTCGATGCAAATGAGGACCCCTTTATGTTCCACCTTTTGAAATCCCTGCTTCTATGAAGAGACAGAGTGAAATTTGTGTTAAGATGGCATAGAGTAGAATAGTCTACTCTGCTTTATATAAATTATGTATGAGATGCTGGGATTTCATGTATTTTGATTAAAGTTTGAGGAAGGAGATGAGCAGAGACCCAGGAGAGAAGACTAAACTTGTTATATCTTCTCAGAAAACTTTCTATGCAAACTGAGGCGGTATTATTTTTATCCTTGTTTTCAGGTACAACTTTCTACTTTTAAGGTACAACTGTATAGATCTAAGGAGAAGGTCAAAAGCAGAATATAAAATGATATCCAACAAACCGTATCCCATTTCACCATACACATAACATTGACCTTGGCAAAATCCGTTGGATGGGCCACCCTTCACCACCTGCACACGAACATATATTTTGGACATGTTGGTAGTTCGAGGAAGGTAGACCTAGCAGGTCCTGTCTGGTGGTGAATTGCACTTGGCTTGGAGGTGGTGTGGGGAAAATTGTACAAGAATTTGTGACTTTTTCACAGCTTGTGGTATGCAAGCCACAATAAATTTCTCATACAGTGCCAAATCTACTTAACTTCTCCTGCTCCATAACATGGCACCGACAGATAGAACACAACATACAATCGACTTCTCCTGCTCTGTAACCAGTTGCAATCTGCAGGACAGGACACTTCTACTCAATAACATACTTCCTGCAGATGTGTCACTATTAGAGATGAGCGAGCATACTCGTCCGAGCTTGATGCTCGTTCGTGTATTAGCGTACTCGAAACGGCTCGTTGCTCGGACAAGTATTTCGCCAGCTCGAGAACAAGCTTTCTAAGGATCATTTAAGTGAAGAACACAGTGAAAAACACAGTGAACACAGTGAAGAACACATTGCAGATGTTTCCATACATCTGCTAACTTATCAGAAGACATTAGTGCAGAAAGGTGTTCTTCACAATAGTATGTGAAGAACAATATGTGTGAAGAACACATTGCAGATGTTTAACACGGGTCATTCTCCTTTTTTAAGTTCCACGAATATTCCATTTAATTAAAAAAAACAAAGAAACAGGACTGACTTCCTTATTTATCAATAAAATGGCACATTTTATTGCAGAGCCTTGGTCCCCTTGAAAAATGCTCAAGTCTCCCATTGACTTCAATGGGGTTCGTTATTTGAAACGAGCACTCGAGCATCGAAAAAAGTTTGACTCGAGTAACGAGCACTCAAGCGTTTTAGTGCTCACTCATCTCTAGTTACTATGTACAATTTACTCAACTTCATCTTTTCTATAAAATTCTGCCTGCAGATGGGACACGTTGTACACTCCTGCTCTATAACATGATTCTTGCAGGTACAACATATGATTTATAATCAGCTTCAATACCTTGCTCTATTAATATAGAAGATTTTATGATATTGTTTGGGGGAGTAAACATTTTTCTAATATACTTAATGAAGAAATTCTACTTAGTTTTGTAAAGAAACAAGGTACAATGAGCCCCTTATACAATGTTGCTTCAACATTAAGAAGGCAAATCTGTCTATGAGATTGAAGATGGGTCTCTCTCTCCTCTCCTGTTTGTTATACAGCTGGGAGTGTTAACCCTTCATGCTCTCTCCCTGGCTGCAGTATGCTATGAACATTTCTTTCAAACATCAAGCTGAAAGTGAAGGGCTAAATCTTCCCTTCTAAGAGCTGTTTAACCAAACACAGGGAGATTAGATATGAGCTCATGCAGCCTCCATAGACACACTCAATAGACAAGGCTGGAATATGGATCTCTATGGGAGGGAGTAGCTTTTTTACAAACTAGGCAGAATTTATTAATAAAATATATTAGAAAAATGTTCATCACATCCCTCCACACAATATACCAAATTATTTTAAATGACAGTTATGCTTTAAGCAATCTCCAATGACAAGCAACATTATCAAATTACCAGAAGTATGTACACTGTCCGAAGTTACAGATTTTCAAAGTACTGCAAGAATTAATACCACTCTTAGAAACTTCTCTACATTCTGGGCACATTTACTGTCTGTCTGTGCAAGTGAATGTAAGATTTGACCAATAACTTTATAAAGTGTATAAAGTGTGCCGTCAACTATTTAAATTTTGGGAAACACATTAAAATCCATAAAACATAAAAATACTTTAGTAACCAAGCTATAAAATCATGATTCTGTATCATTGTTTGTCCCTACTACAGGTTTATTCATAAAAATACAATAGTTTTTTTCTTTCTAATAATTCCTTTTACATGTTTCTGTATATCATAACATTTTATACCAAGCAATTATTCCATTGATTAACAGACTTTTGTTTTGCGAAGCTTCTTCCATTTCTTGACATGTACTGGGTCACTACTCTAATAATACCCATGGTTGTCATATGAATAGTAGATTCCCATGCTGACACCAGAATCGATTGTAATCCTATTATATATGTGGTCAGGAACCCTATGGTATTGTATGGAGCAGGAAATGAAAGGATTCTTGCTGGGCTGTGCTCTTAATGAAAAGTGATTTTGCAGCTGCCTTTCTCTTTATAACAAACATTACTATTTTATATCAGTTAGACCCCAGGATTTATGCTTTACAACATTTTTACTAACAGCAGCAGAGTAGACCACACTGGTAATGAACTCCCTTTCCCAGCTCTATTATAACCCTTCTAAGTAATGGCATCTACTTCTATGCGTCATTTAAAGCCCCATCATGGAAGTCATTGTGCAGATCACAGCAGTTAATAATGCATACGCACTTATTCACACACAATCTATTTAGACCTAGAGTAATTTGCAGGTAAGCACCACTCAAGGCAAGATATGGATATAACTTTAATAATTTTGCTTTGAAACCAGGCTTCCCATGTTGAAAGCTGATTATATACTGATTATTAAGGCTGAGATGTATTAGCCTTCCAGCAGATTTATAGAAAAGTGTGAATAAAGAGTGGTCATACAGACCATATTGATGGAAATGGTTACAGTATTGAAGCATATAATAGCCTTGGGATTATAAGAACATAGACTGTAGCTATAATTTCTAATTGTAGCGTACAAATTGAAGATACTGTAATATGCATGTTTATTCTCGAGAAAAGCTAGGCATTTCTTATGAGAACAATTTACTGTATGAAATTGAGTATATTCCAAATTTTACCACAAAAAAATGGAAAAAACTATTGACTTGAGTAGAAGCCTAGGGTGGAAAATGTGTGGGTCACATTCTCTCCCAGTATATAACCAGCAAGCACATGCCCCCCCCCTGTATATAGCTAGCCAGTCCCCTTGACGTCAGTAAATATCTAGCCAGCCCCAGTATATAGCCAGCCAGCTCCAGTATATAGCCAGCCAGCCCCAGTATATAGCCAGGTAGCCAGTCTCCTCTATATAGCCAGCCCCCAGTATATAGCAAGTCAGCTAGTCCCCTGTATAAACCCAGCCAGCTCCAGTATATAGCCAACCCCCTGCCCACAGCATATAGCCAGCCAGCCCCATGTATATAGTTTGCTAGCCCCTGTATAGCCAGACAGCCCTTGTATAAAGCCAGACAGTCCTCTGTGTATAGCCAGCCAGCCCCCTGTATTTAGCCAGCTCCTGTATATAGCCAGCCAGTCCCCTGTATATAGCCAGTCAGAGACAATATTTGTATGTAACCATCCAGTATCATATATATATATATATATATATATATATATATATATATATATATATATATATAGCCAGCCAGTTCCCAGAAGATAGACAGCCAGTCCCTTCTATATAGCCAACAAGCCCCCACAATATATAGCCAGACAATCCCCTGTATAAAGCCAACCAGTCTCCTTTATATATCCAGCCAGTCCCCTGTATATTGCGAGCCAGCCTCTGTATGTAGCTAGCCACTACCCTTTTTATAACCAGCCAGTACTCTATACATAGCCAGCCAGTTCACAGTATATAGCTAGCCAGTCCCCTCTATATAGCCAACCAGCCCCTCTATATAGCCAGCCAGTCCCCTCTATATAGCCAACCAGCCCCTCTATATAGCCAGCCAGTCCCCTCTATATAGCCAACCAGCTCATCTATATAGTTTGCCAGCCCCCACAATATATAGCCAGGCAATCCCTGTATAAAGCCAGCCATTCCCCTGTATATAGCCAGCCAGTCCCTTGCCCAGCACATAAAATAAAACATTTTGTACTCACCTTTCTGATGCCCCCCCCCCTGCTTGCAGGTCCTCTACTTTTGATCCAGTTCTTCCTACAGTGACATGTCAGCTGCTTGCCAACGGACATTGTGGTGTCGGCATGCAGGGATCAAGGGATCATTTCCAACATCTGCAATGTAAATAGTTGTAGGTAACTTTATAGCTAGGGAATGAATGGATCCACTTTTCATGGGTCCACCACAGGAAATGATTGAGGGATCTTCTTTTCACCAAGAAATTAGATGGCAGGAGGATCTCAAGAGGTATTTTGTAAATCAGCCATCAACCTTTTGAGGCTGCAGCCTTTTGCCATTATGGCCTGTTGCTTCAGTGTCCCAAATTGCCAAATTCATGACTAAGACGCTAAGCATTGAAACACGTCTGATGTCTGATGTCTTCTCATGTTGGTTATGTGCATTTTTGTTAAATAAAGAACGTCAATTATTCAAGCTAAGCTTCCTTGTGGGACTTTTCCGGGAAATGCTAATCTCTGGCTTTTTTTTGTTTCCTTTGTATTTACCTGTTGGCTGAGGTTGGATTTGGTCCGTGCACCTAGGAAGTCGTGAAATCATCAACACCTGATGGAAGTCTGAGGTGGGGTGGGCTGGCGTTTTTTCCCTTTCTACCTATGTGTAGTGATGGCTTTTACTAAATTGCCAAATTAATTATTCATTCTGTGCCTCCCCCAACCCATAAAAAAACTTCTATACTTTCCGATCAAAGCTCTTGCCGCATGTGCATTGTGTATGTGTAGGTACAGTGATTGCACAATAAACCTATGGCGCTCTACACCGACTTCATTGAATCTTTTTGTGTGGAGCAGCAGAGATGAGTCTGATGTATCTGATCACATTTATCTCTACACATAAAGTTTATTTTCTTAAAATGGCCACAAAGAAAACTCATAGAGCGATTCTGGACACTAAACCACAGATCTTTGCAATGTAATGCCAAGCTGGAAAAGCATTCCACGTGTAACATGTTTTTTTTATTGTGATCATACTGGTAGATGCATTTATGGACAATGTTGTCCAAACCTGCCATTTTTGTTGTGATTGGCTCTTAAATGCCAGGGGGTGTGCTAGATAGTATTCTGTCTTGTGATTAGCTATTATCTATTACAATCTCAATGCAGCTGCCTGCAATTTAAAGCAAGGTATTACTGCATTTCCATTAAAACAATCAGGCATCCATTATATTGAAAGTGCAACTATTCAAACCATTTTTTACGTGTATGTGATAATAGTAAACTTTGTCAGTTTCCTTTTTTTTCTCTCATGTTCTTCCTGCACTTTCCCACTATTCTCACACAAACAGCAGATAGAGGAGCTGACACCATAGGAGAAGCTGATAAAATGTTTGAAAACATATCTCCTTACAGATCTGAATTATAACGCAACATATTCTCCAGGTATGTGAGAAGTTAAACTTTAGCCTTCTCACCTTATCTAGATGTAGAAACTTCTGAAATGTTGATCATTGCAGGAGAAGATGGGAGGAATAAATAAGACGTAAGATTTTTTCTTAAAAAAAGTTTAATAAAAGGTTCTGTCATCATCAGAGCAATTTATTTCTGAATTAATCTAAGGGCATGTTCAGCTTTTATTAATAAACAGAGGTCCAATGGTAAGTCATGGGGTTGTCTGAAGCAGCCAATAGCCACTAGTACTAGCTTTCTGATGCATGCTGGGAGTTGTAGAAGGTGAAGTAACATTGTTATTGATTGGCTGCACACATTTCACAAAGCCATATTTTCATTTTTCTTTCAAGAGGCTTAAAGACTTTTTAATAAGGTAAAAATGTCTACAAGAAAAATATCATCATATCAACAATATCTCATTACAGAGAAGCTATTCTTAATTTGATAGCTCAGGACATGAAAATATCTAAGCACTTAATTAATGAAATTAAACAACTAATTAAATAAAACCTTGTGCTTGTAATTGAATTGTAAAATCAATGCAACCTTTGCCTGGAGCTATCCGTAGACTATGATGTGCTGCAAGATAATCAATAGCAAAAAAAAAGGAGTTTCTCCCTGTGTAATGGGAACTTTGACGCACAGCTTTGATGTTCAACTACAGTGAGGGGTGAGTTTCTAGAAGTTTTTTTTTAGATGTTTTTTTATATTAATTTAGCTTGCTTTATAGTGGAAATCACATCCATTTTCTTAGGTGCTTTTTAATGGGTTATCCAGAGCAGCTGATTAGTGTGCAGCCATATATATAACAATAAAAAACTCGTACTAAACAGATCCCCTCAAGCTCCATTCCCAATGCTCTTCTACTGCAGCTCCAATGATGACAAGCCCATCTAGGCCATTCCACTCAACTGTCCCGATTCTGTGGGGAGATAGGGATGCTGGACTATTGGAGGGAACTGGGAGATGGGACTCCAACATTCTCTTGCTTTAGTGCAACGTATAAGACAAGGTCTCACATTTATCTAGCACTAGCGAATGGTCAGTTTTTTCACTACATTGCAAGAATGAAATATGGAAATAGGGCAGTGTCAGACCACTCTTCAATAGTTCTTCAATTGTGCTTAGGACAAAGACGAGAAAGAATTATCCACTGGAAACTGAACTCTCGTTGGCTATCTATTTTAGGGGATTTGGAAGAAATTAGAGAGGAGCTTGAATTTTTTATTAAGACAAATGTGGGCTTAGCCTCAATTATTATAATTTGGGAGTCCCTTAAATTACACCTTAAGGATTTTTTACGTAGGAAAATCTCAAGTTTAAAAAGAAAATTCTATGAGAAAGAGGAGGCTCTAAGACAAGAATTGAAAAAACTAGAAGGAGAGGTTATTAAACAAAAAACATCAGAAGCAACCCTGAACCTGGAAAAGTGTCACAGAGATTATAATTCCATCTAAGGGAAAAAGCAAAAAAATAAACTTTTTTTCCTAGGCCAGAGAGCACACCTAGAAGGTGGGAGACCGGGTAGTGAGCTGGCCAGGAGGATTAAAAATCAACAAGAAAGTCAGTTATTGACAGTGATCAAAAAAAAAAGTACAGGGGAACTGGCCCACTTAGAGGAGGATATATACTTTTCAGATCTAAAGGCCACTGCAGCTGAGATCCAGGAATTCTTAGATCAATTAGACTTTCCCACCCTTACGGAAGAAGATAGAAATTTATTGGACGCCCCCAATATCCATTCAAGAAATACAGGAGACCTTAAGATCTTGTAGGGGAAACTCATCCCCAGGTCTCGACGGGCTTCCCTTCGAGATATATAGGAGATTTGGTGACATTTTGTTTCCTGTACTGATTAAGGTATGGGAGGCCAGCCTTCAAAATGAGAGACTACCTAAATCATTATATGAGGCTTGTATAACTTTGATATGTAAGAAAAACAAAAATCCTACTGAGGTGGAGTCTTATCGACCCATCTCATTATTAAATACCGATGGGAAGATAATAGCAAAATTACTGGCCAACCGCTTAAAAATAGTTATAAGTAGCATCATCAATGAGGATCAAAGTGGTTTCATTCAGGGCCGTAGCACCAAAGACAATATTGGGCGATTATATTCAGCTATACAGATGGGCCGGGGGGACCCGCTCCATCCTGTCACTAGACGCCACTAAGGCGTTTGACAGGGTGGAGTGGATCCCCCTCTGGAAAATAATGAAAAAATTTGGCATCGGAGACAGATATATAGAGTTTGTTAAATTATTCTACTCCAAGCCAATAGCCAGAGTAAAAATAAATGGTGGGCTTTCGGAAGGGTTTAAATTAAGTAGGGGCACAAGACAAGGATGCCCTATGTCACCCTTGCTATTCGCCATCTTTGTGGAACCATTAGCGATAAAAATTAGAGGGGCAACGGAGATACGGGGATGTGGATGCGGAGGAGTAGATGACAAAATACTCTACACTGACGATATTTTATTACATCTGAGAAACTCAGAAAAATCAGTCAGTCGTACAATGGAGATCTTAGAAGAATTTGGGCTTGTTTCAGGTCTGAAAATTAATTGGAATAAATCTCAGACAATTAGGAGAACTATGCATCCTAAATCCAGGACTAAGGATTAACTCGAGGGTCCTGGATTTTGTTGATCTGAACCTTTTACCACTAATAGAAAAAATTGAAAACAAAATTAGAACCTGGAATAGACTTCCACTCTCAAGAGCCGACAGGATAACTTTAGCTAAGATGGTTCTTCTACCGCAAATATTATATGTTTTGACAAATAGCCCTTGTTGGATCAAGGACAAATGGTTTAAATTGTTACGAAAGATATTTAATGACCTAATTTGGGGGAGATCGAGGGTTTGATTAAAACAGGAGTTTTTACGTAAGAATAAGGATAGGGGGGGAGGTTCCTTCCCATCCCTATTTCACTATTTTGTTTCAGCACAAATACAATTTATAGGAGAAAATGGAAAGTCAAGAATTTTTAGGGAACTACTAGGCAGATTTAATTACACAGGGGAGAACATATTTTCACTTTTGGAATTGGGTAAATTAAAGAAAAAGGGGAACAATTTGCTAATCATGGAATTGCTCTATAACACGTGGCAATGGTTTAGGGTATTTACTGGAATTCAGGGTTCTACAGTTTTTTCACCCCTATGGCACAATGAGCATGTGGTCCTCCACGTGGTCAGCCGCAACTGGTACAAATATGTGTAAGTGTAAAAATGGGTGTATATAGTCCGGTGCCGAAAAATACTGTAAATTTCCCTTTACAGGGAAAAACATATACTAGGCTACTTTACACCAATTCTGATGGAAATTACTCTGTTCTTTTAGTCCTTAAGTTGAATTTGTATGTAAGTTAGAACTGGTATATTGTAAAACCAGGCCAATTTTTTTTTGCCATTTGACAATTTGATTTTCAAAATGTTTGTGCTGTCATATGAACAAGGATTATCAATAAAACTTCATTACAGACAATTACAGCTGGTCATTGCTCCCTGGGACTAAAGTAAAGCATCCAGAGAGCTGCACCAGAGGTGACTATGGGTAGAGAGGACTGTCAGTAACTAGGTGCCATCTGTAAGTCCTTAAGTTGGGGACTGCCTCTAATGAACCCCCGATAATGGTGGTCAGCAGAAGTACTTATTATTTGAACAGAAAATATTATTACTCTGTAAAGTTTTAATATAGCCCATCCCAGTTCTGTACTTGATGCTTATGTCAGCTAAAAAGCTTATTAGTAGGGAGGTTCATGTGTGTGCCTCACAACAATAAGAGGATAGACCATCAATATAAACTTCTGGGCAACCCCTTTCAAGCATCCATTGGACTCTCTTAGACTGTAGAACCGTGGTGCAACTGCAATGCTTGTATCCTCTGTGCTAAAAGCCTAGCATGAGCCATGAGGCTGTAGTGTGTTGTGGGCAATACCTAGATTAGGGCTGGGTTCACATTGTTTTTTCCAAACGTTGTAAGGACAGGTCAGGGAGATTCCTAAAATCTCCTTACAACATATAGCACAGCCGTATACCGCTGTATGCTTATACAGTGGGATACGTCACTCAGTAACTCCTCCTCCCCCCTGAATGCGGAGGGAGGAGTGCAAAACAGCAGCAGCCGGTGATTGGATGTTTCCCCAGTGATGCCACTGTCCTTATATGGAGGGTCACATCACCGGTGTCCTTACTCCTGCTGAGCGACTGCTGAACGTATTATATCACTCAGCAGGAGGAGCTCGCAACATCTTTATCAAAAATAGTGCAAACTGTACTATGTGCAGATTGCCTGTTGATGGTGCAGTGTGCAAAAGATTCATTAATTGTGGCGCACGATCTTCATGAATCTGGAGCGCACCTTTAACATAGAGCGCAACACAGTCGGACTTTGCATAATAAATCTCTCAATCGGTCCGACTGTGCACAGGAACGCCTCTTTCAGTGCAGAATAGTGCAGCTGCGACACAAATGAGTTGCATCCGCCATAAGTGTGTCCGGGCACTTCTGAAATACTTGTGCAGTTTGCAGTGAAATGAAAGACTGTCAGACAGAAAACTGGCGCAGGGGCTTTAATAAATCTGGGCTATCATGTGTACTGTCACCCTGGCTGTAGCAGGTTAACCCAAATTTCTCATGCTAATGACTTGAATTTAACATCTAACACAGGAGTAAATGAATCAAAATCCCAATTGATTTTAATATAAATTACAATTTTAAATTGAACCTTTTAATCTTACAGTTACATTACATGAAAGTGTTAATATCAGGAAGATTTGGATTTCATTTCCTTGGACTGTCTCTTAATTACCTTCCTATAAACCACATGTCTTATGATATTCACTACACATTCTTTCTTGCGGCTAAGTGATCAATGGCACAGTAAACTCAAAGGCAAAAAATGGTATTTGTGTGGTTTCTCATGTAATAGTAAGTTAATAAATCATACAGTGCTCTGCTCAGCAAGGGTTTTCTACTAGCTCTAAATTTTGCAGCTAGGGATTGAGCATATTCAACAGAGCAGGGAAGAAATCCACTGGCACAAGAGTGGTAAGTTTAAAAAAAAAATTCTACATAATGACAGCTTCAAGGTTAAAAAGCCAAAGTTTTGAAGACAGAAATTATGAGTTTGTAAATCAGAGCTACTGCTTGAATGACTAAGCAATAGCCATTTTGAATGTTTTTATTTTATGACTAACCTCCTATTCTCAATGCAGCTATTAGGTTGCTTATTGTCTAAAAAAAATCAAGTAGCGTACCCCAAGCATTGATCTCTCACTTTCCAGGTTGAACAATCAATTTTAAAAAGTATGCCAAAATTCTAGTTATACCAACAGTAAAATCAATGGTGGTTTGAGATGGTTTATATCTAGCTATGTATTGGTGTCACGCAATGGGGTGCGGGAAGAGACTCTGGGGCTAAAGTCTGTGGACTCCCTGGACCACCGCGGGGGATAACGATGCTAGCCGTAACCTGAGAGTCTAAGTGGACTCCTGGACTTCACCAGAGCCCGCCACGAAGCGGAATGATCTTGCTGCGGTGAGGAGCCACCAGGTTACTCCATGGGTGCGACTAGGCCTGCAGTGGAAGCCAAGGTAGGGACACGGGAAGGCAGGACCACAGAATGGCAGGACCTGGGGATGGCAGGACCTCGGAAGGATCGCTGGCAGGACATCGGAAGGATGGCTGGCAGGACCTCGGAAGACCACAGGATAACCGGACCCCCGCAGGTTAACCGGACCACCACAGGATAACCCGGACCGCCACAGGATTACAGGACCGCGACAGGACTACAGGACCGCCACAGGATTACAGGACCACCACAGGATTACAGGACCGCCACAGGAATACGGGACCACCACAGGAACACGTGAACACCACAGGAGCAAGGAAACACGGAGGCGTCTGGAAACGTTCAGGAATCATGGAGGCGCCTGGAAATGCTCAGGAGGCTTTCTCTTCAGCAGAATGACCTGGAGATCCGGCAGGGGATGCTGGCTATATAGCAGAACCAGAAATGCCAGCACCAATAAGGAGGACGCTGGTCCTTTAAATTCTTAGAGAGTAGGCACGCACGCGCGCCCTAGCAGCGGAAGCGCGCGGCCTAGTCAGGAGGTGAACCTGCGGCCTGGATGGAACCACAGCCTGGAGAGGTAAGTAGGGATCGGGAACGGGGCAACACGCAATGGGGCATGGGTGTACCCGCGATCCGCAACATGGATTGCGGGGACACCCGTAACAAGGACCGGACCTCGCCACAGGGGGAAACACGGGTGCACACGCGATCTAATACATGGATCTCGGGGTCACCAGTGACAATTGGTTATGTTTGCGAGATCTGAGGAGCAGCAAGAATGGATATTAATCTGACCAAGGATGCTGGATTGGGAGCCATGTTTGGTCATCAGATGTGCTTGGGGCCTAAATAAATCGAATGGCAGCAGTACTACTGCTCTATGACCTTTCATTGAGGAGTTCTGACCCACCCTTGGTTTGGGAAGGTCTATATGAAAATTGTGCTGGAGTAAACGTGAAACCACTTGTCTCTACTCAACCTACAGTGGTAGGCAGCATCAAGGCAACTGGTAGCTTGGTGAAACTTGTTGTACCACCATCTGTTGTTTGCATGCCTGGCCATTGTGTATATTTTGCTATGTCTGTGTTCTTATTCTAACATTATATTCTACCTGGGATGGTTTCTGACATGATATGTCATTACGGACTTATGTCTAATGAGAAAGTGGTGTCAGAAAGTGGTCTTTCCACCTTTCAGGATTGTGAGCAAGTTGTGTACCACACTGAAGGTCACGTGGGCCACTCTCTCTCTCTCTCTCTCTCTCTCTCTCTCTCTCTCTCTCTCCTTCACTTAATGTGCCCCTCTGAGCCTGTGCATCCAGGGGTTGTCTTTTAAAGACATAATATTAAAGGCTTTGCCCACTTTAAGCACATTCCAGCAAATAATTGATATTGTTTGTATGAGGAAAAGTTCTAAAATTTTACTTTAAAAAATATACTTTCGGTATCAATTCTTCAAGTTTTTCTAGATCTCTCCTTGCTGTCTTCTTGCTGTCATACAACAGGAAGCTTCATTGTTTACTTCCTGTAGATAAACATCGGACCATGATCATGTGATGCCACACAGTGTAGTCAAAGTGTTTTGCTAATGAGCCGTGTACCTTTGTGACATCACATGACATGGACCGTTGTTTATTTGCAAAAAGTAAACAATGAAGTTTCCTGTTGGAAGACAGCAAGCAGAGATCTAGAATACCATGAAGAATTGATACAGAAAGTACATTGCCTTGCGAAAGTAGTCGTTCCCCTTGAACTTTTCTACCTTTTGCAACATTTCAGGCTTCAAACATAAAGATATAAAATTGTAATTTTTGGCAAAGAATCAACAAGTGGAACACAATTTATATTTATTGGATATTTTATAAAATTTTGTAAAAAATAATAAACTGAAAAGTGGAGAGTGCAAAATGATTCGGCCTCCTTAAGTTAACTCCTTAAGTTAATACTTTGTAGCACCACCTTTTGCTGCGATTAAAGCTGCAAGTCGCTTGGGGTATCAGGTCTCTATCAGTTTTGCACATTGAGAGACTGAAAATCTTGCCCATTGTTTCTTGTAAAACAGCTGGAGCTCAGGGAGGTTGGATGGAGAGCGTTTGTGAACAGCAGTTTTCAGCTCTTTCCACAGATTCTCGATTGGATCCAGGTCTGGACTTTGACTTGGCCATTCTAACACCTGGATACGTTTATTTGTGAACCATCCATTGTAGATTTTGCTTTATGTTTGAGATCATTGTCTTGTTAGGAGATAAATCACCATCCCAGTCTCAGGTCTTTTGCAAACTCAAACAGATTTTCATCCAGATTGGGTCCGTGTTTTCCACCACCATATGTCACAGTGGGGATAATGTGTTCAGGGTAATGAGATGTGTTGATTTTACTCCAAACATATCGTTCGGCATGGTGGCCAAAAACTTTGTTGCATCTGACCAGAGCACCTTCTGCTACATGTTTGATGTCTCCCAGGTGGCTTGTGGCAAACTTTAAACAATACTTTTTATCTTGTTTAAATATCTTTGAGAAATGTCGGAACAACAGCCCTTGTAGTATCTATTAGAAAATTATAAAGACTCTTCTTATTTATCTGTAAAAGTGGATGGTCCAATACCATGTATCTCTTTGGGTCTAGGTTATTCATCAACCGCCAGGGATGGGAGGGATGGGGGTGGGTTAAAAATTGTATAAATAGTCTATTTTCGCTGAATTTGATGTAAAGGAATTGTTTATGTATGTATATCGTGTATTTTGTAATAGAAGATAGAGTGGGGACAGGAGACAAGAAAAAAGGGCACTGGATGTGTAGGTTAACTCAGGATAGCTGGATATCAATAATTTGTATAGGTGTACACTCACCTTGTTGAGTTGCGCAAAATGGCACAACACATATAGCAGGTATTGTTAAAATTGGAGCGGTCTTTAGCCTCTTGGGGTTCCGGTGGGTTTACCCGTCCGGTGTGGGAACAGTGAGTTTCTCCGATATGGGTTTCTATTGGATATCCCCAATTCGATCAAAGAAAGTTTGGCGCGGTCCAATAATTAGAAAACATTGGCATATCCTTTTGAATGACCCTTATTTAGAAAAAAATATTTCAAAAAATCCACAGTTTACTTACAGAAGGGCCAAAACTTTAAAACAACGGCTAGCCCCCAGCATTCCTAAACAACATAGGAAAACTAATCATACAAAGACCATAATGAGCAACACAAAAGTCTCGAGATGTAACAAAAAAAGATGCCTATGCTGCGAAACTATCAGACATAATTCAGACATGCTCCACTCAAAATCAACGGGAGAAACATTCAGTATTAATATGAACATGAATTGTCAGACAAGCTTTGTCGTATACCTCATTGAATGCCAGTGCGGAATACAATATGTTGGCAGAACAACTCAACCCCTACATTGCAGGCTAAACCAACATCGTTTTAACATCAGTCATGGAAATAAAAAACACAGCCTGTCGAGACACATGGAGATAAAACATAAAAATGAAGGAAAGTTTAATATCATACCAATAGACCACATAACTGAAGACGTATCCAGTAGATTCGAAGTTTTAAAAAGAAGGGAAATATACTGGATCTACAGATTAAAAACCTTAAAACCCGATGGACTAAATGAGGTCACAGAAACGATTTTAGTTTAAAATCTGAACACACAATTTTTTATTTTTTTTTGTCCCATTCTATTAAACTGCTTTACCCTGGAGTTTATAACGCAAGAACTGACATACACAAGTATATAGGCTCTTCGCAGCGCATTCAATATCAAGTAATCCACTTACCTTATCCAGTAAACTCTGAAGTGAAAACCATGGAACTAGTTTGGTCTCCCAAAGCCTCCGTAGGAGAAATTTTGGTCCCTATGTGCTTCCGTACTTGTAGTTCTCACATCAGAGGGAAGCTATTTTAGTAGTTTTTTTAAGGATCCAGACTGCATAGCGGATAGTGAGTAATCATGCAGCAAGGTATTCACTCCATCAACACAATTTAAGTACAGCAATACACTATAAAGGTTCTTTCACCTATAGATCAGCATTTTATGTCCATGATATTCAGAAAAAATGTTAATTTTAGTGGTTTTTAGATTGTTTTAGAGGAGTCCCTCATTGATTGTTCGGCAATCTATTGTTAATACTGCTAGGTCACCTGGTTACCGGGTCATCAACCCACCAAACACTATTGCTTTATATATGAGCTACCAATACACACCATGTAATGCAACTGACGAAGAACCCGTTACGGGTTCGAAACGCGTTTTGCTTTTTATGTTTTTATTATATTTTGATTTTATATATAATAAAAAATACTAACGGAACGGACCGCGCCAAACTTTCTTTGATCGAATTGGGGATATCCAATAGAAACCCATATCGGAGAAACTCAGTGTATTTTGTAATGCTTTTCAAAAAAAAAAAATCTTTGAGAAATGTCTTTCTTTTTGGCCCTCTTCCACAAAGACCAGATTTGTGCAGTGTATGACTGATTGTTGTCCTATGGACAGACTCTCCCTCCTCAGCTGTAGATCTCTGCAGTTCATCCAGAGTGATCATGGGCCTCTTGGCTCTATCTATGATTAGTCTCCTCCTTGTTTGAGATAAAAGTTCAGAGGGACAGACAGGTCTTGGTAGATTTGTAGGGTCTGATTCTCCTTCCATTTTATCGCTTGTACAATGCTCCTTGGGATGTTTAAAGTGAAATCTTTTTGCATCCAAATCCAGCTTTTAACTTCTACACAACAGTATGACGGACCTGCCTGGTGTGTTCCTTGGTCTTCATGAAGCAGAACCCTGAGACTATCACAGAGCAGGTGCAGTTATACGGGGACCTGATTACACACTGGAGGATTATATCAGTCATTTAGGACAACATTGGATCATTCAGAGATCCTCACTGAACTTCTGGAGTAAGTTTGCTGCACTGAAAGTAAAGGGCCGAATAATAGTGTGGAGAAAGAAAAAGGAGAAAAAATCCACTTGGTCCT
Organism: Engystomops pustulosus; assembly: GCF_040894005.1. Classification (NCBI taxonomy): domain Eukaryota; kingdom Metazoa; phylum Chordata; class Amphibia; order Anura; family Leptodactylidae; genus Engystomops; species Engystomops pustulosus. The sequence continues at coordinate 171,782,139 of NC_092414.1, forward strand.
GCACTGGTAATAGGTAAAAATTTGACAAAATGTATTTAATCAGTAATCATATAAAAGAGAGTACAAAAGGTGTCACTAAAAAATGCTAGCGTTAACACGTTTCGGACAAGACAATGGGTGTCATTTACTAAGGGCCTGAATCGCTATTTTTCGTAGGGTTTCCCGAATATTTCTGATTTGTGCCGTTTTTCCCTGAATTGCCCCGGGTTTTTGGCGCATGCGATCGGATTGTGGCGCATCGGCGCCAGCATGCATGCAATGGAAATCAGGGGGCATGGCCGTCGGAAAACCCGATGGATTCGGAAAAACCGCAGAATTTTTAAAAAAAAATGTGTCGCTTGACATGCGCTTACCTGCACCCAGGATAGGATGTGCTTAAAGTGGACAATACATTGAAGATTACCAATCACTGCAGCTGAGCACTAACTCAAATGAGTGGCTGATGCTGAACACTACTAAAATGAGCTGTTTGCTTTCCCGTTTCCCGTTTCTGTTTATCAGCTTACTGTTAGGCACACTGGGTGTTGTAACCCCTTTAGACACACACACACACAAACACACACTCATAAATCTTATTTCGAGGGCTTATTCTATGTGAATTAATATTTTTACAACAAAAACACACATTAAACTGTCTTTATAATATAATTATTAATATTATTATCATATTATTAAAAAAATCGGTGTTTAATCTGGTTTATTTTTTTTTAGTAAGTATGAAAAATAGGAAACTTTTTTCACTATATTGTGACATTGAGAAAGGAAGCCATCCATCTCTGCACTGAATTCGATTATCCAATCAGTTGACATTCACATTAATCATCACTTCCAAATTAGTAACATTAGGAGTATTCTCATTCTAGATTACTTTAATTTCATATTCACAGAATAATATTTAAAAAATGTGTACATAATTTAGACGTTACTTATGTTGTTTGCTTTCTTACGTATAATGATTACATGAGCATAAAGGCGACAGATAATTCAAAAGGTACAGAAATGTTTTACTTAAAAAATGCAACAAAATTGTTAAAGGGAATGTTTCACCAGAAATAGGAATAGAATAGAAATAGTGATTATATAAGATCACATATTATTTAGTATTTAATTAAAAAATTACAATATGCTACAATGTTTACTTTGGCCACTAAGCCTAATTATAGGCTGACACTTGAAACCATGCGGCACATTTACTTACCTGACCATGAAGTTTAATGCACTGTGCTGCGATTCACTAAGATTTCCTGCATGTGCCGCTTCCCCGCTCAGGTCCGTTGGAGTTCATCATCTTCTTCCTGGTGCATGTAAGTTAATTGTCTTGCGACACAATTTTAAAGTTAAATCCCCCGCTCAGTCCAAATCCGTCGGATCGTCTGACGGCCCGCCCCCCGATTTCTGTCGCATGAAATCCAGCGCGATTGCGGCAAATTTTGATCGCGTGCGACACAATCCCCTTCTAAATACCTGTCCCTGCCGTACAAACCCCGAAAACAACTGAATATCCAATGTAAATGCGATCCGTGGATCCTTACCTTGCACTCCTCTGTGTAGTCCCAGGGGTTGGGCTTTAGTTTGTATGCATTTCAAAAAACAACATGTGACTTGTCTGTGCTACCCACTCCTTTTGGCTGTAATGCAGCTTTAATGGGCTTCTGTAACCTGTCTTTATTGCAAAGGTTGCGGTTGTCAAATAAAATGGTGAGTATGCATAATGAATAGTGCACAACATCTGAATTGTAATTTTATTCAACTGTAGCACAAAATGCATTTATAGAGCCAGTTGTATAGAAAACAATTAAAGTGGTTTTCCAACTAAATCTAATGAAGACTTCAATGAGTGCCGTATCTTCAGCAAACCTAGTTTTTTACTATACTACTTAGTGGTGTTTGCTACCACCATCAACCCACCTCTGTGTAGCAACACTCCGACCACTGCTGCCATCAGCTGGTCAGTGGGCCAGGAGGTGCCATACAGTGACATATTACCTATTGATGACCAATCCAATGCTTGGTTTGTTAATTTGAACAGAAAGCCCCTATTAACATAAAGGTATGCTTTTGTAACACCCATGTAAATTTAGAGAAAATGATCAAAATCAGCACAGATGTTGTCCTTGGTTGAACTTGAATGCAGTGCTATGGGATCTAAACTCCTAGTGTCCTATGTGACTGTACCTATCATTTACTTACTTGTAATTTTGTGATTCACAATGGGGCACATTTAATTTTAATAAGATCCCTGCGCTAGTTTTCTGTCAGACTTTACACGTTCTTGTAGGTGCAAACTGCTCACACAGGTATTTAAGAAGTGTCTGAGACACATTTGTGTTGCACACAACCTTTTTGTGTCTTCATGCGACACAAATTAGGGGGTGTTCCACTTCTCAGTCGGACTGTGCGCCAGATTTATCATGCAAAGTCCGACAGAAGTGTGATGCATCCCCTGGGGCAAATTTACTTACCTGGTCCTGTCACAATCCCCGTTTCGGACGGTCCGACGAAGATGAAGTCCGACGTGATTCACTAAGGTCATGCACCCATGTTCCTGCATCCATTGCTTCCCTGCCAAGGTCCACCGGAGTTCACCTTTTTCGTCCCGGTGCTTGTAAGTGTGTGTCTTGCGACACAATTCAAAATCTTAAATCCTGGGTTGTCCAAGGCCCCCCCCCCCCAAAAAAAATTTGTGTCGCGTGCAAATCAGGCCAATGCGACAAAATCCGATCACATGAGCCAAAATCCCCTGTTAAATGCGGCGCAAAATGGATATCATCGGGAAACCCGACGAAAATGCGCTCAGAGGACCATTAGTAAATTAGCCCCCCTATGTTAAAGGTGCACCAAAAAAGTTGGTGCACTCTGCCGGAGCAGTGCATGGAGCACAAGATTCATGAAGAAGGTGCACCAGAAATTCGGAATCTGGCGCACCCTGCACTATACACCGAGATTTTTGATCTATGAGTCATATGCTGTATAAGAATTGTGGGCAGGAGGGAGTAGAATTACACAGGATGTAGCCTGGTAAAAGTTACTAGAAATGTTTTTGATTGTTTATATTTTTTCATTGACAGAACGGACATTTTGTAATTAATGTCTTAGCCACCTTGTGTATGGTTATGATGATCTTTCCTCTTTTCTTTTGATTTATATAACTTCTTGGACAATATGAAGCCTTTTCATATTTCTAGAAGAAGACACAAGTTTTCTATCATCTTACATAACATTAATGATTTACACTCAGACAGTGTGACCTTAGGATCCTGAGAGTTTTCTTGTTGAGACTTCCTCATCTTATAAATAGCTGCCCATCTGCGCCCTTCACCCTGTTGATTATGAGATAACGTCTGCACATTCTGCTATACAATAGACCTATAAATATAGCCGGGCTTGACTCATCTTGGGTTTATACAATTCATGTTTTGATCATGGAAACATTTTAACTTTTTTTGCCTACTTCCTATGGTCCCTTATTACCCCCCTAGATATCAGCCAGTCAGTTTCTCCTGAAAATGGCAGATTCAGACCACTTTACTCTAATGTGTATATGGATATTTAAAGGTGTTGTAAACAGCAAGTGTTTATATCAATAATACTATTGGCTGCTAATAATTGCAAAAAAAATATTCTTATGTGAAGTTCATTATATGTGTAGATGTATGTATCAATGTGTAACAGCCACCTTAATTTATGTTTTTCTGGCATTCGTTGTTTGTATGATTCACAGTTGTAACTATTTAGATGATATATACAATTGTTCACTCACATCTGTAAGATTTTTTCAGTGTACCTACCTTTCAAAGTAACATTTGTTATTCAATCCTCACAGGGTTGGTTCTCCCCTTTCTTTTTCCATAATCAGATGACTAGTCAGGTGATGTTTTGATGTCACCTTTCATGATGTGCAACACCAATATCATGGAATAATACTTTGTGAAGTCATTGGATATACTATGTGGATTTATACCTCTTGTGTCACCCCCTCATCCTTATAGACTGTAAGCTCTTGTGTCACCCCCTCATAGACTGTAAGCTCTTGTGTCACCACCTCATCCTCATAGACTGTAAGCTCTTGTGTCACCCCCTCATCCTCATAGACTGTAAGCTCTTGTGTCACCCCCTCATCCTCATAGACTGTAAGCTCTTGTGCCACCCCCTCATCCTCATAGACTGTAAGCTCTTGTGTCACCCCCTCATTCTCATAGACCGTAAGCTCTTGTATCACCCCCTCATTCTCATAGACTGTAAGCTCTTGTGCCACCCCCTCATCCTCATAGACTGTAAGCTCTTGTGTCACCCCATCATCCTCATAGACTGTAAGCTCTTGTGCCACCCCCTCATCCTCATAGACTGTAAGCTCTTGTGTCACTCCCTCATCCTCATAGACTGTAAGCTCTTGTGTCACCACCTTCATCCTCATAGACTGTAAGCTCTTGTGTCATCCCCTCATCTTCATAGACTGTAAGCTCTTGTGTCATCCCCTCATCTTTATAGACTGTAAGCTCTTGTGTCACCCCCTCATCATCATACACTGTAAAATCTTGTGTCACCCCCTCATCCTCATAGACTGTAAAATCTTGTATCACCCCCTCATTCTCAGAGACTGTAAGCTCTTGTGCCACCCCCTCATCCTCATAGACTGTAAGCTCTTGTGTCACCCCCTCATCCCCATAGACTGTAAGCTCTTGTGTCACCCCCTCATTCCCATAGACTGTACGCTCTTGTGCCACCCCCTCATCCTCATAGACTGTAAGCTCTTGTATCACCCCCTCATTCTCATAGACTGTAAGCTCTTGTGTCACCCCCTCATCCTCATAGACTGTAAGCTCTTGTGTCATCCCCTCATCTTCATAGACTGTAAGCTCTTGTGTCATCCCCTCATCTTCATAGACTGTAAGCTCTTGTGTCACCCCCTCATCCTCATAGACTGTAAGCTCTTGTATCACCCCCTCATTCTCAGACTGTAAGCTCTTGTGCCACCCCCACATCCTCATAGACTGTAAGCTCTTGTGTCACCCCTCATTCTCAGACTGTAAGCTCTTGTGTTACACCCTCATCCTCATAGACTGTAAGCTCTTGCATCACCCCCTCATAGACTGTAAGCTCTTGTGTTACACCCTCATCCTCATAGACTGTAAGTTCTTGTGTCACCCCCTTCATTCTCATAGACTGTAAGCTCTTGTGTCACCCCCACATCCTCATAGACTGTAAGCTCTTGCATCACCCCCTCATAGACTGTAAGCTCTTGTGTCACCCCCTCATCCTCATAGACTGTAAGCTTTTGTGTCACCCCCTCCTCCTCATAGACTGTAAGCTCTTGTGTCACCCCCTCATCCTCATAGACTGTAAGCTCTTGTGTCACCCCTAAAAGATTGTATGCACTTGCGAGCAGGGCCATCATGGTTCCACATGACTGTTTCAATTCTGTTGTAGAATGTAGTATTATATTTGTATATGTCCCCTATGATTTGTAAAGCGCTACAATAAATGATGGCACAATATAAAGATTATTGTTATTATTATTATACGTGGTTTCACCTTTTACCATATAATTTGTTTCTCACATACAATGTTACTTTCTGCTGGTTGACGCAACATGTCACCTCCACTCTACACGCAGGGGAGTTATTTAACCCCAATACAGCCGATACAGGTCAGACTATGATAAAGAAACTTAAAGATTCGAAACGCGTCAGTTTTTCTGTTTTTTAACATGGACTTCTAAAGGACCTGGCTCCTTGTTGGATTTTCTACTTTATTGAAAATGTTCCAGTATTCGACACAGCTTATCATTCGTGTATCGGCATTGAAGTGAACATCCAAGGAGGTGAGCTGTACAGTTTTTCCTTTTGTTCATTTTTACTCCATAGGATGTTGGCACCTTAATGTGTTCCTCTTATATAGAACAAACTTTTCCCTGGAGTTAGTGCTCTTAACATAATATTAACTGTCAGTCTTTTTGGAGTGGAGCCACATTACTTCTGGCAAGCGGATGCCTCTTTATATACAGAGTTTTATTACCACTTAATATGTACACTTCCAGTCTATACTTATGTCCTGCATTTATGCTTGTAGAAGCCCTTCTGCCAGATTTATGTAAGTTATCTTGCCAATGGTATACACTGCTTGTTGCAGTCTCCTTTTGATAGTATGACGTCACACTGTAGTACAATGTTTAACACTTCCATATGTAAATCCTTTAAAATGTCTCAGGATGGGTAAAATATATCAATGAAAACGAATAATCATCTCACTGATCCCCCATCACTTTTGTCACATCGCCACTGGGGTCCCTCCCTTTTCTAATTCTCAGTCTTTGTAGACACATGAGAAATAGCTGGATGCTTTGGTGACATAGACTTTTAGGCTCCAGCTTGTCTGCCCCACATACAGGCAGTCCCTGGGTTACGTACAAGATAGCTTCCATAGGTTTGTTCTTAAGTTAAATTTGTATGTAAGTCGAAACTGTATATTTTATAATTGTAGTTGCAGACAAAAAATTTTTTTGCCCCAGTGACAATTGGAGTTTCAAAATTTTTTGCTGTAATGGGACCAAGGATTATGAATAGAGATGAGCGAACATGCTCGTCCGAGCTTGATGCTCGGTCGAGCATTAGGGTACTCGAAACTGCTCGTTACTCGGACGAATACTTCGCCCGCTCGAGAAAATGGCAGCTCCCGCCGTTTTGCTTTTTGGCGGCCAGAAACAGAGCCAATCACAAGCCAGGAGACTCTGCACTCCACCCAGCATGACGTGGTACCCTTACACGTCGATAGCAGTGGTTGGCTGGCCAGATCAGGTGACCCTGGGATAGACTAGCCGCTGGCCGCGCTGCTCGGATCATTCTGTCTCTGGATGCCGCTAGGGAGAGAGCTGCTGCTGCTCAGGGAAAGCGTTAGGCTGTTCTATTAGCTTACTGTTAGGCAGGAGTGATTCTCAAAGAACCCAACAGCCCTTCTTAGGGCTACAATAACGTTCTACTTTTTTTATTTTAATTTGCATCTTTTACCATTTTGTGAGGAATTAGCAGGGGGACTTGCTACCGTTGTGTTTAGCTCTTAGTGGCACACATATCCATAGCAAAGACCGAAGTGGGAAAATTCAGTAGGGGTTGGATTTCTATTAGGCAATAACTCAGTGTCATCTCATCTGGCATAGTAGTGTGCTTCCTTTGATACTTGGCTAGAAAATAGCCATAGGAGAATACAAACAGCTTCTTGAAGCCTACAGTAGCGTTCTATATATTTGATTTCTGGTTGATCTGCTGGTGGCTGTAGTTTCTGCAGTGCATGTACTTGCCAATTCTGAGCAATTTGTAGTGAGACTTGCGACCGCTGTGTTCTGCGCTTAGTGGCGCACATATCCATAGCAAAGGCCGAAGTGGCAAAATTCAGTAGGGGTTGGATTTCTATTAGGCAATAACTCAGTGTCATCTCATCTGGCATAGTACTGTGCTTCCTTTGATACTTGGCTAGAAAATAGCCATAGGAGAATACAAACAGCTTCTTGAAGCCTACAGTAGCGTTCTATATATTTGATTTCTGGTTGATCTGCTGGTGGCTGTAGTTTCTGCAGTGCATGTACTTGCCAATTCTGAGCAATTTGTAGTGAGACTTGCGACCGCTGTGTTCTGCGCTTAGTGGCGCACATATCCATAGCAAAGGCCGAAGTGGCAAAATTCAGTAGGGGTTGGATTTCTATTAGGCAATAACTCAGTGTCATCTCATCTGGCATAGTACTGTGCTTCCTTTGATACTTGGCTAGAAAATAGCCATAGGAGAATACAAACAGCTTCTTGAAGCCTACAGTAGCGTTCTATATATTTGATTTCTGGTTGATCTGCTGGTGGCTGTAGTTTCTGCAGTGCATGTACTTGCCAATTCTGAGCAATTTGTAGTGAGACTTGCGACCGCTGTGTTCTGCGCTTAGTGGCGCACATATCCATAGCAAAGGCCGAAGTGGCAAAATTCAGTAGGGGTTGGATTTCTATTAGCCAATAACTCAGTGTCATCTCATCTGGCATAGTACTGTGCTTCCTTTGATACTTGGCTAGAAAATAGCCATAGGAGAATACAAACAGCTTCTTGAAGCCTACAGTAGCGTTCTATATATTTGATTTCTGGTTGATCTGCTGGTGGCTGTAGTTTCTGCAGTGCATGTACTTGCCAATTCTGAGCAATTTGTAGTGAGACTTGCGACCGCTGTGTTCTGCGCTTAGTGGCGCACATATCCATAGCAAAGGCCGAAGTGGCAAAATTCAGTAGGGGTTGGATTTCTATTAGGCAATAACTCAGTGTCATCTCATCTGGCATAGTACTGTGCTTCCTTTGATACTTGGCTAGAAAATAGCCATAGGAGAATACAAACAGCTTCTTGAAGCCTACAGTAGCGTTCTATATATTTGATTTCTGGTTGATCTGCTGGTGGCTGTAGTTTCTGCAGTGCATGTACTTGCCAATTCTGAGCAATTTGTAGTGAGACTTGCGACCGCTGTGTTCTGCGCTTAGTGGCGCACATATCCATAGCAAAGGCCGAAGTGGCAAAATTCAGTAGGGGTTGGATTTCTATTAGGCAATAACTCAGTGTCATCTCATCTGGCATAGTACTGTGCTTCCTTTGATACTTGGCTAGAAAATAGCCATAGGAGAATACAAACAGCTTCTTGAAGCCTACAGTAGCGCTCTATATATTTGATTTCTGGTTGATCTGCTGGTGGCTGTAGTTTCTGCAGTGCATGTACTTGCCAATTCTGAGCAATTTGTAGTGAGACTTGCGACCGCTGTGTTCTGCGCTTAGTGGCGCACATATCCATAGCAAAGGCCGAAGTGGCAAAATTCAGTAGGGGTTGGATTTCTATTAGCCAATAACTCAGTGTCATCTCATCTGGCATAGTACTGTGCTTCCTTTGATACTTGGCTAGAAAATAGCCATAGGAGAATACAAACAGCTTCTTGAAGCCTACAGTAGCGTTCTATATATTTGATTTCTGGTTGATCTGCTGGTGGCTGTAGTTTCTGCAGTGCATGTACTTGCCAATTCTGAGCAATTTGTAGTGAGACTTGCGACCGCTGTGTTCTGCGCTTAGTGGCGCACATATCCATAGCAAAGGCCGAAGTGGCAAAATTCAGTAGGGGTTGGATTTCTATTAGGCAATAACTCAGTGTCATCTCATCTGGCATAGTAGTGTGCTTCCTTTGATACTTGGCTAGAAAATAGCCATAGGAGAATACAAACAGCTTCTTGAAGCCTACAGTAGCGTTCTATATATTTGATTTCTGGTTGATCTGCTGGTGGCTGTAGTTTCTGCAGTGCATGTACTTGCCAATTCTGAGCAATTTGTAGTGAGACTTGCGACCGCTGTGTTCTGCGCTTAGTGGCGCACATATCCATAGCAAAGGCCGAAGTGGCAAAATTCAGTAGGGGTTGGATTTCTATTAGCCAATAACTCAGTGTCATCTCATCTGGCATAGTAGTGTGCTTTGATACTTGGCTAGAAAATAGCCATAGCAATAGGATAGCATTGTTTGGTTTTAAAAACTCAAAAAAAAACAAAAAACACAAAAAAAAAAAAAAAACACAAAAAAAAACAAAAAAAAGTAAAAAAAAAAAAAATAAAGTTATAACTCTCATTTTAAAAATGTTTAACCCGAGGGCTAGGGGTAGAGGACGAGGGCGGGGACGTGGGCGTCCAACTACTGCAGGGGTCAGAGGCCGTGGTCCTGGGCGGGGTGAGACACCACCTGCTGATGAGGGAGCAGGGGAACGCCGCAGAGCTACACTCCCTAGGTTCATGTCTGAAGTTACTGGGACTCGTGGTAGAGCACTGTTGAGGCCAGAACAGTGCGAACAGGTGATGTCGTGGATTGCTGACAATGCTTCGAGCAATTTGTCCACCACCAGTCAGTCTTCCACGCAGTCCACCCATGTCACCGAAATCGCCACTCCTCCAGCTCCTGCACCTCAGCCTCCTCCCCCCCAGTCTGCCCCCTCCCAGGAAAATTTGGCATTTGAACCGGCATACTCTGAGGAACTGTTTTCTGGACCCTTCCCACAGTCACAAACCACTTGTCCGGTTGCTGCTGAGCAATTTTCCGATGCCCAGGTTTTCCACCAGTCACAGTCTGTGGGTGATGATGACCTTCTTGACGTAGTGGAAGTGTGTAAAGAGGTGTCCGACGATGAGGAGACACGGTTGTCAGACAGTGGGGAAGTTGTTGTCAGGGCAGGAAGTCCGAGGGGGGAGCAGACTGAGGGATCGGAGGATGATGAGGTGACAGACCCAAGCTGGGTTGAGAGGCCGGGTGAACACAGTGCTTCTGAGACGGAGGAGAGTCCTCGACCTGAACAGGTTGGAAGAGGCAGTGGTGGGGCCAGACGGAGAGGCAGGGCCAGAGCTGGTGCATCAGCGCCACTGTCAACTAGTGAAGCTCCCGTGGTGAGGGCTCTTGCGGCGAGGGCTAGATCTTCAGAAGTGTGGAGGTTCTTTAAGGAAACACCGGATGACCGACGGACTGTGGTGTGCAACATTTGCCAAACCAGGCTCAGCAGGGGTTCCACCACTACTAGCTTAACTACCACCAGTATGCGCAGGCATATGAATGCTAAGCACCCCACTCAGTGGCAACAAGCCCGTTCACCTCCGGCCGTGCACACCACTGCTCCTTCCCCTGTGTCAGCTGCTAGTCAGCCCCCTGCCCAGGACCCTGGCACAAAAACCCCATCGTCGCCTCCACGATCCTCCACAGCATCCACCAGCGTTCAGCTCTCCATACCCCAGACGCTGGAGCGGAAACGCAAATATAGTGCAACCCACCCGCACGCCCAAGCCCTTAATGTGCACATCTCCAGATTGCTTAGCCTGGAGATGCTGCCCTATAGGCTAGTAGAGACCGAGGCCTTTCGCAACCTCATGGCGGCGGCCGCCCCTCGGTATTCGGTCCCCAGCCGCCACTACTTTTCCCGATGTGCCGTCCCAGCCCTGCACCAGCACGTGTCAGACAACATCATCCGTGCCCTGACCAACGCCGTTTCTGACAAGGTCCACCTGACCACGGACACGTGGACGAGTGCTGCCGGGCAGGGCCACTATATATCGCTGACGGCACATTGGGTTAACTTGGTGGAGGCTGGGACCGAGTCTGACCCTGGGGCTGCTCATATACTGCCGACGCCGAGGATTGCGGGGCCTACCTCGGTCCAGGTGTTTCAGGCCTACTATGCCTCCTCCTCCTCCCACCCCTCCTCCACCTCCTCCTCCGAACTACCATCCGTGGGCACGGCGCCATCAGTCGGTAGCTCTAGGCACAGCAGCAGTGCCGTCGCTAAGCGACAGCAGGCGGTGCTCAAACTGCTGAGCCTAGGCGACAAAAGGCACACCGCCCAAGAGCTATTACAGGGCATCACGGCGCAGACTGATCTGTGGCTGGCACCGCTGAACCTCAAGCCGGGAATGGTTGTGTGTGACAACGGGCGTAACCTGGTGGCGGCTCTGCAACTCGGCAGACTGACACATGTGCCATGCCTGGCCCATGTGTTAAATCTGATAGTGCAGCGTTTCCTCAAGACATACCCCAATCTGTCTGATTTGCTCACGAAGGTGCGCCGCATCTGTGCGCATTTCAGGAAGTCCAGCCCAGATGCTGCCACTCTCAGGGCAGCGCAGCGCCGCCTCCAACTGCCCGCTCACCGACTGTTGTGCGACGTGCCCACGAGGTGGAATTCAACACTGACCATGTTATCCAGAGTTTACCAGCAGCGCAGAGCGATTGTAGACTGCCAGATGTCAACTTCCACCAGAACTGGTAGTCAGGTCAGTCAGCTTCCTCAAGTCTACAATGAGGAGTGGACGTGGATGTCTGATATCTGTCAGGTGCTGAGTAACTTTGAGGAGTCAACACAGATGGTCAGTGGCGATGCCGCCATCATCAGCCTCACCATCCCGCTGCTTGGCCTGTTGAAAAACTCTCTGGTCAGCATGAAGTCGGAAGCTTTGCGCTCGTCACAAGAGACGGGGGAAGAATATTCCCTTGTTGATAGCCAAAGCACCCTGAGGTCTGTTTCTCAGCGCATATCGGAGGAGGTGGAGGTGGAGGAGGATGAGGAGGAAGAGGAGGAGAATGTTGGCGAGACACAAGAGGGGACCATTGTTGAGTCCTTCACTGTTCAGCGTGTATGGGCAGAAGAAGAGGAGTTGGAGGAGTTGGAGGAGGAGGAAATGGACAGTCAGGCCAGTGAGGGGAGTGAATTCTTACGCGTTGGTACTCTGGCGCATATGGCAGATTTCATGCTAGGCTGCCTATCCCGTGACCCTCGCGTTCAAAGAATTTATTCCAGCACCGATTACTGGGTGTTCACTCTCCTGGACCCACGGTACAAGCAAAATCTTCCCACTCTCATCCCTGGAGAGGAAAGGAGTGTGAGAATGCATGAATACCAGCAGGCCCTGGTGCACAAGCTGAAACAGTATTTCCCTTCTGACAGCGCTAGCGGCAGAGTGCGTAGTTCTGCGGGACAAGTAGCGAGGGAGAGTAGGCGAGCAGGCAGCTTGTCCAGCACTGGCAAGGGTACGCTTTACAAGGCTTTTGCCAGCTTTATGTCACCCCAGCAAGACACTGTCACCTGTCCCCAGTCTCGGCAGAGTAGGGCTGATCTTTACAGAAAGATGGTGAGGGAGTACGTAGCTGACCATACCATCGTCCTAAATGATCACACAGCTCCCTACAACTACTGGGTTTCAAAGCTGGACATGTGGCACGAACTGGCGCTCTACGCCTTGGAGGTTCTTGCCTGCCCTGCCGCTAGCGTCTTGTCCGAGCGGGTTTTCAGTGCAGCTGGTGGCATCATCACCGATAAGCGTACACGCCTGTCGACTGACAGCGCTGACAGGCTGACGCTTATTAAAATGAATAAAGGCTGGATTTCTCAGAATTTCCAATCTCCACCAGGTGAAGGAAGCTCAACCTGAATAATTGATCCACTCCTCCTCCTCCTCCTCATTTTCCTCCTTCTCCTCCTCTTTGTACAGTAAAGCAGAGGAAACTGGCTATTTTTTGACAGGGCCCACTGGCTCTTGCTATAGTACTTCATGCATTTAATTTTTCTGGAGGGCCACCTACCCGGTCCTCTGTTTGAAACAATTTTTGTGAGTGCCACATACAGGCACTCAATCTATTCCATTTTACTGCAGGGCCACCTACCTGCTCCTCTGGTTTGAAACATTTTTGGGACTGCCACATACAGGCACTCAATCTATTCCATTTTACTGCAGGGCCACCTACCTGCTCCTCTGGTTTGAACAATTTTTGGGACTGCCACATACAGGCACTCAATCTATTCCATTTTACTGCAGGGCCACCTACCTGCTCCTCTGGTTTGAACAATTTTTGGGACTGCCACATACAGGCACTCAATCTATTCCATTTTACTGCAGGGCCACCTACCTGCTCCTCTGGTTTGAACAATTTTTGGGACTGCCACATACAGGCACTCAATCTATTCCATTTTACTGCAGGGCCACCTACCTGCTCCTCTGGTTTGAACAATTTTTGGGACTGCCACATACAGGCACTCAATCTATTCCATTTTACTGCAGGGCCACCTACCTGCTCCTCTGGTTTGAACAATTTTTGGGACTGCCACATACAGGCACTCAATCTATTCCATTTTACTGCAGGGCCACCTACCTGCTCCTCTGGTTTGAACAATTTTTGGGACTGCCACATACAGGCACTCAATCTATTCCATTTTACTGGAGGGCCACCTACCTGCTCCTCTGGTTTGAAACATTTTTGGGACTGCCACATACAGGCACTCAATCTATTCCATTTTACTGCAGGGCCACCTACCTGCTCCTCTGGTTTGAACAATTTTTGGGACTGCCACATACAGGCACTCAATCTATTCCATTTTACTGCAGGGCCACCTACCTGCTCCTCTGGTTTGAAACATTTTTGGGACTGCCACATACAGGCACTCAATCTATTCTATTTTACTGCAGGGCCACCTACCTGCTCCTCTGGTTTGAACAATTTTTGGGACTGCCACATACAGGCGCTCAATCTATTCCATTTTACTGCAGGGCCACCTACCTGCTCCTCTGGTTTGAACAATTTTTGGGACTGCCACATACAGGCACTCAATCTATTCCATTTTACTGGAGGGCCACCTACCTGCTCCTCTGGTTTGAAACATTTTTGGGACTGCCACATACAGGCACTCAATCTATCCCATTTTACTGGAGGGCCACCTACCTGCTCCTCTGGTTTGAAAAATGTTTGGGACTGCCACATACAGGCACTATCCAAATTAAATTGTCTCCATAGCAGCCTCCACACGTTGTCTCCATTGCTACCTCCAAAAGTCGTCCATATAGCTGCCTCCATACATCGTCCCTTTATCAAACGAGGTGTGTCAGGCAGAAATTTGGGTTGTTTTCATGGATTCCACATCAAAGTTGTTAACTTTGTCGCCACCCTGCTGTGTTATCCACAAAATATACTGGCAAACTTTTACCATTTAGGGATATTATTTCAGCGCTTCTTGCGCATCTGTTTACATTCCCCTCACCCGGCATATCCTAAACTTATAAGAACGCTACTACACTTGATCTTATACAAAAGGTTCTTAGAAGTGCTGTTTGGGGAGTAGCCTAGAGACAGGGGCTTGGATTGGCGAAAGCTCGCCTGGCAGCGGAACGCCAGCTCCATGCGCATCATGCGCTTCTTGCGCATCTGTTTACATTCCCCTCACCCGCCATATCCCAAACTTATGAGAACGCTACTACACTTAACTTGGTGCAGGCTGGGACCGAGTCTGACCCTGGGGCTGGTCATATACTGCCGACGCAGAGAATTGCGGGGCCTACCTCGGTCCAGGTCTCAAAGGCCTACTATACCTCCTCCCACCCCTCCTCCACCTCCTCCTCCTCCGAATTACCATCCGTGGGCATGGCGCCATCAGTCGGTAGCTCTAGGCACAGCAGCAGTGCCGTCGCTAAGCGACAGCAGGCGGTGCTGAAACTGCTGAGCCTAGGCGATAAAAGGCACACCGCCCAAGAGCTATTACAGGGCATTCCACATCAAAGTTGTTAACTTTGTCGCCACCCTGCTGTGTAATCCCCAAAATATACTTGCAAACTTTTACCATTTAGGGATATTATTTCAGCGCTTCTTGCGCATCTGTTTACATTCCCCTCACCCGCCATATCCTAAACTTATAAGAACGCTACTACACTTGATCTTATACAAAAGGTTCTTAGAAGTGCTGTTTGGGGAGTAGCCTATAGACAGGGGCTTGGATTGGCGAAAGCTCGCCTGGCAGCGGAGCGCCAGCTCCATGCCAAGATCCAACTAACATAGTTTTAACTGCAGCACCTTTAATCTACTACTAGTTCACTGCCTCCATACATGGTCCCCTTATCAAACGAGCTGTGTCAGGCAGAATTTTGGGTTGTTTTCATGGCTTCCATGTTAACTTTGTCGCCACCCTGCTGTGTAATCCACAAAATATACTGGCAAACTTTTATCATGTACCGATATTATTTGAGCGCTTCTTGCTCACCTCCTTTGGTTCCTCTCTGCCACCCATTGGTTTGAAGCCTGAGTCCATTTAGGGTATGTCGCCATGCCACTCTCTAGCCTGCCGCTGCTGCCGCTGCCTCTGCATGCCGTCCCCTATAGTGTCAGGGTCAATTATTGGATGTTTTAGATGCTATCTAGCTTCATTCTGTCACTCTGTCATGGCCATGCTGTTGGCCATAATTTTGGCATAATGGTGCGATTATGCAGCCTCAGAGGCATCCATGCATGCTGCCCCTGCTGTTTCCTGTCCATTTCCGTGGTGTTTCCATCCTTTTCTGAGGTTCCCAGGTGTTTGGCCAAGCTTCCCTGTGCAGAGCCTTGGTCCCCTTGAAAAATGCTCGAGTCTCCCATTGACTTCAATGGGGTTCGTTATTCGAGACGAGCACTCGAGCATCGGGAAAAGTTCGTCTCGAATAACGAGTACCCGAGCATTTTAGTGTTCGCTCATCTCTAATTATGAATAAAGCTTCATTACAGACACCTTACAGGTGATTATTGCAGTCTGTGACTATAGTAAAGCATTCAGAGAGCTTCACCAGAGATCACAGTGGGCAAAAGTGTTTGTCTGTAACTAGGTGTCATCTGTAAGTCAGGTATCCCTAAGTAGGGGACCGTCTGTATTTGTATTCACAAGGGCATTCTAAGAGATTATCCCTTTGCTATTACATTTTACCAACTTCTTTTTTTTTATACTGGACATTGTTACCATTAAATGTAATTGAATTTTTTTGGGGAGATTTCATAGAGCCAAAAAGGTTTTTTTTATACATTTTTTGGTTTACCCACTATTGATGCCATTATGGTCCCCAAATTTTTGACTCTTGTATAAACCACTAAGGCTTTTGTAGGTAACAAGGAGCCCGGCATGTTATCACCTTTAAAGAGAAGGCAGTGTATTTTATTAGTAGTATTTAGATTATCTCAGCCAGTATCCCATATCAGTATCACATCATCAATATATCCACACCAGAGGACTAGGTCCTTACCAAGTCTGGAATCAAAGGTCAAAGTCTCCAAATATGCAATGAAAAGGTTAACATTAACGCAAATCTAGTACCCATAGCAGTCCTATGGATCTGGCAAAAATAATAATAATAATTATGGGTTTAGATACAATGGTCTAATACAAAAAATTCATGTTCCGAAATTAATTGCTTACTAGTCACTAAAGAATGTTTAACTGCCCCAAGGCCTTGCTAATTGTTGATACAAGTGTATAAAGAGTGGCTACCAACCAATGGGATATTCATTCCAACTTCCCAAGTGTGAGATTAGCTTGGGTGGTAACATTAAAATAACTAGGAGACAATTATTACAAAAAGATGAAGAATTTTATCAATATACTCCAATACGTTAGTAGTTATAGAGCCGATTCCTGAAATAATGGGCATGCCAGGTTAATTGTCTTTATTTTTGAGACTTTTTGGAATAAGTCTGAGGTTTTCCCCAGGTTATACTTATACTTGCTTTCTCTGAGAATATTATTTTATAGTGCCTTGTCTAATTGATTCTTGAGTTGTATAGTAGACAAACTAGTGGGATCATTTAATAATCTTACATATTGTAACTGCCTTATATTTGGAAGTATCCATCACCAATATGGCACAGCTTTTATCAGCGGGGTATTTAGTTGTAATTCTTTCTTTGTGTGTCAAATTATCATAATTATTGTGTTTCTTTGTTATTTTGCGGATATAACTATCTCATAATAATAACTACAGTTAATTTGAATGCTGTCAGTTTTCTAACATTGACTGAACCACTGGGTTCATAATTAAAGGGAACTTGTCATCAGAGATTAACCCCCTTCCAGAACATGTTTCATTCATGGCCCAGTGTGGTGGCATCATTTAGAAAATCAACTTTGAAGTGAGATGTAAATTGGTTGTATAAAATCATGGAGTTGGAGAGCTCAGCTTCAAGCTCTCCGCACCTCAGAATAAAGGAGGACTGGTTAGTGATGTGTCTGGATTCAGGACCATGATTTACAAAGATTTTGAAGTGATGAAAGCTTGACTTCAGTGTTAAAGTCTCCACCTGCTTGACTTTATACAACCAAATTAAATGCCACTTCAAAGTTAATTTTCTGGATGATGCCACCACACGGGGCCATGAAATAGACATGAATTAGAAGATGTTCAGCTGATTCATGACATACTGGTAGTGGTTTATTAGGTCTATTTCTGCTAACAGGTTGCCTTTAATTTAAGCCGGTCACCACCATGTTTTATATCTCCATTTGGGCTACTTCATCATTTTTCCCTACAATGCACATATACCATATCACATTATTTAAGCAAATATAGTGAAAATTAGTTTTATAAATGAATACACAGTATGTCTGGGCCTCCGTAGTCCATGACCTGTTTACAAGTCACTAATAGCCAGAAAATAACATAAAGCTACATTATTACTCAAACCCCTTTGGAGTCTTCTAAAAAATCCTTAGAGACAGCTGAGGCTTCCTTATGTAGTTTTTTGTATCTATTTCCATAAAAATGAAATTTAGCTGTGGAAGTATTTAATTACAAGTGCTTGAGACAAGCTCGGAGCACTGCGGCGTGTTTTGCTCGACAAAGCATTCTCTCTTTAATTCCCTTTGATTGTCAGTGTAACAGCATCCCCTGTACACTGACCTTCACCGAGCACGCAGTCTGCCACTTTCTTCCGTGGCTGTTCTCATCATGAGATTAGCTGTTTTCCATATATTTGCACATATCTGGCTCCCCGCTCTAGACATTAACTCATTCTTTGCCTCTTAAGTGGGTGGATCTGTAACAAACTCTAGATTACAGTATGGCTAATGGTCAGTTACACAACATTGCTGTACATAATGCTTTAGATGACTAAATCTTTTGTTTCTAGGTGACTCATTCTGAGACGAATAATCCATTACTAGAGAAATACTAGAAATAGAAGCAAATTAATTGGTATAGAGGACCCACACTATCATTTTAGTTTTCATGGCTGGATCTACAACTAAAGAGGCTTTTGTAAATATAAAAGAAAGTCCCTTTTAATGTCCTGCATTAAAGGGGACCTACCACCACGATTCTACCTATAAAGGTAGATTGGGTGGTAGGTGGATGTAAGGGACGTGAAGATAGCTCTTTTTACAGCTAATCCTCACGTCCCCACTAACTTTTAAAGGAGCATTAAAGGAAACCTACCATTCGTTTGATGCAGTATGAAGCAAACATACCTTGAGAATGTTGTAGCTACGCTGATGCAGAATCATATCTTGGTTAATCCCTGAGCCGAGTGGTTTTGCTGAAAAAAACAATTATAACATTCAGGACCTTGGGAAAGCTAGGTGATGCTGGTTGCTTACATAAATACATTACACGCTAAGCTTGTTATTACACATGGAGCTTAGTCAAGACATGACTAATCAACCTGAGCTGGATCACTCATACACAGCAGCTGGGGGATCATGCAGCAATTGATTATTCTGCCTTCAGGAACAACCCAGGGATTACATCATCCTGTGAAGCAGTGAATAACTAATGTGATAGGAGAAGCGCTGAACCAGCCACTGAAGCGCAAGAGTTTCATTATCATAATTTATAATTATTTTATCAGCAAAACCACTTAGCTAAGATATTAACCAAGATATGTTTCTGCATCAGTGTAGCTACAGCATTCTCAAGGTATGTTTGGTTCATAATGCATCAAATCAAAAGGTAGGTTTCCTTTAATATGTCACCTTGTTGAGACTGCCTTTGCAGATGGAATGGAGTCTTAAAGAGGATTCTCAGTAAAATTATTATTTTCCTAAAGCATTGCCCCACTCCTGAGATCAGGCCTTACCATGACTATAAACCTGTACATTCACTTCTGAAAGTTGTATGCAAATCCGATGAGGCCGATGAGTCCAGCTACTCATGAGTCTAATTCACCAGTCTACAGCACAGCTGCACCTCCCAGTCCTTGATTGACAGTCCATATGATAATCCCACATGCAGAGCTGTGCATGATCTCTATAGTTAATTGTGCTGAGAGGAGCAGGAGGTCACTGGCTTCCCCCTTCCCTCCTCCTTCTCACAGAACTGTACAGTAGCTTGTGAGAGGAGCAGAAATTCAGCTCCTGGCAGTTACAGGATTCAGCCACTGTATGGAGAAAGGGGGGAGAGGTACTTTATGTACCTGCTGCCTTATCTGTGACCGTCACAGGCAGCAGCTGAAAGAAAATAACAAAAGACAAATATTTACTTTATTTTACACAGAGAAATAAGCATGGGGAGGCTCAACTAACTCACTCTTAGTGCCAGAGCTCATTTGCATAATAAAGAAAAGATGACTTTACAACAAGTCATGTATGGATCAACAAGATAAAGGCTGGGGAGCTACTCTAAAAGGTAGTGATTAGAGATGAGCGGGTTGAAATTCAAATTTGGTGGGTATGTCTGAATTTTGCAACAAAATTTAGTTCATGACCTGGACTTTTGGGTCAAACTATGACAAAACACAAACCCCATTGAAGTAAAAAAAACTTCCAGATGTTAACACTCAAAAATGTCTCTAAAATGGGGTAGCAAAGGCTGGAAATGGGTGGAATAGCAGGGAATTTAGAAAATTATCTAAAAATGTATGTCACTGTAGTGAAAGCCTCTCTGGTTGTTCAAAACTTACTTATTCTCTCTGTGGTAAAGGAATCAATAGGAAAACCACAAACCCTTCCTTCCACTGCGGTTAAAGGTGCTCTGGGTGTTCAGACCCAGTTAGTTACATTGAGGATTTGATTGGCAATAGAAAAAAACAAACACCTTTCCTCTCACTGTGATTAAAATTCTGGTAATGCAGGATTGTCACAATTTCAAGTTCAAGTTCTGCGAGTACAGAAAGTCAAAATTTCAAGTTCATGTTTGGGAAACATGAATTTCAAAATCAAGTTCCGGGAATGCAAATTAGGTTGGACCTGCTGTGTTTAATTTAACTAAATGAACTCGATTAGGAAAGGCGCACACCTGTCTATACAAGATCTCACAACTCACAGTGCACATAAGAATCATAAGATCTAAGGAACTTCCCAAGGAGCTCAGAGACAGAATTGTGGCAAGGAAAATCTTAGTATAAGTGCACACCATTCAATGAAAGGAGCACCTATACAATCTAGGTATTAGTGCATGCATGTAATGTAGCCAACACACCAACTAAACACTAGTACAAAGAAAAAAAACAAGAGAGGTGTGTAAGCACTTGAAAAATGTAAGAAACTATTTTATTAAGTTATCAAATGACACAAACAAAACATATACTGGAAAACACTTCCTAAAAAAATTGAAATAGTACAAAGCACACAAAGAACTTTAATAGTTTTATCTGTCTTGATACTCTTTGGTTTATATTTTGTCTAGATTTACTCTGGTTTATCTATATTTACTCTGGTCTATATTTGGTTTCAAGGGGATTTGTGTTTTTTTTTTCTTGATACCAATGTTATACTTACTGTTTAGTAGGGGGGATCGGATACTTCTATGTATCTGAGGTGGTTGTGGTTCTTATCATGGTTGCCGTCGACTCTCAGTCCATCCTTACAAAGGCATCTGTCGAACTGTTGAATCTACCCAGCCATTACGATATCTCATTATCATACAGCAACAAAAACAGCAGGTATACATCCGACTGTTTTTGGTAAGAAAGGACAGTCCTTTTATGACTCTTTGCCATTCTGTATTTTACAGTAATACATCAAAACCAAAAGAACAAGTTGGTGTGTAAAGGCTAAATAATATACAAACTTTATTTGTTTAGAAGATAAAGGACACACATATGAAAAATGCCATGCATCACATTGTATAAAAACATTTAAAAAGTGTATAAAATACACATAACAAGTGGAACGGTGCCATTCCAACCGATCCACACATGGCCACCAGTCACCATTGGGTAAGAAGGGTACCCCCCATGTCAGGTTGAGACAAATATATAGCCAACAAAAAGTACAAAATGGCACAATGGTCTATCAAGTATTTGAAGAAATAGGCAAACTCCTAAATAAAGACATGGAACTCAGGAAATGGAAAAACAAGGGGAGTAAGCCGCTAAATTGTGAATGGACCAGCCAAAAGGTAGTTGAATGACTAAAAAGATACAAGATAAACCATGGGGGGACAAAGGTGAAAAAGGCGAAGGACGAGTGGCCGGAGGCACCCCACGCGTTACGTCGCGAGCCTGCGACTTCCTCAGGGGTCTGTGATATATATATATATATATATTTTACAGTAATAGAGACAGATTGAGTCAATTTTACCATTAGCAGCCATTTGTATTTTAGATTTTGTATATTGTGTAAATATTTCTATTAGTATTGATCTTAGATTTTGTTTTTTTTTAATATTATCGCCAGACAGCAAAAAAGGTCCTGCTGGACTGAAAAATTGATGTTACATGTAGGATACATTGTTTGCTGGTGATGCTGTGTGCTGAAAATGTGTTTAGATACTCAGGGTTCAGGGTATAGCTACACTTTCATTTAGCTTCTGAAGATTATACTAGTATCTGACACACAGAAAAAGAGAGATGAGACGGATCAAAGTCATGAGATGGATATGAGACACAATGAGCCCCTCTGCTCTGCTTCCTCACCTAATCATTAAAACACACAGTTAGCACTGCTATGTCACCTACTCCCCTCAGATCCAGAGCTTATCTTGTCTGTAGAGCTGCTGCTGGAGAGGAAGTGCCTCTGTCTGTACTGCGCTCTGCCTCCCGCCCCTCCACCTGCAAGAGAAGCTATTCATGAGAAGAATCCATAGTCAGAAGATTTATGATTGGTCCAGTGGCAATCATTGAAATAACATTGTAATAACATTTAAATAGAGAATGTGTTGTTTTGTTATCCTGAGTACATTTAAGAAACTTGTCTTTTTGGGAATACCCCTCTAACAACCTGTGAAGCTGCAACCTGTTAAGTCCCCCCAAAAGAGCCCTTCTGGCTCATTAGCATAATTTTAAAAGTTGATTTTAGAATGAAGGATACCATGGTTCATCATGATGAATTTTAATGGTAGATTTCCTTCACCTTTTTCTACTCTGAAGATTGTAATTGCTTTGCAGAGATTGTCTATCCTTGATGTGATGATCTGTTATCCTATGAGGTATTGTAGATAGTGTCTATGGCATGTTCATTGATTTAGTCTCATACAGCAGTATGAATTGTAAGACTAAAATGGATTGTATTTTGTTGAAAGGGCAGAAATATAATGAAGTGACTGACAGTGCAAGGAGTAGTGAATCTTGCTCTCTGGAGTGATATCCTCAGCAAAGTCCAGCCGCCTGTTAAATAATGACTACACATATCAAGTGTTCTATCTTTGATTTATGAGGATGCACACACAGATATTTAAGGAACCATACTACATTTTCTGGAAGAAGCAGGATATCAGGTTTTAGTTATGTATGACACATAGGGTATAATATGTGAAAGGTTGGATAACATCTCCAAAGTCATGACTGAAAAGGTGACCTCTTCTTGGTTGTTTGGTCACATGGGAGTAGCTGGAACCCAATAATCACACATTAAATGTAGCAGGATATATATCACATAGATGTACTAGTATCATTATAATCACATCTGAGAACATGAAATGTCAGACCTCTCAATTTCTCCAAAAACCAGGGATAGTATATGGTTTTAGATACGTTACCAATGAGATCAGAATAAGATGGTAAAATGTGCAATATGGCAGCCTGAGATTATAATAGAAGAGACTAGAGATGAGCGAGCACTAAAATGCTCGGGTACTCGTTATTCGAGACGAACTTTTCCCGATGCTCGAGTGCTCGTCTCGAATAACGAGCCCCATTGAAGTCAATGGGAGACTCGAGCATTTTTCAAGGGGACCAAGGCTCTGCACAGGGAAGCTTGGCCAAACACCTGGGAACCTCAGAAAAGGATGGAAACACCACGGAAATTGACAGGAAACAGCAGGGGCAGCATGCATGGATGCCTCTGAGGCTGCTTAAACGCACCATTATGCCAAAATTATGGGCAACAGCATGGCCATGACAGAGTGACAGAATGAAGCTAGATAGCATCTAAAACATCCAATAATTGACCCTGACACTATAGGGGACGGCATGCAGAGGCAGCGGCAGCAGCGGCAGGCTAGAGAGTGGCATGGCGACATACCCTAAATGGACTCAGGCTTCAAACCAATGGGTGGCAGAGAGGAACCAAAGGAGGTGAGCAAGAAGCGCTCAAATAATATCGGTACATGATAAAAGTTTGCCAGTATATTTTGTGGATTACACAGCAGGGTGGCGACAAAGTTGACATGGAAGCCATGAAAACAACCCAAAATTCTGCCTGACACAGCTCGTTTAATAAGGGGACCATGTATGGAGGCAGTGAACTAGTAGTAGATTAAAGGTGCTGCAGTTAAAACTATGTTAGTTGGATCTTGGCATGGAGCTGGCGCTCCTCTGCCAGGCGAGCTTTCGCCAATCCAAGCCCCTGTCTCTAGGCTACTCCCCAAACAGCACTTCTAAGAACCTTTTGTATAAGATCAAGTGTAGTAGCGTTCTTATAAGTTTAGGATATGGCGGGTGAGGGGAATGTAAACAGATGCGCAAGAAGCGCTGAAATAATATCCGTAAATGGTAAAAGTTTGCCAGTATATTTTGTGGATTACACAGCAGGGTGGCGACAAAGTTAACAAGTTTGTTGTGGAAGCCATGAAAACAACCCAAAATTCTGCCTGACACAGCTCGTTTGATAAGGGGACCATGTATGCCTACAGTTCATGCCAGTCGCTGCACTGGCTGCCAGTCTCCTTTCGAATACAGTTTAAAATAATAACCCTCATCCATAAAGCTCTGTATAATGCTGCACCACCCTACCTCTCCTCTCTTATCTCAGTCTATCGCCCAACCTGTGCTCTTAGATCCGCCAGTGATCTTAGATTAACCTCTACCCTAGTGCGGACCTCCCACTCGCGTCTCCAAGACTTCTCTAGAGCTGCACCAATTCTATGGAATGCTCTGCCCCGGACTATCAGACTAATACCTAACCTCCAAAGTTTCAAACGTGCTCTTAAAACCCATTTCTTTAGGCAAGCCTATAACACTCATTAACTGCATGAAGTTTTAACTCTTCTACTAACCCGTCCTGTGTCGTCCTCCCATCTGTTATCCAGCAACCAACAGGCACCAGACTTCTCTGCAGTCCCATTCACCCTGGACCTGGTATATAAGATGACGACTGAGTGGTTCAAGTGACAGCAATTCCATTTATTATATTTTGTTCTATTCCCTAAGAAGAATGGCTTGACCATTAAATATTCTTTTACCTCGTGTTACCCCATCATCTTCATAAACCGTAAGCTCTGGCGAGCAGGGACCTCACTCCTGTTGTTCCATACAAATGTTGTGCTCTGTTACATTACATTTGCATTTGTTTCCTATGATTGGTAAAGCGCTACGGAATATGATGGCGCTATATAAATAAAGATTATTATTATTATGGAGGCAGTGAACTAGTAGTAGATTAAAGGTGCTGCAGTTAAAACTATGTTAGTTGGATCGTGGGATGGAGCTGGCGCTCCGCTTCTAGGCGAGCTTTCTCCAATCCAAGCCCCTGTCTCTAGGCTACTCCCCAAACAGCACTTCTAAGAACCTTTTGTATAAGATCAAGTGTAGTAGCGTTCTTATAAATTTGGGATATGGCGGGTGAGGGGAATGTAAACAGATGCGCAAGAAGCGCTGAAATAATATCGGTAAATGATAAAAGTTTGCCAGTATATTTTGTGGATTACACAGCAGGGTGGCGACAAAGTTAACAAGTTTGATGTGGAATGCCCTGTAATAGCTCTTGGGCGGTGTGCCTTTTATCGCCTAGGCTCAGCAGTTTGAGCACCGCCTGCTGTCGCTTAGCGACGGCACTGCTGCTGTGCCTAGAGCTACCGACTGATGGCGCCATGTCCACGGATGGTAATTCGGAGGAGGAGGAGGTGGAGGAGGGGTGGGAGGAGGAGGAGGTATAGTAGGCCTTTGAGACCTGGACCGAGGTAGGCCCCGAAATCCTCTGCGTCCGCAGTATATGACCAGCCCCAGGGTCAGACTCGGTCCCAGCCTGCACCAAGTTAAGTGTAGTAGCGTTCTTATAAGTTTGGGATATGGCGGGTGAGGGGAATGTAAACAGATGCGCAAGAAGCGCTCTAATAATATCCGTAAATGGTAAAAGTTTGCCAGTATATTTTGTGGATAACACAGCAGGGTGGTGACAAAGTTAACAACTTTGATGTGGAATCCATGAAAACAACCCAAATTTCTGCCTGACACACCTCGTTTGATAAGGGGACGATGTATGGAGGCAGCTATATGGACGACTTTTGGAGGTAGCAATGGAGACAACGTGTGGAGGCTGCTATGGAGACAATTTAATTTGGATAGTGCCTGTATGTGGCAGTCCAAAAAAGTTTTCAAACCAGAGGAGCAGGTAGGCGGCCCTCCAGAAAAATGAAATAGATTGAGTGCCTGTATGTGGCAGTCCAAAAAAGTTTTCAAACCAGAGGAGCAGGTAGGTGGCCCTCCAGAAAAATGAAATAGATTTAGTGCCTGTATGTGGCAGTCCAAAAAAGTTTTCAAACCAGAGGAGCAGGTAGGTGGCCCTCCAGAAAAATTGAATAGATTGAGTGCCTGTATGTGGAAGTCCAAAAAAGTTTTCAAACCAGAGGAGCAGGTAGGTGGCCCTCCAGAAAAATGAAATAGATTGAGTGCCTGTATGTGGCAGTCCAAAAAAGTTTTCAAACCAGAGGAGCAGGTAGGTGGCCCTCCAGAAAAATGAAATAGATTGAGTGCCTGTATGTGGCAGTCCAAAAAAGTTTTCAAACCAGAGGAGCAGGTAGGTGGCCCTCCAGAAAAATTGAATAGATTGAGTGCCTGTATGTGGCACTCCCAAAAATTGTTTAAAACAGAGGACCGGGTAGGTGGCCCTCCAGAAAAATTAAATGCATAAAGTACTATAGCTAGAGCCAGTGGGCCCTGTCAAAAAATAGCCAGTTTCCTCTGCTTTAGTGTACAAAGAGGAGGAGAAGGAGGAAAATGAGGAGGAGGAGGAGTGGATAAATTATTCAGGTTGAGCTTCCTTCACCTTGTGGAGATTGGAAATTATGAGAAATCCAGGCTTTATTCATCTTAATAAGCGTAAGCCTGTCAGTGCTGTCAGTCGACAGGCGTGTACGCTTATCGGTGATGATGCCACCAGCTGCACTGAAAACTCGCTCGGACAACACGCTAGCGGCAGGGCAGGCAAGAACCTCCAAGGCGTACAGCGCCAGTTCGTGCCGCATGTCCAGCTTTGAAACCCAGTAGTTGTAGGGAGCTGTGTGATCATTTAGGACGATGGTATGGTAAGCTACGTACTCCCTCACCATCTTTCTGTACAGATCAGCCCTACTCTGCCGAGACTGGGGACAGGTGACAGTGTCTTGCTGGGGTGACATAAAGCTGGCAAAAGCCTTGTAAAGCGTACCCTTGCCAGTGCTGGACAAGCTGCCTGCTCGCCTACTCTCCCTCGCTACTTGTCCCGCAGAACTACGCACTCTGCCGCTAGCGCTGTCAGAAGGGAAATAGTGTTTCAGCTTGTGCACCAGGGCCTGCTGGTATTCATGCATTCTCACACTCCTTTCCTCTCCAGGGATGAGAGTGGAAAGATTTTGCTTGTACCGTGGGTCCAGGAGAGTGAATACCCAGTAATCGGCGCTGGAATAAATTCTTTGAACGCGAGGGTCACGGGATAGGCAGCCTAGCATGAAATCTGCCATATGCGCCAGAGTACCAACGCGTAAGAATTCACTCCCCTCACTGGCCTGACTGTCCATTTCCTCCTCCTCCAACTCCTCCAACTCCTCTTCTTCTGCCCATACACGCTGAACAGTGAAGGACTGAACAATGGTCCCCTCTTGTGTCTCGCCAACATTCTCCTCCTCTTCCTCCTCATCCTCCTCCACCTCCACCTCCTCCGATATGCGCTGAGAAACAGACCTAAAGGTGCTTTGGCTATCAACAAGGGAATCTTCTTCCCCCGTCTCTTGTGACGAGCGCAAAGCTTCCGACTTCATGCTGATCAGAGAGTTTTTCAACAGGCCAAGCAGCGGGATGGTGAGGCTGATGATGGCGGCATCGCCACTGACCATCTGTGTTGACTCCTCAAAGTTACTCAGCACCTGACAGATATCAGACATCCTCGTCCACTCCTCATTGTAGACTTGAGGAAGCTGACTGACCTGACTACCAGTTCTGGTGGAAGTTGACATCTGGCAGTCTACAATCGCTCTGCGCTGCTGGTAAACTCTGGATAACATGGTTAATGTTGAATTCCACCTCGTGGGCACGTCGCACAACAGTCGGTGAGCGGGCAGTTGGAGGCGGCGCTGCGCTGCCCTGAGAGTGGCAGCATCTGTGCTGGACTTCCTGAAATGCGCACAGATGCGGCGCACCTTCGTGAGCAAATCAGACAGATTGGGGTATGTCTTGAGGAAACGCTGAACTATCAGATTTAACACATGGGCCAGGCATGGCACATGTGTCAGTCTGCCGAGTTGCAGAGCCGCCACCAGGTTACGGCCGTTGTCACACACAGCCATGCCTGGCTTCAGGTTCAGCGGTGCCAGCCACAGATCAGTCTGCGCCGTGATGCCCTGTAATAGTTCTTGAGCGGTGTGCCTTTTATCGCCTAGGCTCAGCAGTTTGAGCACCGCCTGCTGTTGCTTAGCGACGGCACTGCTGCTGTGCCTAGAGCTACCGACTTATGGCGCCATGCCCACGGATGGTAGTTCGGAGGAGGAGGTGGAGGAGGGGTGGGAGGAGGAGGAGGCATAGTATGCCTGAAAGACCTGGACCGAGGTAGGCCCCGCAATCCTCGGCGTCGGCAGTATATGACCAGCCGCAGGGTCAGACTCGGTCCCAGCCTCCACCAAGTTAACCCAATGTGCCGTCAGCAATATATAGTGGCCCTGCCCGGCAGCACTCGTCCACGTGTCCGTGGTCAGGTGGACCTTGTCAGAAACGGCGTTGGTCAGGGCACGGATGATGTTGTCTGACACGTGCTGGTGCAGGGCTGGGACGGCACATCGGGAAAAGTAGTGGCGGCTGGGGACCGAATACCGAGGGGCGGCCGCCGCCATGAGGTTGCGAAAGGCCTCGGTCTCTACTAGCCTATAGGGCAGCATCTCCAGGCTAAGCAATCTGGAGATGTGGACATTAAGGGCTTGGGCGTGTGGGTGGGTTGCACTATATTTCCATTTCCGCTCCAGCGTCTGGGGTATGGAGAGCTGAACGCTGGTGGATGCTGTGGAGGATCGTGGAGGCGACGATGGGGTTTTTGTGC
Source organism: Engystomops pustulosus (assembly GCF_040894005.1). NCBI lineage: Eukaryota > Metazoa > Chordata > Amphibia > Anura > Leptodactylidae > Engystomops > Engystomops pustulosus. Next base: position 171,811,045 of record NC_092414.1, read on the forward strand.
CAGGGTCCTGGGCAGGGGGCTGACTATCAGCTGACACAGGGGAAGGAGCAGTGGTGTGCACGGCCGGAGGTGAACGGGCTTGGTGCCACTGAGTGGGGTGTTTAGCATTCATATGCCTGCGCATACTGGTGGTAGTTAAGCTAGTAGTGGTGGAACCCCTGCTGATCCTGGTTTGGCAAAGGTTGCACACCACAGTCCGTCGGTCATCCGGTGTTTCTTTAAAGAACCTCCAGACTTCTGAAAATCTAGCCCTCGCCACGGGAGCTTGACTACGGGCAACATTTGGCGCTGATGCACCTGCTCTGGCCCTGCCTCTCCGTCTGGCCCCACCACTGCCTCTTCCAACCTGTTCTGGTCGAGGACTCTCCTCCGTCTCAGAAGCACTGTGTTCACCCGGCCTCTCAACCCAGCTTGGGTCTGTCACCTCATCATCCTCCGATCCCTCAGTCTGCTCCCCCCTCGGACTTCCTGCCCTGACAACAACTTCACCACTGTCTGACAACCGTGTCTCCTCATCGTCGGACACCTCTTTACACACTTCTTCCACTACGTCAAGAAGGTCATCATCACCCACAGACTGCGACTGGTGGAAAACCTGGGCATCGGAAAATTGCTCAGCAGCAACCGAACAAGTGGTTTGTGACTGTGGGAAGGGTCCAGAAAACAGTTCCTCAGAGTATGCCGGTTCAAATGCCAAATTTTCCTGGGAGGGGGCAGACTGGGGGGGAGGAGGCTGAGGTGCAGGAGCTTGAGGAGTGCCGATTTCGGTGACATGGGTGGACTGCGTGGAAGACTGACTGGTGGACAAATTGCTCGAAGCATTGTCGGCAATCCACGACATCACCTGTTCGCACTGTTCTGGCCTCAACAGTGCTCTACCACGAGTCCCAGTAACTTCAGACATGAACCGAGGGAGTGTAGCTCTACGGCGTTCCCCTGCTCCCTCATCAGCAGGTGGTGTCTCACCCCGCCCAGGACCACGGCCTCTGACCCCTGCAGTAGTTGGACGCCCACGTCCCCGCCCTCGTCCTCTACCCCTAGCCCTCGGGTTAAACATTTTGAAAATGAAAGTTATAACTTTTATTTTTTTTTAACTTTTTTTTGTGTGTTTTTTTTTTTTGTGTGTTTTTTAGTTTTTAAAACCAAACGATGCTATCCTATTGCTATGGCTATTTTCTAGCCAAGTATGAAAGCACACTGCTATGCCAGATGAGATGACGCTGAGTTATTAAAAAAATAAACGTAAAATAAAAAGAAACTGGCAGACTGTGCCTAATTGAAATCAAACCCCTAATAAATTTTCCCACTTCGGTCTTTGCGATGGATATGTGCGTCACTAAGCGCTAAACACAAAGGTCGCAAGTCTCACTACAAATTCCTCACAATTTGGTAGTAGATGCACTGCAGCAAGGACAGCCACCAGCAGATCAACCAGAAATAAAATATATATAACGCTATTGTAGGCGTAAGTAAGCCGTTTGGATTCTCCTATGGCTATTTTCTAGCCAAGTATGAAAGCACACTGCTATGCCAGATGAGATGATGCTGAGTTATGAAAAAATAAACGTAAAATAAAAAGTAAATGGCAGACTGTGCCTAATTGAAATCAAACCCCTAATAAATTTTCCCACTTTGGTGTTTGAGGTGGATATGTGTGTCACTAAGAGCTAAACACAACGGTAGCAAATCCCCCTGCAAATTCCTCACAATATGGTACTAGCTGCAAATAAAAAAAAAAAAAAGTATAACGTTATTGTAGCCCTAAGAAGGGCTGTTGGGTTCTTGTAGAATCACTCCTGCCTAACACTATTCTAATTGAACAGCCTAACGCTTTCCCTGACCAGCAGCAGCTCTCTCCCTAGCGGCATCCAGACACAGAATGATCCGAGCAGCGCAGGCAGGGGCTAGTCTATTCCAGGGTCACCTGATCTGGCCAGCCAACCACTGCTATCGACGTGTAAGGGTACCACGTCATGCTGGGTGGAGTGCAGAGTCTCCTGGCTTGTGATTGGCTCTGTTTCTGGCCGCCAAAAAGCGAAACGGCGGGAGCTGCCATTTTCTCGAGCGGGCGAAGTATTCGTCCGAGCAACAAGCAGTTTCGAGTACGCTAATGCTCGAACGAGCATCAAGCTCGGACGAGTATGTTCGCTCATCTCTAGAAGAGACAGATGTTCAACAGTAGGGACTGATGTAGTGCATGTACATGTCACCATTGATTTCATATGAGTACAAGACTTTTCTTGTGCCCTATAAACCACATTTTATTATAAAAGTCTATTACCTTTCTTAAATGGGTTTTCCCACTTACAAAAGATAGGCCCTATCCACTGGGACTTCCTTATCATTGTAGGTCTCAGTGCTGAGAGCCCTACAGATCACAAAAACTAGGGTTCCAATGGGGTCCCACGTACCTCCGTCGGAACCCTCGTCACCCGTCAGACTAATGGAGCACACGGCCGCACATGACCCTTCTGCTCCACTAATCTCTATGGAGCTGACAGAGATCGGTGAGTGCGGAGATTAATGGAGCAGAGCGGTCATGCTCGGCCATCTGCTCCATTAGTCTGACAGAGCGACAAGGGGTCCAACTAAGGTACATGGAACCCCATTGGACCCCTAGTTTTTGTGATCTTTGGGTGTCTCAACTAACTTTTCTTAGTGGAAAAACCCCTTTAATCTGATCTTTTTATGTATATATACCAACTTTCTATGTTATTTCTCAATACCTGATTCCTTCAGTAGCAGATTGTTCCTCCTGTGTAACCCTTTCTTCCTCATAGATTAATTATAAGGATAATATAAAAAAAGCTGGTAAATTATTGATGTGCTGCTAATGCTTGGTTTGGTATAATATCACAGTAGCTTTACAGAGCACAAAATTCTATTGGCTTCTGTGACCCACAAGTGAGAAAAAAGTGGACAGGTTCTAAAATGATTTTTATGGTCAACAGACCAGTTCAAAACAACTGAAATGTGAAAACAGGGAAGGAGTGCTCAATGTGATTCGTCTACAGCTCAATTGCATATGAATTTGAAGATGATTTTCCATACGTAAATGGGTAACATGTAATAAGACTGAATGCTGGAAAGGATGTTTCATATCTGATGGTGCTTGTAGTTTAGTTAGGTAAAATGTGGAGACAACATGTAATAAAATTGTACAGCTTCTTAAATTTATTTCATAAACAACTGATCAGTTCAAAGCAATGGAAATTTGGAAACACCCATAGAAAACAATGGATGAGAAAAATACTGTAAGTGTAAAGGAGTGTGAAAAGTGACTTATCTCAGCTCAAATTAATTTGGAGATGTTTTTCCATAGGTAAACAGGCAAAATTTAACATAAAAGAGGGAATGCTGGAAAGGACATTTCATACCTTATCTGATGCTACCAGCAGTTCAGTCAGGTAAAATGTGCAGACAGTATAGGTTTATTTTTTTCATTTATTATCACTTTTTTTTATCATTTTTTTTTTTGCCACATGATTTTGTGGCACTGTGATTTTTATTGTATCGCATAGGTTTAATAAATTGGCGCACAGCCGATTGTTTCTCAATTGAATCTACATTTATGAAGGAGAAATAGAATTAGAAAACTATCTTTTTGCCTAATTACAAAAAGAATTGCCCAAATTGAGCAACAGAAAAAGAAACTGGGGTGATTGTTGGAACAGAAACTAATTTGTAGCACCAACAATTAATAAATGAGGTGCACATAGGACAGCATCAAAAGAAAAGGGGTTCGCCAAAAAACAGAGATGACCCGTGACCCTCTTCCCCTCAGTGAAGACCAAAAGTTTGGACATACCCTGTTTCCCCTAAAATAAGACATCCCCCGAAAATAAGACCTAGTACAATTTTGTTCAGGCTTAGAAATATAAGGCCTCCCCTGAAAATAAGACCCAGCGGCCGCCATTGCAGCAGCTCCCCCCACCCCCACACCGTACATTAGTATTATTAAATATTTTAGATGCTGCACAAGGTTGTGACATGGGAAAGAATTCATGGTATAAAATCACTGACTGTTGTGCTGCAAATGTGATACCAGCAACTACCAGGATAAGAAGGGTCATGTATGGAAAGAGCTTTTACTAAACATGAGAGATTGGGGCCAATGATTCTAATAGAAATGGAGTCACAAGAAATACAGCATGAAATTCAGAATTTGGAGAGTTATAGGAATGTTAGAGAAGTTGATTTTTTGTTCAATGATAAATGTAAATTCTTGTTAATGGAAAAATAAGACATCCCCTGAAAATAAGACCTAGTGCCTCATTAGGAGCAAAAATTAATATAAGACACTGTCTTATTTTCGGGGAAACAGGGTACCTTCTCATTCAAAGAGTTGTCTGTGTCAAAGCAAAAGGTGGCTGCTATGAAGCACCTAGAATATAAGATATATTTTCAGTTGTTTCACACTTTTTTGTTAAGCATATAATTCCACATGTGTTAATTCATAGTTTTGATGCCTTCAGTGGGAATCTAAAATTTTTATAGTCATGAAAATACATAAAACTCTTTGAATGAAAAGGTGTGTCCAAGCTTTTGGTCTGTACTGTATAAGCTAGAGATGGAAAATTCCATTGTTGCACCAATGCGGAAAAAAAGGAGATTGGCAGGACATATAACGGGTTGGACAGATTACTGACTATAGGAATCAGTTCCAAATTTGCAGTTCTGATATCAGGTCCAATCTGAAACAAATGCATTTTCTATCCTTGGATGAATCCTTTAGGTAATTTGTTCTATTGTAAAGGCTGTAAATAACTTGTAAATCACTGCAGTATACTGTATGCAGCCGCTATATAAAGAAAGAGCATTACAGGCGGTCCCCTACTGAAGAACACTCGACTTACATACGACCCCTAGTTACAAACAGACCTCTGGATATTGGTAATTTATTGTACTTTAGTCCTAAGTTACAATAAACAGCTATAACAGTTATCAAATGTGTCTGTAATGAAACATTAGTCTTAATCTTGTTTCTTATAACAACCCAATATTTTTAAAATCCAATTGTCACAGAGACCAAAAAAGTTCTGTCTGGGATTACAATAATAAAATATACAGTTCCGACTTACATACAAATTCAACTTAATAACAAACCTACAGACCCTATCTTGTATGTAACCCGGAGACTGCCTGTACTCTATAGTATACTGTTATATAGAGACTGTTGTATTCACTGGCACAACTGTGAGACTGGGGTAGCAGAGGTTACATAACATCCCAATGTGCAAATTAAATCATGATAAAACATGTACCATGAAAAGATACAGACACAAAGAAAGAGGGAAATTTTCCTAACATTCCATCCTTGTAACTTTGTGTCATTTTTGGCAAGTCAGACAATGAAACATGAGACTTTAACCAACAGCTTAAACTCTCTGAAACAATGAGGTTAAGAGAAGCATTAATTAGTATTTGCTAGCGGGTCATAACCCATTAATCTCAATACTTATTAATGTTCGCTCCTTCCAAAAGCTTCTTTTTGTTCAGTTGCCAGACAGTGTTTCCTTTCAATATCTGGCCTTCTACTCTGCAGAAAGGTGAAACAAGTCATGCCGGGCACAGTCGATCTATTGTTCAGATAAGCTGCATAGAAGAATAACTCTCTGCATATGAGTTTCAGTTTGTCTCATTACAGAATCTAATATTGGCAACCAACTGGTGCCCGCTTATAGGTACGGGCTGTCATTTGTCTTCTGGAATGAATATCCCGGCTATAAAGATCAGTTTAATGTGCATGAGGAGTTTCATCATTAATTGTCAGCGAGTTGCTGGCAGGGAGTTCAGGGGGTTCCACACAGAAGTAATTCAGGTATTAGCGGAAGATTGGAGGGTTGGAGAAGTAACTCCTTCAGCTTGTACACAATTAGTAGGAGAGCTGGAAACCTGACAACTCAGGGGCAGACATTATAGTTCTCGTCTTGCCGATATATAATAAGCTCGAATGACAGTATTATGTTGTTGTTTGTCCTCTGCATTAGTTTTAGAATTGATTTTGGTAGATAAGCGCGTTAGGCAATTGCCTTTCAATGGGCATTTAAGAAACGGCAGAATAACAATAAGTAAGAATGACTGTAATAATAATGCAGGTTGTTGAGATGCAGTAAATTAGGGAACACACAGGGGCGGCTTAAGAAGGTCACAGAAAGGACAGGACTTCAAGCGCATTTGTGGAGATTATATAACAATGAAATACCTATAAAGCTGCATTGGGATGGAAGTCACCTTCTTCTTGGCCTTTATGTCTTTTACTTGATGCCTGATCTATAGAAAAGGATGTTTAAAAAGCAAAAAACCTGGAGTAAATTAGCAAACTTGCCATTGAAATAAATATTATGTAACATGAACTCAAAATTTCTACTGAAATCCTTGTTTTCGGGATTTTATATGATACATAAAGATATGCCATGACATGACAGACACTACATAGACACTGTGAAGGTTATAATGGATTGTGTTCCCAAATATATATTATCCACTATTTTCTACAGAAAACATCCTTTGTGTTGTCCCCAGAATAAATTATAGTATATATAGCACCCACAATTATATATACCAAACCCCCTTAATCACAGTGCCCTGCTAATTTATATACACACGCATTTTATTTATATACAGTTCCCCTAATTTCTGTATACCAGCCCCCAAATACATACTCCCAAATGAAATGATATACAGTACTCCATGTAAGGCCACCCAGTTTAATTAAAATCCAGCCACAATATACAGATCTCCATAAACACTATACAGAGCCACGCCTCCCCAGTATTACCTAGTATACACAGCCTTCCCCCATTCCCCAGCAGCACTATATACAGCCTCCCCTGGCAGCACTATATACAGTCTCCCACAGCAGACCTATATACAGCCTCCTCCAGCCGCATTTTATATACAGCCTCCCCCAGAAGCACTACATACAGCCTCCCCCAGCCGCACTATATACAGCCTCCCCCAGCAGCACTACATACAGCCTCCCCCAGTTACACTATATACAGCCTACCCCAGCAGCACTACATACAGCCTCCCCCAGTTACACTATATACAGCCTCCCCCAGCCGCACTACATACAGCCTCCCCAAGCAGCACTATTTATACATCTATAGCGCCCAAAAGAATAATAAACATTGTACTTAACTCCAGCCCTTTGTACTTAACTCCAGCACAGCACTGGCAGACGCATTGTGAGTAGTGACACAGGCCGGTGTGTGTAATTACATCATCACACATGCCAACCTGTGTTCCACAGAGCGGTGCACACAGGCGCACTATGCTGCACTGCATCAATTACTATCAATTTATAGTTCTGGCAAATCCATACTACCAGCTGCAATCTGCCTGTGCCTGAAGACAATTATACGCCACGACTAAGCCTTATTCTGTGCCCTTTCAGCCCATCAGTTGTGCCACCGTCCACACTCCTCCATACCCCCTCAGCGTAGAGGTGGCATAAAAGAGAAAATAATTAAAATGGAGCACAGACCCAGATAAATAACTCCAATTAGCTCAATGAAACTGGAAATCCTGATCACTTCAAGAAATACAACCAGTACATGGACCATGTTTATCATACAGAACATGGTAATGTGAACCAGGCCAAATCTGCTCTAGTAAAATCAATGTTTGGGTTTGTAAATATACTCCTCTATGAGTGTATCTATCTGTTCTGTATATTAAATTCTAAATTATATTTACTGTTTAACCTACATTTTAAGATATTTATGGAGAAATGTCATGAATATTCCAATAAGGTAGATTTATCATTCCTTCCTATCAACCACAATTATTCTGCAGTATATTCAGCCTCACTGTTACTTTTCTCGCTGTCAATGTTTACCGCTGGAGGACTCGTTCACTAAAGCAGCACAGATCTTCTCTGTCACTCTACTATATTGAAAATGGAAATTATTGGTTGAAAGAAATTCCTGAACCTGGAAACATTGTGATAAACCCAAACATATTGATTTCAGAATTACAATTATAAAGCTTAAAGGGGTATTCCGGGAATATGAATGTCTGACACAAAAGCCCATGATGATATAACTAAATGAATACAACAATACTCAATGTCATTAGTCACAAAATGGAGCTTAAATAATTTGATTTTATGATTTACAAAGTTTGTGGCCTCTCTAAAGTAGGTGGAGTTATCACTAAGATGGCCGCCGCTGGAAACTACAAGTTCCATGATCCTTTAGTTCTCAGTAACTCCTCCTACCACTTATGCTCTGATGATATAACAGACTTTCTTGCTCTGTTACCATAGTAATGATGTGTAACTGCCATCACCACAACACTGGCCATACTGGATGCATTGCAACCAACCGACTACAGCCAAATGTAGTGGTGATCACATGACCTGCCCAGGCAGGTGTAGGACATGTGATGTGAACATGTGACCGGTGGCCATCTTCTGTCCTGCAACGGACCGCGCGGAGGAAATTAACGGACTGATTAAAGGGCCAGTAGCATTTTAATTCTTCATTACAGTCTATGTCATCAGCATTTTCTGCTAAGCGGAGCAACATTTTAAATAACAACTAATTACACATTAGCTTCTATTTTGAGTCCCCATTTGTATATGAATTATGCTGATTCCCGGAATACCCCTTTAAGGAGAAGGTTTGACCAATTTTAGTAACTATAAATAAAAATTGTGCACCTTAAATTGGTTTCCCACCAAATATATTGATGATGTTGGAGTCATTCCTTTATCAAGATAATATTGATTTAGCGCATGTCAAGGAAAAACAAGGTTCTGGCCCAGTAATAAAGTGCCAACTGCAAAGTTGGTGGAGGAGATAGTTTGGTGTCGGACCTTTAGTACTCATGGAGGAATGTCTTAATAATATAGAATGCCATGACATTTTAGAGAGATGCCTTTTCCAACCCCTACATGACCTTTAATATTACATGTTTGTACACATGGATGTTGTTCACAGAGGGTTTTTTTCTGGTTTTAAAGTCATCAAACACTACAACAGAGATTTAATAAGATAAGTGTTTCATACATCAGTCTTCATCCTTTTAGTCTTCACTTATTAATCAATTAGGCACATCTGTGTCCATCAATACACCAACAGCACAAATCTACAACAGGTCGAAGCAGTTACTGGTGTAAATAATATTACTGTATTACCACAGTGGGATATGTCCTCCTGTTCTTTCCCCTTCCTCCTGAAAGTGAGAGGTTGCATGAGAGAACATTGGCAGTTAGGTGCTTCCGATGTTCAGGGTGTTTCCTTGAATGGATAGTGATATCACTAGGGACCTCCCAGAGCATCATAGTATCATAGTATCATAGTATATAAGGCTGGAAGGAGACGCAAGTCCATCAAGTCCAACCTTTAAGAATTAAATAAATGTTTTATCCCCATAACCCGTGTCCTGGTCACAGGCCTAGGTATAAAAAGATCTTTGGAGAGATCCTTGTACTGTCCGTTCAGGTATTTGTACATTGTAATGAGGTCTCCCCTCAGTCGTCTTTTTTCTAAACTGAATAATCCCAAATTTTTTAATCTGTCAGTGTATTCTAGTTCCCCCATTCCCCTAATAATCCTGGTTGCTCTCCTCTGCACCCGTTCCAGCTCTACTATATCCTTATTATACACTGGTGCCCAAAACTGTACACAATATTCCATGTGTGGTCTGACCAGGGATTTGTATAAGGGCAAAACTATGTCTTTATCATGAGAATCTATTCCTCTCTTGATACATCCCATTATTTTATTTGCTTTAGCAGCAGCCGCCTGGCTCTGGTCACTAAAATTAAGTTTACCGTCCACCAATACCCCCAAGTCCTTTTCAGCTTCAGTTTTACTAAGTAATTGACCGTTTAGAACATAATTATACTTTTTGTTTCCATGGCCCAAGTGCATAACTTTACATTTATCTACATTAAACCTCATCAACCATTTCTCTGCCCATCCCTCAAGCTTCCACAAATCCCTCTGTAATGCTAAACTATCGACCTCAGTATTTATTACTTTACACAGTTTAGTATCATCTGCAAATATTGAAACTTGACTGTGTAAACCCACTACAAGGTCAGTAAAAAAAATATTAAAAAGAAGTGGCCCCAATACTGACCCCTGTGGCACTCCACTGGTAACATCAACCCAATCTGAGAATGTGCCATTAATGACGACCCTCTGTTTTCTATCACTAAGCCAATTAGTTACCCAAATACACAGATTTTCTCCTATTCCCAGCAGTCTCATTTTATATACCAACCTTTTATGTGGCACGGTGTCAAATGCCTTTGAGAAGTCCAGATATACAACATCCACAGCGTCCCCCAGATCCAGTCTTGAACTTACCTCCTCGTAGAAACCAATCAGATTAGTCTGACAGGATCGATCATACATACACCCAGCATACACCCAGCATAGGTCAGGTATGGATGCAATACAGTTGAATTTGTCCACAAGAGGCTAATATGGCCTCCACTGAGAGTATACATTGCTCAGCAGGAGGATATAGGACAGTGGTGGCGAACCTATGGAACGGGTGCCAGAGGTGACACTCCAAGCACTCCCTGTGGGCATCCAGGCCATCACCCTAGCACAGATTTTCCATACCAGACTCAAATCCTCCTCTTGCAGTCCCTGGCAACCCAGGATGTGTTCTTATCAGTGCTATTTTAAAGCTACACATCCTTAGCTGTCTGGGACTACAGGAGGAGCAAGGAAATGCAGACAAGTCTGTGTTATTTTTGGAGCTCCTGCTCTGGGCCCCACACTTCTTTTTATTCAGGGGGCCCTGTAAGAAAGCTTTAATGTAATTTGAATTTCTTCTCTTTCTTTCAACTGTATTGGTGTATTGGTGTATAAGGATGCTGATACAATTAAAAGCCGTGACAAAACAGGTACGACATGTTACTACTTAAATTGCCATGTCGGCACTTTGCATTTAAATAAGTGGGGTTTGGTTGTAGTTTGGGCACTTGGTCTATAAAAGGTTCACCATCACCGATATAGGATGAAAAGACACAGCTTACTACAGATTAATAGACTTTGAGTGATTGCCTCCAACACACGTCCCCATTTCTATGTGTTGGTGCCCATATATCAGCCAAGCACAGACTATTGTAGCCCCTGGAAATGTGTCACTATTTCATACCATGTCTTAGCTGAGCCTCTAAAAAAGTAATTGAATCCACCAGCACACCAACACCACACCACAGTAACAGAGTATCGATGGCGTTAAAGGCTCCTTCTCTATTGAATCTTCTAAAATGCAGCATACATAATATAGGGTATAGCATACCCAAACATTTTAGTGAGCCTTAGTCATGGTGCTGAGCCGCTGTTTCCAGTGACTCTCTGGGTGGCTGTTAAGGGGAAGTCCCATTTGTTCTAATAGGTCCTATTATTTTAACTAATCCCCCCAAAAATGAAAATATTTGGTGCTATTGTCTGTTCACATATATAATCAAGCAATAAATTATGTTAGTCGACATCTAAAATAAATTCTATATTTTATATATTTCTATATATTTAGATTAAATATATGCATAGAGAAGCTTAATTTACTACATTTATATTATACATTGGATATGGGTCGTGTAGGGGCATATATACATCACATCCTAGTAAAAGAGATTACCGTATATACTCGAGTATAAGCCGACCCGAGTATAAGCCGAGACCCCTAATTTCAACACAAAAAACTGGGAAAACCTATTGACTCGAGTATAAGCCGAGGGTGAGAAATGCATTGGTTACAGCCTCCCAGTATATAGTCTGCCAGCCCCTGTAGCATACAGCCTGCCCAACCCCTGTAGCATACAGCCTGCCCAGCCCCTGTAGTAGGAAAAAAAATAACACTGTACTCATCTTTCCGACGTCCTCCATAGGTCTTCTTCTGTCTCAGGCAGAAGAGGACCTATGGGTGACGTCAGAAAGGTGAGTTTTGTCTTTGTGTTTAGTTGACTCGAGTATAAGCCGAGTTAGGGTTTTTGAGCACAAATTTTGTGCTGAAAAACAAGGCTTATACTCGAGTATATAAGGTATATTATTACAGAGTAAATTAAAGACCATTGTCATCCTTCCATTGAAGCCATTCTTGCTTTTTATGTACTAACATTGTGCAGGGATGCAAATTGTAATCTTGTATACATCTTGGAACTACTACATTTTGAGCGACAGTGGAAATAACAAAGAAGAATGATAGATGAGCCATTTCCTGTCAAATTCCTGCTTAAAATTAATATTCCAATACTTTCTGTGTAAATACTGTCTGGCAGGGAATGGGTGTTCACTATCTTCTGCTTCCCGTCAGGATGATATATAGTTATTACATTTTTGTTTTGTTTCTTGATTATATTCCGGGAGATCTAATAAATGGGATTTTCAGCTTTGCAGGTAAGCCTTGTATAGATTGTGCCTTCATAAAGACTTGAATTGAGTTGGATTCTGGGGGAAGCTTCCAAATTACGGAGAGTTTGTGGAGTGGAAGATTCTGTTTACTTATATTCACATTAGCAGTGAGCCGGCCTGTATTGATCTGTAGCCTGCAAGATGAGATGAACATGCAGAATGGATGGTCCTGTCAGCTCTGATGAATGTGTTTTAGTGTGACAGCCCATGGGCTGAGAACACAGCAACTCCTCTAAGAGATACACAATGAGAACAGGACTCTACAGGTGTGAACTGAGAACATTTCTTGGCATCTGCAGGATTAATATGATTAGTATGTAACTAGTTCATGGGATACTAGCTACTTGCTAACAAAATACAATTCTGATTTTAAGTTTTTCTTAATTTTCAGTTTGTTCTACTATGTGCTATATTTGTGCACCTTTTATTTCTCCAATACATTTAATTTTCAGAAAGTCTTGATTGGAAGTAAATGTAGGTATCTACAGCTTCTAGGTACAGTAGATCATGTCACAATGATTAGAAACAATGTTAGGTTACATTCGCATGAACGTTGGGGGGTCGTATATATACGTCCCCCATAGACCGGCAATGGGTGAATGGAGCTATACGGTGCCGCAAACGTATGGCTCCGTACCGCTCTGTACAAGGGGAAAAGTTAGGTTATGTCTAGAGATGAGCGAGTATACTCGTCCGAGTATACTGCTCGGTCGAGTATTAGCATACTCGGACTGGCTCGTTACTCGTATCTTGCCGGCTCGAGATCGAGCAGTAAATTAATAAAATAAATTGAATAAAAGTATTTTTATTGTAAAAAAAAAATATTACACATGTTTGCAGATGTTTTACTTGTAAGAGCACATTGAAATAACACTATTCTTCACTTTGCAGGTGTTCGCGCGTGTCTCCCGCTAAGTTAGGAGATGTGCACGAACATCTGGAATGTGAAGAATAGTGTTATTTCAATGTGTTCTGCACTTAAATGGTCCTGTATTCACTGTTTTTAATGTTTTAATTCTATTCTTCACTTTGCAGCTGTGCGCGCGTATCTCCGAACCTATCGGGAGACACGCGCGCACACCTGCAATGTGAAGAATAGAATTAAAACATTAAAAACAGTGAAAACACGAACATTTAAGTGCAGAACACATTGATATAACACTATTCTTCACTTTGCAGATGTGCGGGCGTATCTCCGAACCTATCGGGAGACACGCGCGCACACCTGCAATGTGAAGAATAGAATTAAAACATTAAAAACAGTGAATACAGGACCATTTAAGTGCAGAACACATTGAAATAACACTATTCTTCACATTCCAGATGTTCGTGCACATCTCCTAACTTAGCGGGAGACATGCGCGAACACCTGCAAAGTGAAGAATAGTGTTATTTCAATGTGTTCTAACAAGTAAAACATCTGCAAACATCTGGAATTTTTTTTTTTTGCACTGTTCTTTTACTGTTCAGTTTTATTAAAAAAATGCTCGGGTCTCCCATTGACTTCAATGGGGCTCGTTATTCGAGACGAGCACTCGAGCATCTGGAAAAGTTCGTCTCGAATAACGAGCACCCGAGCATTTTAGTGCTCGCTCATCTCTAGTTATGTCCTAAAATTACCCATGTTATGGCACTGTGTATCTCTATGGAGTGGGGAGGGATCACCCCTCCTCCTCTACAACGCAGTGAATGTATGCCCCCATACGTTCGTGTGAATGCGGCCTTAGGCAGACAGTAGGTTTCTCGGATTTAACATGACAGCGTAAAACTGTGACTGTATAAAACTGCTTTCATTCAACATGGAAAATCTAAACTGTAAAACTAATGGTCTAACATTATATGTTCAACTCATATGTGAGTATAAGAAGTCTGCAGTCTGGCACAGTAGGTAGTGCTAAGGAAATTCTGATTGGTGGGACCCAACTGCTGGTACTCACACAAACATGACAATGGACCCCTGCTGATCAGAAGAATGGGGTTCACACCTTCTGAAGCATAAATAAAAAACACTGGCATTATCTTGGTAAGGCAGATCTCTCATGGGTCCAAAGAAGCAGCTGGAAGTTAGACAGACACGGTGGTGGTGGTGTTAATCAGAATATGTCAAAGAAATAGGGTGCGGGTGAGAGTGGCACTCACCAACATCGGCAGAAGGGCTTTCATCTTGCAACTCCACACATGACCAAGCTCGGCTATATCCAGTACTCTGTGTTATGCTCTGCAATATCTGGCATACAATGGAATTGGCAGGATGCATGGCCAACCTCCCACTTTATTCAATTAGTGAGAACAGGACCCCCTTCTTTTGAACAGCGGGAGTTTGTTCTGCTGATAGGTGGCTGTTCCAGTTGTTGGACCCTCACAGATCGGATTGTTGCTACTATCTAGTGGATAGGGGATAACAATTGAAGCTGATACAACCCCTTTAAGTATGTTTAGGGCCTGTAAGCCTATCTTGTTTCTGCAATGTGCAAAACATAATCCTTGATAAACTCTAGCTAAAAAGACTTCACATATTCTGTTATAGTCAGAATAGTCTGTTATAAAAATTTGTCTTTCATTAAATCTGGTTATACTCTCCCAACAATATCAGTACTCACAGTGGTGTCCATATAGTGGTTACTCATATTTAAAGATTCCAGTACAATACAGTGTGGATCATAATGGTATGCATAAAAAGGATGTTGTAACCACTACAACATTTAACAACAACATGTACTTAAGTATCAACTTTATATTTTCTTCTTTCAATATTCAACACTAGTACACTATATAAAATTGAGCAATGAATGCACATTAAAAAAACTTCCCCAGTAAATTAATCAGTCCTCCTTGAAGAAGGAGGAGTAGCCTCAGAAAGGTCGCAGACTTGTTTCACTTCCTGTCTCAGTGAGGTGCATGTTAAAGAGAGTGGATCATGGTTTCATTCTATCTTTTGGACTGTTCTATGTACTCGTGAAGTTAAAACTTTTTAGTGTGCATTCATTGCTCAATGTTTTATATTAAACTGAATATTGGAAGAAGGAAATTATAAAGTAATACTAGAACGTACGCCTACTATTTATAAATTGTGTAACGGTAGTTGTTGCATTACAGTATTTCACTGTCTTTTTTGGACAAAAGCATACGTTAGATGTATGCTGTACATCGTTAACATTTTTATTAAGTATTTAATGGAGTAAATGTGATACATATTTTTCTTAAAACTTAAAAAGTTTGAATGCAAATTTTGTCAAGCATAAACTAAGGCTCAGTTCACATTTTTATCATTATGATCTGTTAGTACCATGTTGTAGACATATGCACTGTAATTTTCTTTATTATTTCTGCCCCTTATACTTTTTCTGAGATATCCCCAATTCAATCCGTATGATAATGAGGTAGTTGGTGCATCCAGTGTGTCCTCAGCACCTATAGCATTAATATTCCTGGCTATATCATTGCCCTCTCCTACCAGTGTTACTCTATAATATAATGCTATAATAAGAGGGACGTGATCCAGGCAGGAATAGCAGTGCAGTAGGTACTGGGGACTACACCTTATGTGCACCAACTGCCACATTAGCACATGGATTACAATACATTATATGATGGCCACTTTCTAACTGGGCACTGACAAAATGAGAGAAAGTCATGTGTCCAAGTCTCAGCAGATGTAGAGAAGGCTCGGATGATACCTTATGAACAGGAAACATCTTTATTTTGTCTATATTTTCCATGACTGACAGGTACCTGCATGTGAGCACACAAGCTCCACTGTAGTTAGGTCTGCTTAGCATCAAGCATGTGGAAGCTTAGCATGACACATCATATGGGGAGCATCATCTAAATTTGACCAATTTCACAAAAAAGTTAGCAATAGCAATTTTAGCTTTCACAGATGTACTGTAGGACTTTCCATTGGTATTAAATACAGAAATCAATGTGTTATATCTGCAGATAAATAAACACCCAGACGTCATTCAAGTCTCTTAATATAAAATCATGAATGGTATCTCACATAAAATGAAGGACTACGGGTCACACAGTCATTGAATTAAAGAAAAGCACCAGGAATAAATTATGGACAGTCTGTATTATTGTCTACTCAGTATTTTCTACTCTGTAACGTTCCTAATCGTAAGGCTGAAGCTATACTATTAGTTATACAGCATCTGTGTCTGACTGTATCGATGTGCTGCAAATGCTTTACAAGTTGTTGAGTTTTTTCAGAAATTAGTAGGGGAAAGCTGGAAAACAGTTATGTTTCTCCCTTCTTTTCCATTATAGGAAATTTTGCCTCATTAAAGGGGTTTTATGGCAATCATTGAGGACCCAGTGGGAGCTAGGTATGACAAAAAAAATAAAGCGTACAAAAAATGCTCCAAACTCCCAGTTCCTTCTTCATCGCAACAATGTTATGGCCTGCAGAACTGTCAGCTTAGCTGGAAGTGTGAAGTGTCACTTACTTCAGCCAATCAGTGGCCTCTTTAGACCATGGGATGCCATTAAGATACATGAGATGTAAGAGTTCTGTGAATCAAAGGAGACTTAAAGCAAGGTAAATACATTTCTTTTGGCTCGCCTGTAAAGGCCACTATGGGTTTCTGCATGATTCTTGGAAACCCCAATTCCACATATCTTATTGGACATTGTGTAGGTTGTAATAGAGGAGACTTTCAGTCTTGAGTGTGATGTGAACATCAACATTGGACCAAGAAATGAAGAGAAGCGGGGGCCCACCAATTTTGGGTACAGAGACAGATGGATCCCTAAAATTAGTAGTAAGTTTATTTTTATGTTTGTTTTTAAAATCTTTCTGCTGTGGGCTTCATGTATTTTATAGTTCCCAGTGCCTGGAGGATGCCAGTACAGATAGCTATTGAAGGGTCCGGGTGTCAGACACTCAACACTAAAATACTCAAGAATTTTACTGAGGATTAATAGTCAATATAGATTACATTGGGGGCCTTCCGCATTGATGAGACAGCCATCTTTACATGGTAAAAAATCAACAGCTCATAACTACGGTGTATTGTATGTAGTTCTCTACAATAACGATGTTACAACTCGCAACACAAATTATTTGTAACCACTAGGTTCAATCTGAAAAATATAACAGTCACACAAGAATTCCCTATATTCCCATGAATGATTTGGCATCCAGATCTAACTACATCTGTAGGGATTATGTCAGTCATTATCATCCGCACACACAGATTTGTGATCCCACTGCAGCCACTGTTTTCTTTTTAAGTTTAGAATCTGTAAGACATGTAAGAGACTTTTCAAATGCAGGAAGGATTCACAAGAGTCGCTCTGGAAAATTGCCAGGTATGGGGACCAGATGTGACAGTACTGAGGATTAATGAAAAACCAACAGTGCCTGGCATCTGTGGGACCTTCCATGTCTCTCCAAGCTGTCTGTGTTCCAGTCGTTTAACACAGCAGGTGTTGGGATGAACTCAATCAGACACTATCACTTTATTCATTGTGGCGTTTATACACAGAGGAATAGCCTGCAAAGAAAATCGTCCCCTGGCATCCACAACTGAACAATTCAACCGGATGATCGCCTCTTTCTACCATATAAACTAAAAATTCTTCTGGAGAGGGGAAATTCAATTGCTTTTCATGACAAATAAATATATCTGGTATGTACATTATGATTGCTGGAATCATACAACAAACTTCTACCCAGGAACAAATATTTGCATTTTGCCATTATTTTTTTTTGCGACAGGAAGCTCCTCTAAGTTTACCTACACACGAATATCTGCATTTTCCCGGTTGCAAGCAATGAGATATGTGTTGTTGCTTGGGGCTCCTTGACATTGGCGTATTAACCCGTCGTTGTCTATAGGAAGTGACTGCCCTTGAATAGGATAGACAGGCAGGAATAGGATCTGCCCTATATTTTGCAACGCAGGATCTTGGCATGTTCCTAGTGTGGTGAGGCGCGATGCATACCCCTCACTATGAACGTGCCCAATAGGAGTCTAGGGGACCACGGGTTACTTGCAGTTTTCTCTCCTAGTGTGCTCACTGCACACAGTGACAGCACATGGGGCCTAAGGCTGGTAACATGCAGGTTTGTGCCACTACCAAATTTCCATGGTGATATTCCACAGTGGATTCCCCCACAGCTAAAAATGGCTGCACATTCAGCTGTGGCTCTTATATATAGCAGGGCCAACATTTAATCTTTGAATTAACAAATTTTAAAAACCGTGGGATTTGATTAATTCCTAACACTATGCTTCTAGGGGTTAAAATATAGGGGCAGCAATGTGGTTCAGTGGTTATCACTACAGCCTGGTAGCTCTGGGGTCCTGGATTCAAGTCCCATACAGATCAACATGCTCTCTCCGTGTTTGCGTGGGTTTCCTGGGGTCTTCCGGTTTCCTCCCACACTCCAAAACATGCTGGTAGGTTGATTAGATTGTGAGCCCCACTGGGGACAGGGACTGATTTGGCAAACTCTGTGCAGCGCTGCGTAATCTGTATGTGCTATATAAATAAAGGAATTATTTTTATTATTAAATTGCTGTGGGTTAGCTGTGGCAAACTCGTGCCTAACCTGCAGCAATTCTTACCCATGTGACCCCAACCTGGAGGCGTTTTCAGAGACTCTGAAGTGGGATAAGACTTCAAGAAGTCTTAAAGAGCAACTACACCATCTCCCGATCCTATAAAGACTTTTTGACTAAGCCATTTTCATAGCTATTATGGCTTTTACAAGGGGTAAACAATGGTATTTGGGCCTAGGGCCATTTTTCTATGTAAATGTACTTAAAATTGAAGTAACACAATTATGGCAAACAGCATAATCCTATAGCAATCGCAATATGTGTCAGCACAAAGCAAAGAAATAATCAGGCACATTATTATTTATGCCGCTTATCGCTTGAAGAGGGTAATGGAAGAAAAAAAGGATATAATCAAATGTGTGCTGAATTCAGATTTCCTACTAAACAGTCTACTTTTCCTGAAGGCAAATAATTGAGTTTACTAGCATCACAAGCAATCTGAAAGCATAGCATAAATCACTGGTCAGGATTACAATATATGTAAATGAGATCACTAAGGAATGAACAGTAGCATTTCTAACAGTTGCGGAAAGTTTTGAATTCCACTGAATACTAAATTTCTTAAAGGGAATCTTAAATAAAAAAAAACAATTTTATTTTCAATCTTATTAATAATGCAGGGAAAAATAGTTTGGTTTAAAGCTAATTAATTGAATAATGCACAGTGCAGGGTCTGAAGGGAGGAGCATGACTCATTTTAATTGTATTCCTAGAACTTTGCTAGAACCTGGAGTCCAGCTCCTCCCATGCGAGTCCTGCAAAAGGTATAATTTAATAAATGAGCTGTGTCTGGAGTGTTCCTTTAACTTGGTTAATTTTGCATTCTTTCATTAGATCTCTATATCATTAGTTTATTTATTTTAACAAGTATTTCTTAGGCATCATGGGATTAATAATCTATAGCACAAAGATAGAGAAATCCAACAGTCAAGATGAAACCTGATGGCAGGAGGCTGCACAGTAGACAGATGAGTGTGTCTCACACTCTTCACCTGTATTCAGGTTACAGAGAAGAGAATATTTTGCTGGAGTTTTTGCCAAGGCCCACTACACATGGTGCATATTCCACACTGACTTTCATCACTCTTTTGTTGTTTTCTCCTGTGATAGAATACAGTAGCTGTAAAATGACCATGGTGTGTACTCAGGTCCGCATTTATTCCTTGGCACTAGGGGTGGTTGAGTTGGTGGAGTAGGCATCCCAGACCAAATGACTCCAGGGCGGCATCCGATTGAAGTGCCGTTTCCCACCCTGTACCTAAGGCAGTGCAGTACAGGAGCTCTCAGGTCTTGTACTCTGCTGCTTGCTAGCAATCTCACAGACTGCAAGCCCATGGTCTTGGTTGTAGTGGAGCAGACGTTTTATGATATCAGCCTACGGCTAGAACTGAGCCTGACGTCATGGAAGCTAGCTTGCGCTGAAGCTATGAAGAACGTGTTGGGAGTGAACATGTTTTTTCAATTGCCATGTGGGCATCAATGTGAATACATGGGAAGGGAACACCACTGGCTACTTGGGGGCAGCACTGGCTATTGGGGGGAAGCACTGACTACTGGGGAAAGCACTGGTTACTTGGAGGCAGCACTGGCTATTAAGGCAGCACTAGCTTCTAGGGGCAGCACTGGCTACTGGGGGAAGCACTGGGTACAGGAGGAAGCACTGACTGCTATGGGCAGTACTGGCTATTAAGGGCAGCACTGGCTATTGGGGGCTGCACTGGCTACTGGGGACAGCACTGGCTACTGGGGACAGCACTAGGTACTGGGGGTAGCACTGTGACTACTGGGGACAGCACTAGGTACTGGAGGTAGCACTGTGAATACTGGAGACAGCACTGCCTGCTAAGTACAGTACTGGCTACAAAGGGCAGCACTTGCTACTGGGGGAGTACTGGCTACTGTGGGAAGCACTGGCTACTGGGGACAGCACTGGCTACTGGGGGCAGCACAAGTACCACTGGGGGCTGCATTGGCTACTGGGTGCAGTGCTATGACTACTTGGACCAGCATTGACTAATGGGGGTAGCTTTGTGACTACTAGGGGCAACACTGTGACTATGACAATTGAATACTGATGCAGGCACAGTGGCTAATGGCTACTTGGGACAGGCACTTTGAATATTATAACTGTAGGGGCATAACTATGATCTTTATGGGAACACATAACACTATTAAAATTGTGGAGGTGGATCAGTAGGTGGAAGGTGGAGGAGATGATAATACAATGAGGAACGGTCTTCAGAGCTGGTTCTGTCTCGTAGAAGCTGCCATATCCAGAAGAAAGAGAAAGAGAAGATTAAAGAATTCCTCGGACCAAGAGTTTCTGGATTTACAGTAAGTGCTGCTATTACCCTTTATCTCACAATGCTGCATAATTCTGCACAACACTGAACTTATTTTTGGTTCTTTTTCATGTACAATTGTACTTGTACATGTCTGTATGTGTATATATATTTACACACATAAGGGGTTGTCCAAACTTGTATATATTTTTTGGAGTGGGGAGGCTGTAAAAACAAGAAAGCAGTTTTACCGACCTACTATAAAACACAATTTATTCTGAATGACTCCCAAGATTAACTTCTTCATCAAACTTTACCATTGTATGCCTCTTAGGAGTCACATGAAAGCTGCTGGAGGAACTCACTCTGTTTGGTGACCTTTTAATTTCAGCCAGCATTTCTTAACATGTAGAAAGACAAAGTCCTATTTCTTATAGAAGCAATACATCTAAGTCTATACAGTATACATTTGCAAATGTGTCACAATCTTGCTCTAATAAGGGGTGTTAAAAGTAGCAAAACATCTCAATATAGAATTGGATAACAAAAAGTCTCCCACTCACTCTTCCTGTCTCTCACTCCCTCTCCCTGCCTGTTTCTCACTCTCTCTCTCTCTTCCTGTCTCTCACTCTCACTCACTCACTGACTCTCAATGCCTGTCTCTTTGTTGCATTGCCCAGGATAGTAAATAACTCCTCTTATCTATAACAATATAGAATTGGTAAACAAAACATATATTATGTATGTATCTATCATTCCCTGCCTGTCTCTCACTCTCCCTGCATGTCACTCACTATCTCTGGCTGTCTTCCTGTCTCTCACTCACTCTCCCTGTCTGTCTTTCACTCACTCTGTCTGCCCGTCTCTCTGTTGCTCACTCACTCTCACTACCTATCTCTATGTTTCTCACTTTCCCTGCCTGTCTCTCTCCCGCTTACTCTTCCAATCTCTCACTCACTCTCACTGTCTATCACTCACTCTCACTTCCTTTGTCTCTGTCTCTCACTCACTCACTCTCCCTGCCTGTCTCTTTGTCACTCACTCATTCTCCCTGACTGTCTCTCACTCTTCCTGACTGCTTCTCACTGACTGTCTCTCACTCACTATCCATTTCTCTCTCTCTCTGACAGTTTCTCTGTCTGTCACTCACTCTCCCTGCCTGTCTTTTATTCACTCTCCCTGCCGGTCTCTCACTCTCTCTCCTTGCCTTTAGCAGACATACCTACACACACACACACACACACACACACACACACACACACATACACTCACCTTATATATTAAATAGAACATTATTATAAGAAACTTTTGCAATAGGCTTTTTCGAAGGAAAATGCTTCCTTCTATACTTATCTATCAATCTATGGCACCCGATCACGGTGCAGTGAGCACAAATCCTGAGATGGGCGGCTGCGAAGCAAAGAAATGGGACCTGCTGCTTGGCTTTCAATGAAGAGAAGAGAGGTGAGTGGTGCTCTACTTTCAACAACCAGCCATGTACTACGCCCGAGATCTGGTCCAGGAGAGAACATGGTCGTGTAAATGTCTATTTTGTAAGTCCTGAACTCTTTTTGTTTTGTTCTTCAACAATGGGGAATATTTATCATATTGGTGTAGCATAGCCCCGGCGCTGCATTTTCACAGCCTCTTTATGTATCAGGCAGGGTGTTTCATTTGCGATTATTTCACGGCCACTGTTGTGGCGTAGAAGCCCTAATAAATATGCCCCAATGTGATCCAATAAATAAATGTGATGCACTTTTTTTTACTCTCACAATATCATACATCAGACTCATGGCTCACATCAGACAGCATCATTGGATTATGGCACTCTTTCATCAACACTAAGCAATATTTGTGGGTATTATAACTAGGAAAACGTATCTGGACAAAATATGTTCAATATGTGCAGTTAATGGGTTTTTGTGCTTTGAGAGTGTGAATAATTACAGGACTAGTTTACACCTTGTTGTAAAGAAACATTCTGACAGCTATAAAAAGATTAATTGTGAGAACTTTACCCCTTCACATTTGAAATCTCACCTAAAACAAAGGTCCTGCACAGACCTGAGCTAAATACTATTTATGACTTATAACTGGGGTTGAGCGTTTTGCAAAGTTCTGGCATGAGTGCAGGCGTTAACTCTTTGAAATTTGCCAGCGGTATTTAAAGGAAATCTACCATTTGTTTTTATGCATTATGAACCAAACATACCTTGAGACTGTTGTAGCTACAGTGATGCAGAAACATATCTTGTTTAATCATAATTATAAAATTATGATAATGAGGTTCTGTTGCTCTTGTGTCTGCCCAGGCTCTCTCCTCATCCTAATTATGCACTGCTCCAGCCTTGTTCTGCTGAGAATATGTAATCACTGTGTTGTCCCTCAGCTGCTGTGCATAAGTCA
Organism: Engystomops pustulosus; assembly: GCF_040894005.1. Lineage (NCBI taxonomy): Eukaryota > Metazoa > Chordata > Amphibia > Anura > Leptodactylidae > Engystomops > Engystomops pustulosus. The sequence continues at coordinate 171,834,691 of NC_092414.1, forward strand.
TTCAGTTCAGGTTGATTAATCCTATCTGGGCAGTTCAGGCAAGTGGAAGTAATGGGGCTCATTTACTAAGGGTCATGCTTGCACAGGTATTTAAGAAGTCGGATTGTGGCTCATGCAATCCTTTATTAGCACCGCTGCGCTGGCTTCCATGTGTCACAAAGTAGGGGGCATGCTGTCGAACTGTCCGACTGAATCGGGATTTAAGTTTCAAATTGTGTTGCAAGCCCTAGCACTTAGATGCACCACTAAAAAGATGGTGAACTCTGTCGGACCTGATTTGCGTTTCCCGACGTGTTACCCGAATATTTCCGATTTGCGCCGATTGTACCTGAATTGCCCCGGGATTTTGGCGCACGCGATCGGATTGTGGCTCATCGGCACCAGCATGCGCGCGACGTAAATTGAGGGAGTGGCCGAACGAAAACCCGACGTATTCGGAAAAAACGCCGCATTTAAGAATGGAAATTGTGTATCTCGGGACGCGCTTACCTTCACTCAGCCCAGCGCGTTCAGATGCTTTTCAGCGCAGCAGCGCCACCTGGTGGACGGCGGAGGAACCACCTTATTAAATCCCGGCCGGACCCGAATCCAGCGCAGAGAACGCGCCACTGGATCGCGAATGGACCGGGTAAGTAAATCTGCCCCAATGTTCTGTGTGCATCTGCATTTAGGATTAGTATTTTTTACACAGGGCTTTTGACCTTGCAGAGATGCTATTTTTTTAAGATGGGAAATAATCGTAGTAAAATGTGTCCAGGGCAAAGAACCTGCCAAAAATCTGACCTTCCTTAACGCCTTAACGACTTGGCCTTTTTTAGTTTTTTCACTTCCATTTTTCACTCACCACCTTCAAAAATCTTTTTTTATTTTTCCACATAAAGAGCTCTGTGATGGCTTATTTTCTGAGTAACAAATTGCACTTCGCAGTGATGGTATTTAATATTCCATGCCGTGTACTGGGAAGCGGGAAAAAAATTCCAAATGCAGTGAAAATGGTAAAAAAACGCTATGTTTTCTTGTGGGCTTGCATTTTACAGCTTTCATTGTGTGCCCCAAATGACATGTCTACTTTATTCTTTGGGTCGGTGCGATCGCGTGGATACCAAATTTGTATAGGTTTTATAATGTTTTCATACATTTAAAAAAATTAAAACCTCCTGTACAAAATTTTTTTATTTTATTTTGCCATCTTCTGGCGCCAATAACTATTTCATACTTTGATGTACAGAGCTGGGGGTAGTGTCATTTTTTTGCGAATTTTGATGGCGGTTTCATTGCTATAATTTTTAGGACTGTGCGACCTTTTGATCACTTTTTATAAATTTTTTTAGATTTTTCAAAATGGCAAAAAAATGCCATTTTCGAATTTGGGCGCTATTTTCCAGTATGGCAGTATATGTGGATTTTACTCCCCATTCATTACAATGTGCAATTAGCACATTGTACTGAATGGGTTAAAACTAAGTAGCCTCGGGTATTCAGCGCTCCCTGTGACATCATCGAAGAGTGACGATCCGTGGCAAGATGGCGGTCCGCTCCCATGCGCCGCCATCTTTTTGAAGCCGCCGACAGCATTGCCGGCGGCGTTCTAGGTGAGAACACCCGCGATTGGTGCTAGCACTGATCGCTGATGTTACTGGTAAGCCTTTGCTGCATTATGCAGCAAAGACTTACTGGCTATAGAGAGGGCTCGGCCTGCAAGCCATCTCCATGCACTGGGACCCGGCGCGCGCCGTACTTGTACGGAGCGCGTCGGGAAGGGGTTAAGAAGAGAAGATTTCGCATATACAGGCGGTCCCCTACTTAAGAACACCCGACTTACAGATGATCACTAGTTACAAACGGACCATTGGATGTTGGTATTATACTGTACCTTAGACCTAGGCTATAATAATCAGCTATAGAAGTTATAAAACGTGTCTGAAATGAAGCTTTATTGTTAACCCTGGTTCTTATGACAATCCAACATTTTTAAAATCCAGTTGTCACAGAGACCAAAAAAACTCTGGTAGGAGTTACAGTTATAAACTGTACAGTTCTGACTTACATACAAATTCAACTTAAGAACAAACCTATGTAACCCGGGTACTGCCTGCACATAATTATTGATAAGGAGAAACTCCATGATTTAAGTTCTACTATCCTGAGGTTTCTGCTGTGTGGATAGCAATAATTTATTTCTTCATAAGGTATATATGATTTATACAGCACAGGTACCATGACAGGCCAATATAACATAATGAGGATGCAGAAGGTGCAGATGCACGGATCCAAGGTCCCCTAAATCAAATCTGTCTCCTAATGGAACATTAAAATAGTTGACATTGTAAGGTTTTAATTTGTTATTTTTCTCTATCACTAGTGCACTTAATTCAAATATCTAAAACCTTTCTAGTTATTAGAGAATGGCTTGTGAAATGAGCCTTCTCTCCACATTTTAAGCTTTTCTCTTCTGCTATACAAAGAGGACGTTTTACAGGTTCCCATAGAAATATTTATTTCCTCTGCTCAAGAGATTTGACAGTCAATTTAACAGTGTGTAGCCAACGACGGGGTTTTGTTGCCTAGCAAATCCTTCATTCCTACTAAATTTCAGTATGATATTGTGCCTCAGCCATTCAGCCTGATATCTTGTCTCTGTAATACTTGTTCCAGGCAGATATTATTAGAAATGTCTTCTGCTCAGATATAGAATGATATATTGATGCGGCACCAGTGTCTGCATGATAGCAGCGGCACACAGGGTAACACAGGGGTGGGGGCTGGGATTTTAATATTACGTACATTCTGTAATGTAGAACATCTCCAGTATCTCAGTCTTGGCACTTTGATTACATGAGTAGACAGGACACATGTTAGGGAGTGTATGACTGATATGGAATGAACACACTCATAGATTTTAGACTATATGTTTGGGAACCTGCAGTTCTGAGAACAGATACAGTGACACCGTTTGTGACATTTACCTGTTTTAGCTACTGAGATGTCACAAGGTAACAATGCAGATTTCAATTTTTAAAGTGAAGCAGTCACCAGATTTTACCCCACTAAACTAATAGCCCCCTCAGGTAGGGTACGAAATGTCCTATCTAGAATTCCATCTTTTATGTGATTTACCATTCCATTTACCTATATAAAAATCACCTCCGAAATCATGTAAAATTGAGCAAAGAAGAGTCATATTTTGCCTGGGATAGGTGTTTAGGAATTGTCAATTTATATGTCCCTATCTTCGGTTCCATAGTATCTAGAAATATGCTTTTAGTGTCATATTAAAGTAAAAAATATCATCTTTCAAAGCACATAATGATTGTGGTTCAGTGAGCTACAAAACCATAGATACAGATAAGCGATAATTGGATTTTTATATGCAGCTCACATTTACAACTATGTATCTCTGGTTCTGTAGGTTACAGAACCACGTTCTGAACCACTATCTGAAAAATAAGATTCTTTACTCAAGATATGGCCATCTGAAGTGACACTCACCCTACGGACTTTAAACTTGATTCATCTCAGGTGAATTTGACACTTCTCTGCTCATTCTCATACTATTTTAAAATAAGTAAATGTGTGAGATTTTACATAAATGTGGGAATTCTAGGACAGACATTTCATACTCTGGTAGTTTTATGGGGTATAATCTGGTGGCAGGTTCTCTTTAAGGTTTTTCAAAAATCTCCAAGTCTTTGTTCACAATTGCTGCAAAATAGTCTCCGGTATGTTATTTTGCAAAATACAATACAGTATATGGTACAAAATAACTTCTTATAGCCAATATGATACCACATAGCATGATAGTCAATTACGATCATTCTGCGCTGAGGTAATATACACATACAGCTAGTCCCCATATTACATATAAGGTTGTGTAAGTTTGTTCTTTAAGGACAACTACCACAAGGTTCAAGGATTGTAAACCAAACACACTGATATACTGGTGCGTGCCTCCTCTTGCAGGATCTGTTCTTCTATAAGCTTCTTATGCCACTGTTTTAAGAATAAAAGGCTATATAATTTTGCAAATGAGCCCATTAAAACCTATGAATCCTGGAGCCCCTCTGGTTCATTTGCATATTTTTTGTTAACCCCAGGGTATAAGAAGCTGAAAGAAGAGCAGCTACTGTCTAAGTGGCACACATCAGTATGTAAGTGTGGTTGGTTTACAATCCTTCATCTTGGTGGTAGATGTCATTTAAATTGAATTTCTATGTGAGTTGCAACAGGTATATCAAATAAGTGTAACTGCAGACAAAATTATTGTCCTGACAATTGGATATTAAAATTTTGCTCGACAAGGTAACACAGATTGACAATAAAGCTTCATTGCAGACACCTTACAGCTGAGCATTGCAGCCTGGGACTAGAGTTTAGTAAATTATCAAAATTGAAAGAGCTGTTTGTAACAGGGGGCGTCTGTAAGTCAGGTGTACGTCTGTAAGTCGGAGACCGCCTGAGCGTTTTACAGATCCATGTCAGTAATTTTTTCACCAATTTCATTACATTTGGAAAGTTTTTGCAGCTTATGTCGCACGGTAAAGGTGCTGATGGGAAATATATTTTTCCTGTAGAAAACAAGCCCCAATACTGTTCTGTAAATAGAAAAGTCATTTATCAAAACTAGTGCAGTCTGTAGTATGCGCACTTTGCCTGTGGAGTGTGCAGGATGTTACAGATTTATCAATAGTGGCGCACAGGCTTTATGAATCTGGCGCCCCCTGCACTGCTCTGGAAGTGGGCACCATTTTGTTTTGGGGCACTTTGTTCATGCTGCAGAATTGTGGCGCACGTCGGTAATACATACCACCATTTAGGTGCACATTTTTCTATCATGTCGGACATAGTGCAGCCGCGACACAAAACTGGCGCACACACTTTATAAATACATGTGCAAGCAGTTTGCACGTTCTTCCTAGTGCAAAGTCAGACAGAAAACTGGTGCAAACACTTGTAGGCAAAAAGTTCTGGCTTTTTGCACGTGGGGAGTGAAGAACAGAAATGCATATGCTGAAAAGGACCAAGTCCTTGGAAGCCTAAAATAACTTTGTGTGAGTTTGTATTTAATGCATATCAATTTCCAATGTACTTTTGCCTTTTAGTAATTGCCTCGTAGAGATATCTATTGTAGAAACATTTCCCCCAGTAGGAAGAAAAAACTGTTTTCATTATCAAAGTGATATTTTTTTATGATAGTTTTACTATTTTTGAAACAAGCGAAGTGACTACATTGCCTGAGGGCAGCTAGAGAAATCTAGATAATATAAGAAATCCATCTCCTGCACTTTCATCCATCCCTTTTCCTATCATCCCCATCAGATTCACCAGTTTATAGTGACAGTAGTAGAACTAAGGGTAAAGAACCAATATATCTAAATGTAAATGCATTGAATTTAGCTATTAGCACTGAAATCTGTGATATTTAATACATGTAGATTTAGTTGCCAACTTTGATTTATTGATGGATTATAGTTGTTTCAGGCATCCTCCAACACCGGAAGCCATACAGGGGGGAAGCTAGGTGCCGAGGTCTTCCACTGAAGAGCAGCCATTGTCAGAGAACTGTAAGTCTACAAGTGAGTGGGAGCTGAGCTGCAGTATCACTACTGACTTGTATACAGTAGTAGACCATGTATTCTGCTTCCAGCTCTATACCCTGTATAGTTTCTGGCTGAGTTAAAGTAAAAAGCAAGGATTTTGCTATAGTTGGGGAAAAATCTTGGCAGAGTTTGACTAGTGAAATTAGTGCTGTAGTTTTGTCTAATTGGCACACATAGGATAAATAATAATTCTTTATTTATATAGCGCACACAGATTATGCAGCGCTGCACAAGGGATGTCAAATTGGTCCCTGTCCCCATGGGGCTCACAATCTAAACAACCTAACAGTATGTTTTGAAGTGTGGGAGGAAACCAGAGTACACAGAGGAAACCCACGCAAACATGAAAAAAACATACAAACTCTTTGCAGATGTTGACCTGGGTGGGATTCAAACCCAGGACCCAGTGCTGCAAGGTAGAAGTGCTACCCACTCAGCCACCATGCCGCCCTAAATACACTTGGTTCTGAGTACTTGCAGAACTATTCTTCTAACATGGCTGCTGTACAGTGAATAAAGACGTCTGCTTCTGGGTGTGTCCCCTGTATACCTTCTGGTGTCAATTTCTGTCTACAAGCAACTAATTGGTACATGGTCTGGATCATCAGTGTAAAATAACCATTAATAGCTGCATCCCCAATGAAACATATGATTGTGAAAGTACATCGCACCCATAACTGCTGCAGAAATCTTTAACATTTGTTATAAGCCTTCGATGTTTGCCAGCATTGGCTTACATAAGGGCGGATTCTCATTGGCGTTATTTCACATTGGTAATTTCGTTGTATGGACACATACAGATTGGTTTTCTCTTCCTGGATTCAGTGATTTTTCTAACTAATGCCTTACCAAACCAGCCAGTGGAAAAATATTTTGAGCCGTGTCCTCTAAATTTAATGAGTGGAAGTGTGAAAAGGCCCATTGAAAAAAATGGTTCAGTAAGGTATCAATGAAAAATTACTGGAGACGGGAAGAGAAAGGAAACCTTTATGTGTCCATGAGCCCAAATGTCTTCAGTGAAAAATGTCTTTCACTGATGTGAAAAAAACGCCAATGTGAGCCCTAACAATGCAAATACACTGGAACATTGCATAAGACTGGAGTTCTTAGTTATGGGACCTATAAACTTAAGTACCATAAGCAAATACTGGTGATTAACAAGCCTCAAACTTAGTGGCTGATTATTTTTAATAAATTATATTTAAAAATGATAATTATGCTGTTCTTTACTTCACATATTAATAGAATAACTGAAAATAATAAATTTATAATCTGTAAAAAATCTTGTTGCAGAAAATGCTTCCCTTATTTATCAAACTTGTTTCAAAGCCCTTCCCACCTTCAACACTTATTATTCACTCTCATTTCCCTGCTCCAATCAGTCTTCGATGATAGCAGATTACTAAATAAATAGGCTACATCTTTTTATATCTGCTAATAAAGATTGTGGGGCACATTTACTTACCCGTTCCTTGGAGTTCACAGTAAGTGCATTGTCCGTGTATAATGCACTGTGCCGCGATTCACTAAGATTGTGCACCCGATATCCAGCATGTGTCTCTTCCCCACTCAGGTCACCTTCTTCTTCCTGGTGCAGGTACGTGCTTGATCTTGCGACACAATTTGAAAATTAAATCCCACGCTTAGTCTGAATCAGTCGGATAGTCCAATGGCACGCCCCCCGATTTCTGTTGCATGAAAGCCACTGAAGCTGAGCCAAAATGCCATCACGTGCAACACAATCCCCTGATAAATACCAGTCACAGACGTGCAAAGCTCCAAAATGTTAAAAAATCCACCGAAAGTGCGGCCGCGGACCCTTAGTAAATAAACCCCAGTAGTTTGTATATTATTTGAACTTTGTTTTCTAATTTAGTTGGTTTTGCCTTTACCAACCTGACATAATATATATGTAACCCATTAGCCTTCATGTCTGACATGCACAAATCTTTGTGCCAGTTTTTATTTTTCTATAAATGTTTTTTTATTATTTTTGGTCAACAGACATGAATAAAGGGCAAGTGAGAAAGCATGTACAGTAATGCAGCTGAAATATTCACACAAAGACTTAATATCCAAATACTATTTCAGCTTTATAACACGTAACCTTAATTACCCTTGGGGGAGAGATACATGGAAGGGGGGGATACAAGGGATAGTGTGGGATAGATGGGAAAGGTGGGGGCTAGTGGGGAAGGACATATTAGGTGGGAATAGAGTAACATATAGCATTGTGCCAGTTTTTAATAATGAGTGTGTGCTGGCTAAGTCAGATATTTCTCTGCAGCTCAATTTTCCTTCTCAACCAAGCAATTCAGAGAGATTTGGGTATTAGTTGTGCTGTGTGCTTCAGAAGGCTCTGCTAGGGTTTGTATAATCCATCTTAGGAGAATGTTTCATGCAGAAAATTATCCTGGAACTACCTGTAGTCTGCACTACCCAGCAATCACCACTGAAAGCGCTATTCTCCTCATCAACAGTTAAGACCCTTTAATACCAGCCAGTTTTATTGCCGCATTCAGATGGGAACCATAACTACGGCTCAGTGTTTTCTTGATTTTTTTTTTTATTGGAAACACAGGTAAGGCTTAAATGGCTCCTGGATGGCAGTAACTTCCTATTAGCTGTCCTGTCCCATGAGCAAGTGAACTTTACTTGAACACCTCCATGTTCCCAATATAGCAGCTACACAGCTTTCTTAATATGGGATCCATTAATGCTTAAAGCCAGATCACAATGAGTTGTAATCCACATGTGTGACCCCGCTGAACTCTCTTGTCATGCCGTCATGTTTTTTATTGAAGTAATATTTCATCAAGGAAGTGTGAAAGTTATATTACAAACTATCGTCCTTCAAGACTACTCTGTGTAAACCTGCAAGGAAATTAATTGGCCTCTCTTAATGCTCCAGAATAGGCTGCTAAATAACTTTCATCACATCGGATTTCTACATGGCACGGGCCTCGGCATCTGGTTTCTTTTAAGAAGTGCCGTAGCGAGGGAAAAACTAGTTTCATCAGTGTTTCAATCAGTGTTTTTAATTTGGGTACATTCGCTATATTTGTGGTTTACCAATGCAGTAAATTCGAGCTGTCAAAATAAGGTCCTTGATTTGAGGCATATTTCCAGTTATTACTTCAAAGATTCTTGCAGTAAAATTATTAAAATGCATGTCTTCCCTTATTATTACAGCTGGTTTCTTCATGGCTGCTCTTTCCTTTGAAATGGATGGAAACCATTGAGGGAGGAACGTGTAGTAGATGAATTCGTTCTCACCTCAAATAGACGTAGAAGGTCCATGGAAAATACTGACAGCACAGCAAGTTAACAAAAAAGTGTTGTTGCACAGGGTTTTTTATATTTTGATATTTTACCTTAGGACCACACTAAGACTTCATTCACAATAACCATAATGGGGGGCTGGGATCTGGCCGCACAAATTTCAGCCAGATCACAGTCCCCATTGATGTCTATGGCAACCGGTCACGGAGAAATGACGCAGGCACTCATCTTTCGATGAAGAGCGCTCAACCCCCCTTTCCTTCTCCACCAGACCCTGTGATCACCAAGGATCCGGTCCAAGCAACCACACAGCTGTGATTGGAGCCTTATTGTAATGGCCACGGATTGACTCTTATAACTTTGTTGGTGGTTAACCCCCACTCTACAAAAGTTGTGATTTTCACTTTATCGTAACCTTATTGCAGCCAAATATGTAGAAAAGAGTACATGTAGCACTACTTGTAGATACAATTAGGAAGTTTTATTATTAGGGTCTCAAATATTTAAGCAAACTATGATAATTCGGCAATGCACTGGCCTTTGTCAAATTAAAGAGCCAACAGCAGGTTAATGGATTGGCGCTGGTATCGGTATAGAGTAGTGAGTGAATCTCCCGCTGAGGTACTGAGGGACAATACTTAAAGGGAACCTACCACCCCGATTCTACCTATAAAGGTAGATCGGGTGGTAGGTGGATGTAAGGGACATAAGGATAGCTCTTTTTAGAGCTAATCCTCACGTCCCCGCTAACTTTTGGGAAACTTTATTGAACTAATATGTAAATTTAGTTATGCGGCTACTGGGGCGTTGAGTAGCCGTGCACGAGGCTACACGGCGCGGCTACTCCACACCCCAGTAGCCACATTACTCATCCTCCTCCTCCTGTTGTGTGCGGCTATGAGGAGCTGCGCGCCCCCGTCCGTCATGATGGCGTTCTGCGCATGCGCATGCGCAGAACGCAGGCCCGCGGCTGAGCAGCCCCAGCTCTGAGGCCGAAGCTACTGCGCATGCGCAGTAGCCGGCTTGTCGCACGAGGGCGCGCAGCTACAGGGTAGGAGGAGTAATGTGGCTACTGGGGCGTGGAGTAGCCGCGCCGTGTAGTCTCGTGCCCGGCTACTCCACGCCCCAGTAGCCGCATAACTAAATTTACATATTAGTTCAATAAAGTTTCCCAAAAGTTAGCAGGGACGTGAGGATTATCTCTAAAAAGAGCTATCCTCACGTCCCTTACATCCACCTACCACCCGATTTACCTTTATAGGTAGAATCATGGTGGTAGGTTCCCTTTAATACTGTCATCGACAAAGGCCTGTGCATGGCCGAAACATCACAACTATTTGAATTTTTGAGCCACAATAAGAAAACTTCCTAATTAAGGAAAGCTCCATTTTCTTTGTTCTATATACCTGGGGTGAGATCCCGAAAAAGAGCACCTGCAACCACCAAAGTGCATCTGTACAAGCTAGCCAATATACTCTGTAGGTTGTTAAATGGACTAAATAACTGATGTATTTATTTATTGGTGAGCTATCCTTAGGATGGATGTCTTACACCCAAAATCTCTACCACCTAGTTTTTTTTAAAGCAGTTGGGGGGACAGTAGAAAATGTGTCATCATGTACATCCATCATATTGCCTGTTTACAGCTTAGTCCAATTCAAGGAAAGGGACAGAGTTACAATACCAACCACAGCTACTATACACAATAGAGCACTGTGCTAATTAGTCTGTAAAGAAGCTACAATACTTGTTTGAAGTTTGCAGTCCTTTTATACAAATGACATGGATAATGGATACGAAACCTAGCTAATTCAATATTAATCCAATCTTGATGATGTGCATGCAATGTAAATGCAGACACAAAAAGCAATGTAAACATAAATGTGATGTAAAAGTATTTTGCAATCATGACATTTACATTTGCCCTTATATTGTATTTGCTTCCTGCTTACGTAATTACATTTTGTTTAGTGGCATTTGCGTTGCATTTGATTTTATGTGGAGTTTATATTCATGTGGAATCTGTGTTTACGTTGCGTCTGTGTTAAAGCGTCATTTCCGTTTATGTGGTGTTTGTGTCACATTTATGTTGCATTTTTGTTTAATCTGCGTTTGAGCCGTATTTGCGCACACGTGGTGTCTGCGTTTATGTGACATTTGGGATACATTTACAATCACGTGGTGTTTGCATTTACATGGAGTTTCTGTTGTCTTTGCATTCATGTGGCAATTGTTTTTTACATGGCGTTTGCATTGCATTTGTGTTTACATTCTGTTTGTGTTTATGTGACACTTGTGTTGCATTTGCGTTTACGTGTAGTTTTGCATCTGCGCTGCATTTGCTCCACACTAACGTGGCATTTAAGCAGCGTTTGTGATGCATTTGTGTTGAGTTTTGTTGCATTTGTGTTTACTTGTTGTTTTAGTGGCATATACAGTTATGTCAGTGCAGAGTTTGCTTTTACGTGGTGATTGTGTTGTGCTTATATGGCGCTTGCATTGCATTTGTATTTACATGGCATTTGCATTTACATGGCGTTTGCTGGGTGTTTATGTCTACATGGTGTTTGTGTTTACATGGCGTTTACATTGTATGTGTGTTTACACTCTGTTTGCTTATACATTTCATTTACAACCCCTTCGCATCGCATTTTCTAACATTGCGTTTTTGTAAACACAGTGCAAAAACGTTAACTGGATTTTAGCAGAATGTTAACACATCTAGATGAGCATAGAGAGTTCACTCCTCCAGCCCCAGCTCTTCCTCGCTGATGGAACACAGATTACAATGGTCAGATACTGATATCTCTGCAACCAAAGGGGCTAGATCGAAAATTCAAAGCTCCCCTGAATCTGTGTAGCAGTTTCTACAAAATATCCACATGTTTAAACAGTTCTGTAAGTTTAAGCAAACATTGATCTGAACATATTGGTAAATAGCTTATTTACTAAGGGTCGCAGATCGCATTTTCGTGGAACTCTTCGCCTTTTAGGGATTTGCAGAGCTTTGACAGGTGTCTTCCCTGGGATTGTGTCTTACACGATTGGTTTTTTGCCGTCTTCCATGCAACACAAATTAGGGGGGCATGCCTTTGGAAGATCCGACTGATTTGGACTGAGCGCGGGATTTAAGTTTAATTGTGTTCAAATTGTGTTGCAAGACAATGCACTTACATGCACCAGGAAAAAGAAGGTGAACTCTGTCGAACCTGATCGGGGAAGCGACACATGTAGGATATCGGGCTCACGATCTTAGTGAATTGTCAGATAATTGACTTTTGGTGGACTCCACGGACTCCATGGACTTATTATAATGCCCAATTTAAAGGAAACTACCACATGGATCCAGTATTGCACGTAAGTACACTTACATGCTGGTGTGTAGCCGTACTGGGGCCTAGCCAGAATACCGAAGTGGCTGGCTTATGCGGCCTTGGGCACGCTGTGGTCACAGTGCTTGGTATTGGGACTGGAGGATAGGCCTACAGCCTGGCAGGTCTCCAGCAGGTGGTGTATGCAAGAAATATGGAGGGAGAGGTTGATTCAATAGGTTTCTCCATGGGGCAACCCCTGAAATGTATATAGGAGTTCCTGAACGATGGAGGATGGGGAACGCGTGATGGTAAGAAAGCATGATCCAGGGATTACACAGAGGCACGTTGTGCAAATCAACTTACGGTTCTTTATTCAACTCTAAACAGCAGGCAACGGCCAAAAGGTTGCAGAAGATTCAGCAGGCTAAAAGGTTGATGGAGATAGTTGATCCACAGAAATGTTTGCTCAGAGCCTGGTAGCAGCTTCAGGCTGGGCTGGTAGAGATGGAGTTGAGTCCAGATCGTGCACCTTTGCTCTGGAAGCTTAGTCTCCTGACTTGCTCTGGGTGCTAGGCAGTGGCCTGAGGCACCTGTGGTAGTGTGTCTGGATGGCAGCTCTGATGGAGCTGCACACTGGACTTCCTTCTCCCTGTGCTGACTAAAATCCAAGACCATGTGCTCCCACCCACAAGGGGATTTTATGCTCCCTTGGTCAGGTGACAGCACCCTCCAGCCTCCAGGTTGCAGCTTGCTTTACAATATTACAAAGGATATCATTGGGCAACAACATTTGGCATGCTTAACTCTTGCCTTACCAGGCAGTAGCATCAAGCTGCAATTATCAAGTTTATATAGCAGTAGCTTCTGGATACGTTGCGCAGGCTCACCAGATAGATCCTGACGAGGAGAGGGCATTATTCGTAACAACTTTGCCTATGCATTGGCAGAGTTGTTGCACTTCCTTTGTATTCCAATGGCCTAGTTTTGGAGAAAATCATCTCTTAACCCCTTAACCCGTATTTGTACGCCACACGTCGGCTGCTGGTGTATGGAGAGGGCTCACGGGCTGTGAAGTCATTAGGGGCAGCATTCTTACAAAGACCCAAGGCTGTCTGGTTTTAACCCTTCTATTACAATGTGCAATTTGCAATAGATGATGTGTAAAATCCTCATATACTGCCATACTGTAGCATAGCAGTATATGGTAGGATCAATCAGACAACCTAATGTCAATGTACCATAGGGGGTCTGATATATATAAATAATAAAAATACAATTAAAAAAGTTTTTTTTTAGAAATGTAATTAACAAAAAACCTTAAAATGCAACACCCTTTCCCTAGAACTGATATAAATAGAAATAAACAGTAAACATGATAAACATGTTAGGTATCGATGCATCACAAAATCTCTGATCTATCAAAATATAATAACCAAATTTCCTGGCATTTAACGTCATAACGGAAAAGTCGAAAATGCCACAATTATCAAAAGGTGGTATTGAAAACGTCATCAAAAGTTGCAAAAAATTAAACCACAAACACTGGAGTAGGAAAAATTTATTAGCACCAGAAGATGGCAAAATGAAGAATTTTTTTTTGTACAGGAAGTTTACATTTTTGTTAATGTATGAAAACATTATAGAACATATATACATTTGGTACCCCTGTGATTGTACTGATCTAAAGAATAAAGTAGACATGTTATTTGGGATGCAAATTGTAATTGTTTTCCCACTTCCCAGTACATGACATGGAATATTAAACACTGTTACTATGAAGTGCAATTTGTTAAGCAGAAAACAAGCTCTCACACAGCTCTTTACATGGAAAAATAGAAAAGTTATAGATTTTTGAAGTTGGGGAGTGAAAAATGAAAATACAAAAACAAAAAAGGGCCTGGTCACTAAGGGTTAAAATTATGCAAATGAGTCTCTGGGGTTCCTGTCTATGTCACAAAAGCCCCTTCTGGCTACACCTGACGTCACCGGCTCTTTTGCTGTGAAGGGGTCGGAGGAGGTGGACAGTAACATCATACAGAGACGTGCATAATTAGCAGAAGATGGAGCCACAAGAGGCTTCTTTTACGTAGACAGGAGCCACTGAGCCTCATTTGCATAATTTTTAAACGCTATAACATTCCAGGGCTTGGAAGACCTTGGCTTGTATCCACATGTGCTCAATTATATATCCCTGACGAAAGAGACCGATCTCATCTCCGAAACGTGTAGGAAATGTATTCCTCGTCTCTTTCCGTAGCTCCAGTGGTGAAGTCACCGAAGCAGACACCGTAGAACTTCGAACAGCGTCCACGTACATCCGAACGCAGTCACCGGCCAGGGCTGCTCCGGATCCATGAAAGAAGAAAGAGTTCGTCTATCCCTTACTTCCCCTCCAGGTTGTTGGACGGAAATAGAATACCGCAATCGGACAAGGTAAAAAAAACTATCAAAACTTTATATCATATTGGAGGAGCACGATATACAAAATCTATATTTGTTATTATCAGAATATACATAGGGAGCTTCCAGTAGAGAAGAGTCCCCTGAGATTCCTGTCTCATTCCACCTAAATATGCTTGACTTTCTCCGTGGAACGTGTCTGATATTAATTTCCAGGTGTGAAACAGGTTTTTGCTTTTTTCTGCTCAAGGGTTAGTATGCATACATTCCTGTGTCAGAACAGAACATCTCATTCATCGTCTATAAAACGCATCTTACTTGCAAATGCAGATCTTGCTTGTCTATGAAAGGTTGAGACTTTTCCATAATGCCTACCATGATTAACTCTGCTGTGCTAAGCAGAAAAAGATTGAAAAGCCACAATATACTCAAAGAAACTGAAATACAATTTAAATATTTCTGACGTAAAAAAATAAAAAAAAATTTGCAGCAAATAATTTGTTCTTATAGAGGAAACAGTGTATTAGAATGTTATTCCATTTGCTTGAAATCTACCATCACATTTGGACATAATGGGGCTCATTTACTAAGGGTCACACTTTCGTCGTAGTTGCTTCTGGGTGCAGTTGGCAACAATTTCATTTCAAGTGAATATGCGGAATGTCAACAGCAGTGGGGAGGTTCTGGAGGAGGAAGCAGGCCTGTATACAAGCAGTGCTTATAAGTGACACTCCCCAGGAATCGGCTGGACAAATCTGCAAGTTATTGATGCTGCTTAATTATATCCAAATGTGATGGTAAAATTCCTTTAGAAAAAAAACAACCCTTATGAATAGCTGCTTTCCAACAAAAATTCCTATTTTGTTGTTATACAATGTAGGGAACTCGTTTAGCTAGGTGAAAGGTCATGGATATAGGTCAGGAAGGAATTTATTCTCCTTATAAAGACTGCCTTTGCTATCAACCTTTTCAGGTGTATGGGGTACAAATGCTATGTATACTTGCTGGGAATTTTGCTTAAGGTAAAATCAAATCCTTTTTCTAGGCTTTAAAAAGGAAAACCATGGGGGCTATTTATTAGCTCGTGCAATGGCATTTGATACCCCACAACCCCTTCGGCGCAAAAGGATACATCAGAGGCTTAGGCCTCTGATACATCAGTGGCTGTGTCGCGTTTTATTTGTGCGCCAGATCCTTAAACGTCACTGGCTACAGTGATTGCGCAGGGTCAGAGACAGGATTGCATTGCACCAGACCAATCCCCCGCCGGCTGTGAACCCCCTTCACTTCCCCATGGCGTGGAGTTGGTATGAAGGGAAAAAGAATCGGAAATGCCAGTGTTCTGGGGCAGAGGCCCTGATAAATAACCCGCTATGTCTCCAGTAGTAACACTATATTTAAGTTAGCAGTGGAGGTAAATGTTTCCTTTTTACTCCCTGGAAGCCATATTTACGTATTCCTTACCCAGAATCTCCAGCTGAGCATGAATGGCTTTTGAGACTCTGTACGCCGGAAAAGGTGGCCCCCAAAGGTATCTCCATAAGGATAACGAATTTCATTCTAAACAAAAAGATGACACTCAGAAGACGCTCTTAATTGGTCCATGCTGCTAGACTAGTCTCTCCTTTAAACCATGCATGTTGTTTTTTTTTTCTTTAATCAAACCAAAATAATGCAGTAATTTTGGAACAATCCCATGTCTTAATGACAACCATTTACTAACAAGACTCTAAGTAACAGAAGATGTTGTGCTTTTAAATGTCTCCCCCAATCTCAGATACTTATTTGCCCAATGTTTTATTCTAGGCAGTTGGCATAAGTGGCATTTAATAAAATGTACATTTCTACGTGTGAGACCAAAGAGTTAATGCACTCATGTTGAGCAATGTGTATCCAGCTCAATAACACGGTTTCTAAATTTACAGTAAACAGTAAAGTGACACCAATACCTTCTCTTCCTCTGAGCGTCTGCGTTTACTCCTTATATTAAGCTGAATCAAGTTCCCCGTGATATTTTACGTTTCTTAATTCGAGCGGCTCTACTTGGTTCCTGACAGCAATAAAAGAGCCAGGCTGACTGTAATGTAGCAACCTTGGAACAAGTCACGTCTGTGGCAGGCAGCCAGGTAAAATAGGGGTAGCTATGGATGAGCGAGCATTTTCATTAGAAGACATGATTCATGCTCTATTTCCCAAAATTTCACTATTTTATCCATAACAAGATTTTGATGAGTCCTGAACTAATTGCCTAATGTTGGATTTAAAA
This sequence comes from Engystomops pustulosus, assembly GCF_040894005.1. Lineage (NCBI taxonomy): Eukaryota > Metazoa > Chordata > Amphibia > Anura > Leptodactylidae > Engystomops > Engystomops pustulosus. The sequence continues at coordinate 171,851,550 of NC_092414.1, forward strand.
TCGAGCCGCGTGGTAGAAAAGTACAGGTAAATAGTTAATCTGCTCTAATTTTCTTATGTATCTTTCTGAAAGAGGAAACCGGGAAAGGGTTGTTCCTGTGATTTAGTAATTAAACATTGAACATACCCATGTATGGCTTGCGGCTGACAACACACCAAGTTTACTGTTCACTAAGCTTAATGGCCCAACAAAAATCATGATATAGAACTAGATTTGTCACAGGTTGCACACCTATGATGTCTTTCATTCCCCAGTCAGTTACTATTCAGTCCAGCAGAAATAAAATAGCAATACATGTAGCACTATTTTAGTTCCAGAAGAAAAAAGACATTTTTGAAGAAAAGTGATTCCTAAAAGAACCTCCTGTTCAAATTTAAACTGAGCCTAACAAATCGGCAACTTTCAGCCCAGCAAAGCCTGACCACAGTGTGGGGTCAGCTGGATTCCCAGGGACTGGAGTGGCTGGGTGTAGAGTGGCCTAGTGCCAGAGATGTCACAGTAGCTTGGTCCTGGTGTACAAGCTTCGTCCACACCATTCAGGGCAATCAGGGAGATGCAAGAAGAGGGGTAGGCTGCTGTATAGTAAAGCTATTCCCCTGGGGTACTCCTGGTGAGTGTATGATAAATAGATCCCGGGGAAGATCGTGGTGTTAGCGGCAAGCCAATCACACTTGGAGACAGAAATCTTGAACAGTAACTTACAGACTCTTTAATGGTGCATAGTCCACTGAGGCAGCAGATAACTTTAAAATGGTCATCTCCAAAGGCTCACACAAGGCAGGGGGATTGGCTGGCTGTGGATCTGTAATTTGGAGCCTAGCCCAGTTGTTAGTGGCTAGATAATAGTAGTCCGGATTGGCCATGCTACTTGGACAGCAAGATAGAAGTCTCCGTGGAATTAGCAGACAGAGCTCCATGTGTCTCATGAGAGAGACGCACCCGGTCTTGTCTCCTGAAAGCATCTGAGAGAAGGACTTTATAGAACTTATCCAAAAGCCTTGCAATGAGCTTATTCTTATAGACTTATTCAGAAGCCCACTGCAAAGCATGCTGTGTTTATCAACCAATAACCAGCTTAATGCTGCAAAAGGGATTACAAATGTTGCAACATCAAACAACAACAATATATGTTAACCCTCTAGGCATATGATACTGCAGTTGTTATTACCATATTCAGACAGCATGTGGCAGCAAAGAATAAAAAATTAGGGGAATTTCCAGTATTACTGGGGTAGGATTCATAATGTTAGCAGGTTACAGCTTGCCATACTCCACCAGAAGGCTAATTGGAGCTATTTTTTTTAGTAATGGTGCATCCTGTGGACTGTTACAAATCGAATCCTAAGACTCTAAGGTTATGCGCAAAACACATATGCAGTAACCCAGTACTTTTGTCCCACATTCCATTTTTTTCTGTATCTGTCAGCTATCTGGCTGACTGAGATTGAGATTGAGGTGTTATTACATTAGTAAATTACTGTAATATTGCATATTTTTTGTAACTCAATTATGAATGTCTTTTCTTTTTTTCCCTAGACTATATCACTGAATATCATCTGTCCTCCTGGAATGCATACCACAGAGAGGATCCGATTAGAAGTTTTTCTTTTTATATTTTTCAAAGTATTTTTATTTCTCTCTATCTCTTAATTATTTTTCAGGAGGCTGGAGTAAGCCCCTAACAGCCAATTTTTGAATACTTTTATGGGAACACCAGGGACAAGCGGAGCATTACTCCTGATATAGGGATTGTCTATATATAGTAATTCCCAGCTTTATGATGTGGTTTTTGTGTAACTCAGCCCTACACACGTGGGCTGCAATCAGTTCGCTTTTTAATGCCATATATTACGCTAAATGAGTGAAATTGTGGTTAAGGCTGCTTGACCATAAGAAGAATGGCCATCAATTGTTCTTGGGAAATTTACAAGCAGGCGCAGCCAGCATGGGCACCTACTCTTAGGCCCCTTCCACACTTGCGTTGCAGATCACGTCAGAGTCTGATCAGAGAGCAATCAAGGTTTGTCAGTGAAAAAAGTTTGTTCAGTGTCTCAGTTTTTCAAGCACATTTTCAATGCAATGTTAATGCATTTTAAACACAAGTGTAGAAGGGGCCTACATCTATATCCAGGAGCGCTCCTACACCTACACTTGTACGCATGCCCGATAGATAACCTGATTTCAGGTCTCTTTTCTCCACCATAATGACACGCACAGTTAGTGCTTACACACGCAGGGATCCGCATGGTTGTATATTCTGGACCTCTCCTGGTGGGATTTTTTTTCACATGTACACCTGGACTTAACCCATGTAAATGACAATGACCGTGTATTCGATATTATGATATGTATGTTTTTCATGTTTTCTATGCCTTTGCATGTATCCTTCTATGTGGTAAAGAGTTGAGGAATTGCCACCACTTCACACATAAACCTCCATGTAACACTTTGTATTTCTTGATAAATGCTGCATGGATCAGCCAAAATGTAGCTGCATGGGTGAATAAAGCCACTTTGTGTCACCATATCTATTGGAGTGCTGCTGCTTTCTGCCACATCACCCTTAAAGCTACACTTATTAGGACCTCATCTCTTCAGTACTTGAGTCTATGGATGTGCATTTAGCTGAAACCTCTTGTTTATTAAAAGGGAAAGGAATGGAAGTGCTGCATATCAGTACGTCTTTTATACACCAAAACAAATGAGGTACAGGCGGTCCCATACTTAAGGTCACTCGACCTACTCACGACCCCTAGTTAAAGACGGACCACTTTGCCCGCTGTGACCTCTGGTGCAGTTCTCTGGATGCTTTACTATAGTCTCCGACTGCAGGGATCAGCTGTAAGGTGTCTGTAATGAAGCTTTATTGATAATCCTTGTTCAGATGATAGCAAAAAATTTTGAAACTCCAATTGTCACTGGGGCAATTTTATTTTTTTTGTCTGGATCTACAATGATAAAATATATAGTTTCGACTTACATACAAATTCTACTTAAGAACAAACCTATGGAACCTAATAACTTGCGGACTGAGCCCTCTCCATAGCCGGGAAGTCTTTGCTGCATATAGTCTTTGCTAGCACCAATCGTGGGTGTTTTCACGTCGATCGCTGCCGGCAATGCTGCCGACGGCTTCAAAAAGATGGCGCTGCCGAGGGGGGCAGTGTGTATACAGGAGGGGGCAGTGTGTATACAGGGGGCAGTGTGTATACCGGAGGAGGGGGGCAGTGTGTATACAGGAGGAGGGGGGCAGTGTGTATACAGGAGGAGGGGGGCAGTGTGTATACAGGAGGGGGCAGTGTGTATACAGGGGGCAGTGTGTATACAGGAAGAGGGGGGCAGTGTGTATACAGGAGGAGGGGGGCAGTGTGTATACAGGAGGGGGGGGGCAGTGTGTATACAGGAGGGGGGGGCAGTGTGTATACAGGAGGGGGCAGTGTGTATACAGGAGGGGGGCAGTGTGTATACAGGGGGCAGTGTGTATACAGGAGGAGGGGGCAGTGTGTATACAGGAGGGGGGCAGTGTGTATACAGGAGGGGTGGCAGGTGTATACAGGAGGGGGGCAGTGTGTATACTGGAGGGGGGAAGTGTGTATACAGGAGGGGACAGTGTGTATACAGGAGGGGACAGTGTGTATACAGGAGGGGGGCAGTGTGTATACAGGAGGAGGGGGGCAGTGTGTATACAGGGGGCAGTGTGTATACAGGAGGGGGGCAGTGTGTATACAGGGGGCAGTATGTATACAGGAGGGGGGGCAGTGTGTATACAGGAGGAGGGGGGCAGTGTGTATACAGGGGGAGGGGAGGAATGTGTACACGGGGATGGGGGGGCAGTGTGACTACTGGAGGGCGGCCCATAAAGGGGCCCACTAGGGCTCTGTCGCCCAGGGGCCCACTAAAACCTGGAGATGGCACTGGATATAAATATTAATAAAAAGTAAAAATCATAAACACATTAGGTATCACCATGTCTGAAAATGCCCGGTCTATCAAAATATAATAACGTTTTTTCACTGCGTTTAACCCCCGTAGTGGAAAATAGCGCCCAAAGTCGAAAAAGGCACTTTTTTGCCATTTTGAAAAATATAAAAACATTTATAAATTTAAGTGATCAAAAGGCCGTACAGTCCTAAAAATTATAGCAATGAAAACGCCATCTAAAGTTGCAAAAAATGACACCACTCACAACTCTGTACACCAAAGTATGAAAAAGTTATTGGCACCAGAAGATGACAAAATCCCCCCCAAAAATTTTGTACAGGAGGTTTTAATTTTTGTAAATGTATGAAAACATTATAAAACCTATACAAATTTGGTATCCCCCTGATCGCTGCGACCCAAAGAATAAAGTAGACATGTCATTTGCGGCACACAGTGAAAGCTGTAAAGTCTAAGCCCACAAGAAAGCGACGCAAATGTGTTTTTTCACCATTTTCACAGCATTTGGAATTTTTTTCCCGCTTCCCAGTACACGGCATGCAATACTAAATACTGTCACTATGAAGTGCAATTTGTTACGCAGAAAATAAGCCATTACATAGCTCTTTATGTGGAAAAATAAAAAAGTTATAGATTTTTGAAGGTGGTGAGTGAAAAATGGAAGTGAAAAAATTTAAAAAGGCCAAGTCGTTAAGGGATTAAAACATTATTTTAAATTCAGAACAATGGGAGGCACTTAACAGTCAGCATACTAAAATTCTTGGGAATGGGAATACCCAAATTGATCCTGACTGGCAGTTCAACTTTGTTTCAGTCTTATGACCTAAAACACCAGTCATCAACATGATATAAATATCAGGGAGGTGATGCCCATGAGGAAGAGGAATGAACAGCTAGGGGTTGGAGATTGTTACTATTGGCAGGCTTCAAAGGGGTGCGTAACTTGAGGGGGTGCAGAGGTTGCGGTCGCACCCGGGTCCAAGATGTTTAGGGGGCTCTTATGGTGTCACTTTCCCATATGAGAAGACTATTACTATAAAACATACATTATAGTCGGGGGCCTGGCACAGTCTTTGCACTGGGGCCCAGCACCTTTTAGTTACGCCACTGGGAAGTGCCACCAATCCTGTAATCCAAAAAGCTGCCCTGCCAATCCAAAACATGGCCGGGCTCAGCGTTCACAATCCAAAGGCACCCTATGTTGTAAGGGTTATTCTTCAAAATTGCTTTTGCAGTGTTCTTTCAGTATTATCAATATACAGTGTTGTACAGAATAGTTAATTGAAATCTACCATCAAAATCCAGCATGATAATCCAGGGACACTTACTCATAGATTCAGGCACTGTGATTGTGATTATCTTCTAATATCTGTTTTTCATGGCCTCCTTCAATAATGTTAATGAGCCTGAAAGACTACCAGGGTGGTTCCCAGAGCCCCTCCATGCTGCAGATACACAGGCTGTTACAGTGTGCACGGAGCACTTCCCCCTTCCATTGTGTGCTGGAACTTTCTGTGATACAGTGAAATTAATTGAAGCAGAGGGAGGGGGGAGTACCAAGACAGAGCAGAAGGGGACAGACTGTGAATATGTAGCACAGATGGACTATGGGAATTGCCACAGTAACCATTCACACTCATTAGTATAATTTTAATATTTCATTTTATAAGGAAGAAAGCCACGAATAACAAATATAAGAAGATTACTACAGTCACAGTGCCTGGACCTATGAACAAATGTCTCTGAGTTATCATGCTTGATTTTCTCGGTAGATTCCCCATCTCGTACAATAATGTAATGTAATGAGGATTTCCCATTATCTTATTATCAAAGGAATTCAACCTTAGGAACTCCCATGCTATAACATTACCAGCCACTAGGAAACTGTGCTTAAGGTTGTCCACTTTCAGCAAATAATTGATTTTGTTTGTGTTCTATATGAATTCATATCTAGCCAAATCTATATCCTTCATCTCAATTACCACATTTATGGAGGGGAATACTTTTTTGAGACTTTTACTACAGTGTTTATTGGAAGACTGTCTCTCACCTTGCCATAGACATGAGATTGGATTTTGATTTGGCTTTATTAGATAACTAGCCAGCTTTTAAGATCATACTTTTAGCCACAAACATTTACAGTAGTTTTTCATCAAAACCAAATTGTATGAACACTTTTACAATGACATTAAGTGCTTACTATGCAAATTATACTCTCAGCCAAAATCAGTCATGAAAGTTTTAGGAAAAAAAGTTTTAGGGAACAAATGAAAGCTCTGCACTTAACACAACCTCTGTCCCTGCCTACTTGCCAGCCCTGCACTGAATTGCAAATGACAAATAGGCGACAGTCCCTACTCTGAGTTAATGCACAGAACAAAAAGACAACAAACTAGAGAAACAGACAAATAATGAGGTCAGGCAAACCCGGTCCAAACCAATATGATGCTGATGTACAAAATTTTAGGGCAAAGAATAGGATATAGCAATACACAATATATGGCAATACACAATATATAGCAATACACAAGGATATAAGCAATAGAGGTCAGATACACAGCAATACACAATATTGAGAGAAATAATATTAAAGAATTGCCCAACTAGAAATTGTATATGAGTAAATGACAAATATATGCAATCACTGGACACCACCCTGACACTAACAGTGGCGTGTGCAAACATATTCCCAGCTAAGAGTGACTGCTAGAGGCAGCCCCTTGCAGAGTATACACCTGCTGAACTACTATCAAGAAAACTGAGAATGATGACCAAGATCCTACAAGGGTTCTGAGATCATATTTTTGTCACTGCTGTGGCAAGGGTGATGAAAAAAAAATGTTTGTTAGAGATGAGCGAGCACTAAAATGCTCGGGTGCTCGTTATTCGAGACGAACTTTTCCAGATGCTCGAGTGCTCGTCTCGAATAACGAGCCCCATTGAAGTCAATGGGAGACTCGAGCATTTTTCAAAGGGACCATGGTTCGGGAATAAAATGTGTTAATTAATTGAAAAAGAATGTCTTCTGATAAGTGATCAGATGTATGCAAACATCTGCAATCTATTCTTCACTGTTCCGCGCGTATATTATCTCCCGACAAGTTAGCAGATGTGAAGAACAGTGAAGAATAGAATAAAAACAGTGAACACAAGATCATTTAAGTGAAAAACACAGTGAAGAATAGATTGCAGATGTTCAGCACATCTGCTTACTTGTCGGGAGATACGCTGTCCCGGGATCCGCTGCTCTTCTTCCACTGAAGTCTCCCCGATGTCTCCGTGCCGCTGCCCGATGTCTCCGTGCCGCTGCCCGATGTCTCCGTGCCCCGATGTCTCCGTGCCCCGATGTCACCGTGCCCCGATGTCACCGTGCCCCGATGTCACCGTGCCCCGATGTCTCCGTGCCCCGATGTCTCCGTGCCCCGATGTCTCCGTGCCCCGATGTCTCCGTGCCCCTATGTCTCCGTGCCCCTATGTCTCCGTGCCCCGATGTCTCCGTGCCCCGATGTCTCCGTGCCCCGATGTCTCCGTGCCCCTATGTCTCCGTGCCCCGATGTCTCCGTGCCCCTATGTCTCCGTGCCCCTATGTCTCCGTGCCCCGATGTCTCCGTGCCCCGATGTCTCCGTGCCCCTGCCTGATGTCTCCGTGCCGCTGCCCGATGTCACCGTGCCCCAATGTCTCCGTGCCCCGATGTCTCCGTGCCCCGATGTCTCCGTGCCCCGATGTCTCCGTGCCCCTATGTCTCCGTGCCCCGATGTCTCCGTGCCCCGATGTCTCCGTGCCCCGATGTCTCCGTGCCCCTATATCTCCGTGCCCCTATGTCTCCGTGCCCCTATGTCTCCGTGCCGCTCCGTGTCGCTGCCCGATGTCTCCGTGCCACTGCCCGATGTCTCTGTGCTGCTCCCCGGTGTCTCTGTGCTGCTCCCCGGTGTCTCTGTCCTGCTCACCGTGTTCTTCAATGTGTTCTTCACACATATATATTGTTCTTCACATGCTATTTTGTTCGCACCGTTCCGCGCGTATCTTCCGACAAGTAAGCAGATGTGCCGAACATCTGTAATCTATTCTTCACTGTGTTCTTTACTGTGTTTTTCACTTAAATGATCCTGTGTTCACTGTTTTTATTCTATTCTTCATTGTTCTTCACTGTGTTTTTTTAATTAAATGCTCGATCTCGAGCAGGGGAAATACTCGTCCGAGCAACGAGCCGTTTCGAGTACCTTAATACTCGAACGAGCATCAAGCTCGGACGAGTATACTCGCTCATCTCTAATGTTTGTACATTTCAAAATTTGCACACCCAAGGTTGACAATCTAATTTAATGCTAAAAAAAAGGGTTGTAATAAAATGGTAAATCGCTCTCTCCCAAAATTATGCAAAATTTTGATGCTAAATTTGTTGTTCATACAGAATCAGCCTACAGTTTTTGTTGGGTAGAATTCTGACACATGTGGATGGAATTTCGGGTTAACTAAGTCAACAAATAGAAGCTACAGTATCAACTGACCAGATATTCCAAACATGCCCCAGATTTATCATCCAGAACACATAAAGGATTTGGCACATTTAATAATCTAAGTTTACTAAACATATTAGTAGAGAGGATAAATAAATCTTAACCACTGTTTCCCTCCAAATGTAATTGATTTTATCTTCGGGAACAAGATTCCTTTACGTCCAGATCAGCACCAAGTGATGTGGACAATTAATGTATGTGATTTATATAGGTCGTGCTCTGTAGGGATTTTACATACAATTGCATTCTCTGCCCTTACTGTATTCTATGCTGTGCCAACTAACCTTTTCATAATAAAGGTTAATTAAGCGTAGAACCAAATTTGTGTACCCAGCGCAAAAAGCCTGCAAGGTTTATTATTATTGATCACTGTAAAGCTTCTAAAAATGCCTCCAGATTGATTCTAAATAGTGATTAATGATTGTATCCTGGTGCTGGGAACATAAAATACTGCAGTGCTCCACTAAAAGAGTCAAGCACTACTTTGGCTGCCTATAAATTTCTCACAGACCTTATTTCCACCGAGAGGTACAAATCCTTCTGGTGACTTACTTCTTCATGTAGCTCAAGAGGCCTGGGTAAATTAGTAGATTGTAAGCTTAGCTGGAACAGAGACTTATGAGTATGAAAACCTTCTCTATACAGCAATGTAGAAAGTTTGCTTCCCTATAAATACAGGAAAATTATTGGATGAATCTAAAAATCTTACTCCTTTGAAATTCTTTTTAGACTTTAATAATAAAAGAGTAGAATATACATGAATTCTGGCTGTAAATACAGGACATATTGCAACGGTATGGCAACGTATTGCACCATATCTGTATAAAATATGGTGGGCTGGCAAATGATCGATGGCTGACTATTGGCTGGTTAACAGAATGTACCTAACACTGGTTCTGGGGCCTAAGTGTCTATTTAGTGGAGTAGTTTACTTGAGCATTGTTTTCTCTACCACAGTCATTAAGTACGTATGAATATTATTCCTTCAACATCTTTAAAATTATTTATAAAGTTTATTTATAAAGTTTTACTGAGTTGAGCTGTAAGGCAAACAGACCATTGATTAGCTACAAAGGCTAAGATGTTCTCAATTTCTCTTTAGATTTTGCTGTGGGTTTCTATGGTTTGGAACAACCAATGGTCATTGGTGGATCTCCTCCTCTTTTGCAGGTGATCACAAACCATGGGGGAAATTTATCATGGTTTGCACCCAAATTTTCCTGGCAGGACCTGGCATAGAACTGATTCAATCTGGGGCCTCAAGCACGTGAAACATCAGGACTGGGTCCATTGACTAGTTATAAAGCAAACTTTACTGACTAGAATGGGGTGGTCTTTCAGTAAACCTTTTTTCTTCCATATAATAGAACTTTTTAACTGGGCTATTACGTGTAGTGGGTGTTCTAGCCAGCTATGTTGGGTTTATGGCCTTAAAGACATAGGAGATCACATCTAGTCTCTTGTCTTGCCATATTTTTTTATCTATATCCTGCTTGAATTAGCAGTGTCTGACACTACTAGGTCTTCAAAAGAAAGCAGCCATGTAGCCTCATACAGCAAAACCAACCTTTGGGACTTTTGAGAACCAGCAGTCAATGGGGGTCATTTATCTTTATATTTTTCTCCCTGTTTTTTCTGTCTTTTTTTAGGCGCATTGCAATTTTTGTGCCTTTTTGGGGACATTTTGAAGTGCTCGGAGGACATTTGTTTTTCGTCAGTAAGACACATTTATCTTCTATTCCAGATGTGCTAAATGTCGCAAATGACATTAATCATTTCAAATTATCTAAAATTTGCAAGATTTTTTAGCGCAAAAAGCGCCAGACTAAACCATATTTAAAACTTAGAAAATGGAAAGAAGTGACTTGCAACATTTGTGCAACATTTTTCGACATTTGTAACAAATGTTTTAAAAGAGATCTTTAAAAAATCCCCAGTTTAACACAAGGAAAATGTGAAAGAAGCAGACAGAAAGATGGCAAAAACTAGCCAAAACAAAGAAATAAGATAAATGACCCCAATGTATACCTTCTCCCACATTTCAAAACTGGTGAGAGGTGCACAATTTTGCAAAGTTCTTGCACAAGTGAACCTAGATGCCCTACATGCTAAGTCTCACCCACTGAGACTTGCTTTAAGTGAGTGCCAGTGTAAGACACTTGTGTTGGGCCTTGTGTCTACTGCCTTAAATTAAAAATCCATCTGCAAATATCCTAATCCCCATTGTCTCCAGGATACGGAAATGGAGAGGAGGGAAGGGAAACTTTATTAAGACTAAATTTGTATTATTATTAATTGCAAACATGAAAAAGCTCTCGCTAGAGACAGATATGATACTATAATTACACAGATGATTGTTCATTTACTTTTCTCCTGGTGATGTTAATCCTTGCAGAAGTTTATCAGCAAAGAAACACATGGATAATACATTCCTAGGCAGATGCTCATTAATGCACCAAATGTTTTCCCTGATCTAATGCAAAGTAATTGTCTTTTTTAATCTATCTGCCTGCATCCGTAATATACAGTATATGTCATCACATCACTCCATTTCTAAGAGAGATTGATATAAAACTATCCTGTTTAGTTACAGATTTTGGGGGCAGTGGAAAAAACGGTCAGGGGGTGTAATTTAAGAACCAACAGGTTTTATACTTACGGAGACAATGATCTTTTTTGGCTGCAGTCTAAACTTGTAATTCCATTTCATTGCATAATAATCACATGAGCTCCGAAGGAAACCATCCATTTGTTTGAACTGTATTTTCCCTTAAATTCGCCAGATGTAGCAAGAACAGTCATGATTACATCCCCAAATGTTGTGACATTTTCACTCCATCCAAGAATAGTCATGTGTAAAAAGGAAATCTGTTTTCATCAAACTTTACCAAACTATGTTATGTATTATGTGTGAGCATCACTTTGTCATATGAGGTTAGAGCTGAGATCTCTGACGACTCGTCCAAAGTCATCTGAGTAAACGATAACTAGACAGATGTACCGTATTGCTCTTCCTAAATCACATGGGTCAATTACCTGTCATATATACTTATGATTACATACCGATCCATCCCAACTATATTTAAAGAGTGCGAAATGTTCAGGCTCCAGTGTGAAATCTATGGAAAATGTAAAAGTCTGAGCATCATTATAGAAGAAATATATAAAATACCTTATACATCGTAATTTACAGTCTTGGAAGGAAATGTTTCATTGGGTAGATGAATGATTATGTATTGTAATAATATGCATTATTAACATCATTGTGAGAATCAGATTATCGAAAGAGAATATTTCCAGTCGACTGATTTGGCCAACTGACCAACCATTGTTAATGTAGAGAACAATAATGCAGGCTCAGTGAACAAACAGGAGATACAGACAGAAACTGTGGATACTGTGGAGTCAAAATCCCATTCCCAGATATCCCTACCTAAACGCCTCAAAGATCCTAAATGCTAAGGGACAACTTTTTTATGTTCCCTTCCAATGTGCAAAACATGGAGACTCAGAAAATACAGTATAAACATAGAAGAATAGACTCTAGAGCTTGTTCACAACAAATAGGGCACATGTAGTACAGAACAGCATGGCAGAAGGATGGTCTGAATACAGGCAGAAAGACAGAACACCAGAATACTAAACACATGAACACAGGATACTAGGAGCCAACTAAACACATGATCTATAGTCAGCACTGAACTGCTTGCAAGCAGATGATTTATGTGAAGCTACAGTCCCAGCACCATTAATAATTGAAGCAGTGCTTGGCCAGTCACAACGGGTTAACTGTTGATCAGCAATTTTTGTATTCTCTGATAAGAAAAATTGTTTTGGAAGTTTCTTCCAGCAGCTTACTCACCTCTCCCCATGTAGAGCCCATCCATGCTTGATCTACTGAATGGAGGCGTCAGGAGGAAGAACTGTTAGCAGATCTATAGTTTGACCACCATTTTTGAAATTTCTTTAAGACAGCTTTAAGACAAACCCCTTTGAATAGGAACATTTGCAAAATACCTTAAGAATATTCTGTGCATTTAAGGGCTGATATATATAAGCCTGCAAAGAAGAAAACAGAAGAAAACTGATGCGCAGGCTCCTTGGTCTTTATAAAGTCAACTTTTCATTATTCAGCATAGACGTACATCGGGTAAAACAGAATAGGTTCTGATCTACGCGTTTTGGCTAAAAAGCCTTAGTCTTGATCAGGTCAGATCAGATCCTGGTGCTTTGTGTATTAATCTTAATCATTAGAGCACCTAGCATGCAACACGTTGGAATTAATAAGAGGTTTGGACTGGAATTAAAATCTACGCCTTGTTCGACATGGTGTAAATCACAGCAATGACCTGCAGGTTTTTTTAAGCATAGGTTATTGTAAATTTGGCTGTCCCACCTTGTGTCTCTGTGTTTTCACTTGCCATTTCATAGTGTGAACTGTGATTTGAGTTGCTGGCTGTGTTGGGACTAATTGCACCACATCCAGTCTCTCTGCAGCTCAGCTCTGGCCAGCAACATTTAACCTGCTATGATGGACATATCTCTGCTCTAATCATCTGTGGAGGAGAACTTTTGGCCACCTATGTAGGTCTTGGTAACACCTTGTTTTCTGCTAGTTATATTACCTGGCTAGCTCCATATTATCTTCTCTTGCTATTCCTTTGTATTTGTGGCTATCCAATCTTGGCTTATGTATTTTGACTATTCCTTTGGATTCCGATTCTGTGCCATATTTGCCTTCTCTGTTTTGACCAGGACCTCTGGCCTCTGTTATATGTTTTCAGGTCTTTTTTGTGTTTTCTTTTGGTAAGGAAGGGCACATTGACTAGTTATTTCCTCTAGTTAGGGAAAACCCAGTAAGCAGGCAGGTTACAGTTTGGGGGGGGGGGGTACTCAGTTCAGGGTTCATTGCCTTGTTTGTCCACCCGGAATCCAGTCCATGCATAACACAATATTTCAATTTACAATCAGCTTTTTGCACAAATAGCTTTGGACATGTGATAAGGGTGAAATGCCACACAAGTATAATATTGATCAACTGTATTTAGTAGGTGCAATTACAGCCACCAGCTTTGTTTCTATATCTTTTTGCAGTCAGAAGGATAAGACTAAAGTAAGTTGCCACTCAAAACATGTTACTAGAGGAACCAAGTCTGCATAGACAATTACCAGCAGATGGCATTTTTGAAGTAGTTTCCACACTTCATAGACATTAACTGATGACAATTACACGGGCACGCCTGGCAGCCAAACCACTTTCATTTCAATATTAGTTAAATATATTCCTAACCACCTGGTTCTTTTAATTCTAAATACAATCCTCTTGTGCATCTCCTTAGTTTTCCATCGCTGTTTATCCCAGAAAGTTATTTACCAATCCGTATTTTTGGAGAAGCGACTAGTAACAGCTTGTGTCATGCCAAGCCGAATCAATAATAAAGTCTGTAACTTTTTTTTTGTAAAACTGTTTTTATTGAATTTTCAATATAAGGTACATGCATATACATTGAAGACAAAGCAATCGGTGGTTAAGCATACTAACATTTTGCATTACAGGATATTTTTATACATCTTAACAATACCTTCTTGGACATAAGGTAGGTAAGTTTTGGGGAAGGTTAACATTTTGTGGTGGGGGGGGGGAAAGAGGGTTAGGGGAGGATGGGGAAGGGAATGTGATCAACATCGGTACTACCGGTGAGAAATCACATACTCTTAAGCTTAATAACGTGCGCAACTAATCTATTAGAACTAGCCCGACAACCGTGTCGGGTTCCTTTAAATTATATCTGAGTTAAACTTGTGACTGACCTATGTCTCATATAAAGCAGTTTAGTCTTATTTTGCTCTATATATATCCATAAATCAGTGTCCATGTTATAATTAATTATTCCGATCATCTCATGGTCTCGTTTAATTTTCCTTTGACAGTCTATTTGTTAGATACATTTATACCTTCAAACTGCATCTCCTTTAGAAGTGAGTTTATTAAATACACCTAAAGAAATTTGTGTTTACTAAATTTCCGGAGTGATTCTTTTCTAGTGGTATTAAATCTTATACATACTCATGTTCTAATGGGCGGTGGTTTATCCCTAAAGATTCTCCATGAAAGCCATGCGTTGGTAAACTTATTGTGATTTCTATTTTCCCAGCTACATAACTCTTCCATTCTATGTATTTCGTCTACTTTATTTATCCATTCTGCCATGTTTGGTATTTCTTTCTGCCTCCAGTGTAGTGGGATGAGGAGTTTAGCTGCTTCCACCAAGTGTGTGGTAAGGTTTCTTTTTGAAGGGATCCACTGTTTGTTTGGAAGCCACAACAGCACTGACTCTGGTGTGAGAATAATTTTCTTTTTTGTCACCTTTTGAATTTGATTTTCTATATCCACCCAGAATTTTCTGATTAGGGGACAAGACCAGTATATATGTCCTATTGTACCCCCTGGCATTCCACATCTCCAACATTCATCTTTTTCTGTAATTCCTCTTCTTTTCAAATCTGCTGGGGTGCTATACCACCTGGTTATAATCTTATAAGAGTTTTCTTGGATTCTAATGCACCTAGAAAAACCGTGTGAATTTTTAAAGATTCTTCTTTTTTGTGCTTCTGTAAGACTTATGTTTAAATCCCCTTCCCACGCTTTAAGGTAGTGTGGCGTTTCTCTATTCTCTTTTTTAAGAATAAAATCATATAGTACTGAAATAGCTTTTTCAGGCATGTTTTTGTTAGTTACCCATTTTTCTAACCACGTGGGATCTGTGATACTACAATATTTTTTGCGTATGGCCGTATGTGTATTACGAACCTCTTCTAAGGCCAAAAAATTATGACGATGTTTTGAAAAATTATGTTTAACTCCTAATTCCAAAGCATTCATTTTATGAAACTCTTTAGTAGTGACGTTTTCCCAATGTTGCCAATGTTCCAAGTTTAATCTTTGCTGCGGTTTTATTAAAAGGGGAATGTATGTTGCAGGCATATTATTTGTTGGGGTGTTTAATACTCCTGGATGTTCTAATAATGTCCTTATAGTCTGGATTGTTCCTTTAGTGCATGGATTGTTTCCCAAACCAGGTAAGTCTTTTAGCCATAGTTTAGCTTTTGTATTTATGTCCATAGAGGCCATCTCCAGTTGTGTTCCTAGGTGACTTAAGGAAGGATTATTCAGTGAAATCCATCTCTTTAAGTGGATAGCCTTGTAGTATGTCTGTGCGTCTGGTAGGCCAAATCCTCCTTCTTCTTTTTTTTTAATTAAATGTCTATATGCTAGTCTTGATCTTTTTCCTTTCCATAAGAAAGTTATAAATAGTGATCTAATCGCTTTAAAGAAGCTGGCTGGAACTAAAATAGGTATCATCTGCAACACATATAATAATTTCGGCATTATAAAGGTTTTTAATAGGTTTTTCCTACCTACCCAAGAGACATATGGGAGTGCCAATGAATTTAGCTTTTCTTTTATGTCTCTTAGTATTTTCAAGTGATTCTCTTTATATAGATTTGTGGTATCATTAGTGATTTGTATGCCTAAGTACGTGAGAGATGACTCTTTCCATTTAAAAGGTGAGGATTTTTTGAGTGATTCAATTATAGTTTTTGAGGTGGTTATATTTAAAGCCTCTGATTTCCCAAAATTAATTTTAAAATTTGACAGCTTTCCAAAGGTCTCAAATATATCAATTAAATGAGGGAAAGATCTTTTGGGGTTAGATATTAATAGGAGGAGATCATCAGCAAATGCTGCGCATTTATGTGTGATTCCTTCTACTTCCAAACCCTCTACTTGTGAGTGCTGTCTAATTGTCTGCAATAGGGTTTCCATTATTAAAATAAATAACGTTGGCGATAGTGGACAGCCTTGCCTGGTTCCGTTTTTAATGTCAAATGAATAGGATAAGCAACCATTGACTCTGACCCTCGCACTGGGATCACTATATAGTGTCATTATCGCTTTTATAAATTGTGTCGGTAATCCAAATTTCCTTAAGGTAGCCTCAAGGTATTTCCAACTTACCCTATCGAATGCCTTCTCGGCATCTGTGCCGAGAAGGGTTAAGGGTATCTTTTTCTCTTTAGCAATATGTACGGCTTGAATTACTTTTAGCGAGTTATTGTTTCCCTCCCTCCCTGGTACAAAGCCTGCCTGGTCTGGGTTAATTAAATTTGGTAAATGTTTCCTAAGCCTTAAAGCCAATAGTTTTGCCCAAATTTTTATGTCTGTGTTTAATAAAGATATTGGTCTATAACTTTCACACAGTTCAGTATTTTTCCCGGGTTTTGGTAATATTGTGATTGTTGCCTCTAGTGCCTGTTTAGGGGGGGGTATACCTGCTAACAGGGCATTGCACCAGTCAGACATGTGTGGTATCAAAATGTCTGCAAACTTCTTATAGTAATTTGCAGGAAGTCCGTCAGGACCAGGACTTTTCCCCAAAGGTAGAGAGTTCACCAGTTCTCTCACCTCTTTGTTGGTGATTGGTTTAAGTAAATCCCATCTGTCCTCTTTCTTTATATTTGGAAGTTTAAGTTTTGATAGGAATATATTTATATCATTCTCTAACCTTCTATCGTCTTGTGGGTGAGGTAGGTTGTATAGATTTTTATAAAATTCTCTAAATTGTTCCGCAATTTCACTTGTTTTATTAACCGAAATTCCGGCAGTATTCTTTATGTTGGATATAAAGGTGGTTATCCTGTCTCCTTTTATCAGGTGTGACATAATTTTATTGCCCTTGTTTCCGTGCGCATAAAATTTGTATCTGCTATATTGGTAAGATTTTGCCTGTTTTATATTGAGCTTGTCCACTACCTGTTTCCTGAGTAGTTCCAGTTCTTTTTGTTTTTGTAATATTTTTTTATGCTTAGTAATCTTCTCAAGTGCCGCTATTTTACTTAGTAGATTGTCAATTTCCTTAGTTCTGCGCTTCTTTATTCTGCTTCCCAGTGCCATCAATTCACCCCTAATAGCTATTTTATGCGCATCCCAATTAAAAGTAGGTGATGTTTCTAATGGTGTGTTGTTTTTAAAAAAGAATTCCAACTTCCCTTCTATCCACTTAACATCTTTAGGGTCATCTAGTAGAGTTTCGTTTAATCTCCAAACCCACGTCCTCTCCGGTAGATCCTCAAAATGATACGTCACTGTAACAGGAGCATGATCTGAAATGACTATCGGTCCTATACAAGCTTTTTTAATCATATTAATATAACTTATAGAGCTCAAAATATAATCAATTCTCTGGTCTGTACCATGCACCGCGGAGTGAAAGGTGTAATCTCTTGTAGATGGGTGGGTTACTCTCCACGAGTCCAGTAATCCATTATCTTGCATAGCTTTCCTTACTGCTCCTATAGCTTTCCCAGACAGTGTTGATTTACCTGATGAGCAGTCCATTGTGGGGTCTAGTGGTAAATTTAGGTCTCCACCTATGATCCTTATACCTTCGGCTAATTTGTTAACTTGGTGTAGCGCTTGCTTCACCCACGTCGTCTGCCCCTTATTGGGTGCATATAATGACACCAAGGTAATTGGAATCATTCCTAATTTCCCTTTGACCAACAGGAATCTTCCTTCTTGATCTGTCCATGTTAATTCTTGGATAAAGGGTACTGTAGTGGCTATTAGTATACTTGTACCCCTAGCTGCCTTTGCGTATGTGCTATGGTAGCATTTATTAAATTTTTTGAAGGGAAAATTGGGTATTTTGTTATGCTTAAAATGAGTTTCCTGGAGGAAACATATATCTGTCTTACTCTGTTTCAGAATATGCATCAATTGTGATCTTTTTTGTGGTGTATTTAAGCCTCTTATATTTAATGTAGTTACATTTAGGGAGGCCATACGACGTGTCTGAAGGGAAGCACTCGTTTATTTATCTGTAAATAGAGACCACTTGATGATCGGTTACATTCTGCATAAAACAATTTAATAATTTCATTAACTTTACTTATTTTCCTTATTCTTAAAAAATCTAGAATAACTACAACAAGTTTTTTTTTTTTTTTGTATAAAACTTTTTATTGGATTTTCTTATTTACAGGCAAATGTGACCGTCGTACATATCATTTTATACAACATGTATACAAATGTAAGTCCAATTAGCCATACAACAAATACATATATCTTGAAGTAAGGGCTTATACAAGGATTATTTTCTTTGTAACCTGGTCTCTAAATATTTTAACAAACCTTATCTTATCTCAACATACATTAGATTGCATCTTTTACAAACATATGTTTGTACTTATAACGAGTTTTTATTTTTATTATCCAGTCAACCAATTCGCCTTCTTTACTAGGTGTTTCTACGTGATGTCTCTGCCTTTTGCTTATATTAACTTTAGTTAGATTTTGTTCGCTATCTCCTTCATCGTTGAGTTATCCGCCTTATCTTTTATAATTCCCTCATATTGTCATAGTCACTCGTAAAAAGTGTGTGCACTCCTTCTTCAGTTGTGCCTATGGTGTTAAGTTTCGGAATATGCACCATGGATACCATATTTTCTTAAATTTACAATGGGTTCTTGACTCCCAGCTTGCTATTTCTTCCAATCTATATAATTCATCAACTACAACAAGTTTAACCTGCTGTACACCTCCGGTTCCAGCCATCCCAACTGTGTGTTCTGAACCGTTACCGGAAGCGAACCGCCTTAACGTATTTTTCATTGTGTATTGACAAACATTCTCAGCCAGCTCTCTGTCTGCCTTAGAAACTATTGGCCTTTGGAGACCCCTTATGTTAAATAAACATTAACAAGTCCAGTATAGTGACTAACTTTCTCTTAATATAACAGAACAATAATCTAGGTAAACAGTCTGTTATCGCACTACTGTGCCTTGAACTGTCTCCCCTCCGTTTACTCACGAGTATGATGGGGGTAATAGTCCCGTGTTGTGAAGTTTAAGAGTTCTCTTTTCTTCTCCGTGGGGACTTGTGTTTGCTAGAAGAGGACCACTTCTCACTTCTAGGAAGCATCGGTAGATCCAGATGTTGCTCGGTAATAGGTAACCAGGTAGAGATTTCCAGGGGTTGAATATCCAGTAGATCCCAAGCTTTCTGGAGATCTGCCGGCTGTTTGATGGTACATCTTCTTCCATCTTTGGTGAATGTGATCCCGAAGGGGAATAACCATCTGAAGAGAATTTTCTTACTTCTTAAATGGTCTGTCAGTGGTTTCAATAAACGTCTTTTATATAGCGTTGAAGGTGCTATGTCTTGATAAAAGGTAATGCTTGCTCCTTCCATTTCTATTTCTCTCTTCTCTCTCGCCGCTTTTAAAATGGCCGCCGTGTCACAGTAACTTAAAAGTCCGCACACCACATCCCTTGGCGGGTCATCTTCCTTTGGCATCGGTTTGAGTGAGCGATGGACTCTTTCAATAATTATCTGTTGAGCTCTTTCTTTGGTAAGTAGCGTAGCAAACAACTCTTTTGTTTTATCATTAAGTTGGTCAACTGTGATAGATTCTGGTAGCCCTTTTATTCTAACATTTCTCCTTCTGCTACGATTTTCTTGATCCTCTATTAAAGATAATGCTGTATTCAGACCTTCAGCTTGTGTTCTCATGATATGGGACATTGCTTTGCTGTGATCTACTATTGTCCCTTGGTTATTCTCTAAAGCTTCTACTCGTTGCCCTATGTGGGTCACCTCCTCGTGTATTGCGGTGAGTTGCTTTATTACTGGAGATAGTGCCTGGTTTAATAGTTTCTTAAGGACTGACCTTGTTATTTTAACTTCATCTCCTGACTCCCTGCGCGACTCAGAATCCATCAGACTTTCTGCATCAGAATCTTCCGGGATGTCTGATTCTGTCACTATTTCTGACGCCATCTTGTTCCCGCGCGCCGGAGGGGTTGCAAGTTTCTTCCTCAGATATTTGTCTAAGTCCCCTTGATTTTTCCTGAATCTCGGGGTGTCAGGAGGAATTGGCATTTTATCTCTGTTGGGCTTGCCCATAATGCGATAGGTATTGGCCGCTAAATAGGCAGATTCGGGCTTGCTGAGCGGGAGCTATGTCTTTATGCGACCACCATGTCTCGCAGCCAGGCCACGCCCCAAAGTCTGTAACTTTATACATGTTTTTGTTCAATTTATTCAAGGACCTGGAAGGAGAGTGATGCTAAGCCACGAGTGCTGAGAGGCAGAATGGAATCACATTGTGTCACATTGTATTGTGAAAATTTATGGTCTCCCAGATTGAGCCACAGGTTATAACATAACATACATCCATATGGGACCATAAAAAGCCTTTTACATGGAAGTACTGTTGCTGAATTAATTTTCCCTTCGTTGGAAGGACTTAGATTGGGGAAGCTGAAAGCAGAAATGGCCATATATTTACTATACTCAAATAAGGCGATTGCTACACTAATCTTCACCTGTCCTTGAATCCTTTCAGACATACATAAAGCTAACTTTGCCTTACAGGGGCATTAAATCAGGTGGACATGTTTCTTGCACAGTCCTTTTCACATATTTTATAAGATAAGTGAAATGTAGAATAATGCCTCACTAGAAAGTGGTTAACTGTTTCAATAATAACTTTAGCAGGTTGAGGCTAGCAAGTATTTCAGTGTGATATGAAATTACTATTGTAAACTCATTCATTTTTTTCAGACATATTATGGTACCTTGAACTTGTTATATACAAATATATGATAAAATATAAAGTCACATGGAAAATGTATGCAATATAGTTGGATCCTATGAAAGGAGCAAGGAAGGCATACAATATGTTATGATACAAAATTGATCTGATAGGAAATTGGTTTGTACATTACAGTTCTATGCCAGTTTTTACAGACAATTTACAAAAAGAAACTTAAAGAGGTATTCTTGTCTGGGTATTCAATTTAATTTATCTGTCATATATATACATTTCTGTAATTGAATGTTATAAAAAATGAGACCAGATAATTTTCCTTGGATATGACCACCTCTGCTGGAATGATTACACAAAGCAACACATTTTTTTGCATATGAAATGCCTGGTTACTGAATATCCCACAGCCATCCTGTGGTAATCAACATTGAATCAAGGTAGTCGGGTGGGCAACAATAGCACATATCTGGCCACCGCAGCCAGGGTGCAGGGGTGGTTGTATCCAAGGAAAACTATATAATTTCTAGGGTACAGCAGGGCTACATTTATAGGAAATTATCTTTACAACTGAATAAATTTAATTGGCAGATTAAATAAATTAATTTTAAATGCCCAGATGGGAATACTCCTTTACGAATAACAATCATCACAATGAATCTCTCTTGTTGCATTGTAAAACCCTATGTTAACCCAATTCTTACCCTGTGCTAAATTGATAGGATAAACTGATATTCTGGAGACAGAAAATCTCCATTTTTTTTTTTTTACAGAATGTGGAAGAAATTTGTTTAAATTTCAACTATTTTGTCTATATTAAAAGCTCTGGGGATTTTGATACAATTAATCTTTACTTCTTCATGCACTTACAGTGAAAAAGAAAACAGTAGATCATAAAGGATATATAAAGTAATAGAAATTAGAGTTTTGCAGGTCAGGTGTCAAATTCTCCCAAAACACCGGTGGTCTGCTAATTGTGCCAATCTAGAAACCTGATAATATTTAGATTAATTAGGAACCAAAAATCTCTAGTTCCATGTAGATACAATGACATCCTTTACCAAACTATAATCATAACATACATTCATCTCTAATGGCTCAGATAAGAATCAGACATAGCAGCAGCATTTGTATGCACGACATGTCCACAGCAGGTGGGACAGAATCTGCTCACAGCTTACGCTCCTTTGTTATTTTCTTCACTTGTTCTATATAAGACAACATCTTAAGCTTACGGTATAAAATAAAGAAATCTTACTTTTTTCCCAAGTGCTCATCTTTCCCTGCATGATAAGTCTTCAGGCATTGCAAGTCCTCAGTGAAATTCACTTTGATTGATGAATTATCAAGTTACACTACTGCCAACAGTATTTCACTACATAATATTTCACTTTATAAACAAAAATGGACATTATATTTTTTGCATGTCAGTAAATTAGTTTTAATTTAAGGTACATTATGCAGTATTCATTTTAACAACAATAATAACAATATAATGAGATAATAAACCCTTTAGTGTTACAGAGGCCCTGCAGAGGTCCAACCCAATTTACCGTATATACCCGAGTGTAAGCCGACTAGAATATAAGCCAAGGCCCCCAATTTTACCAATAATACCTGGGAAAAGTTTTTGACTCGAGTATAAGCCTGGGGTGGAAAATGCATTTGTCGCAACCTCCAAAATAATGAAATTCCCTGCAGCCCCCCCCCAAAACGAATTGTTCTGCAGCACCCCTATTAATGAAATGCCCTGCTGCCCCTACCTATGAATGAAATGCCCTGCAGCCTTCCCTATTAATGAAATGCACTGCAGCACCCCTATTAATGAAATACCCTGCAATCCCATATTAATGAAATGCCCTGCAGCCCCCTAAATGAAATGCTCTGCATCCCCCTAAATGAAATGCCATGCAACCTCACAAATAATGAAATTCCCTGCAGCCCCCAAAATGAAATGCCCTTCAGCCCTCCCAAAAATGAAATGCCCTGCAGCCCCCTATTAAAGAAATGCTCTGCAGTCCCCTATTAATGAAATGCCCTGCAGTCCCCCTAATAATGAAATGCCCTGCAGCCCTCCCAAAAATGAAATGCCCTGCAGTCCCCTATTACTGAAATGCCCTGCAGTCCCCTATTAATGAAATGCATTGTAGTCCCCAAATTATGGAATGTCCTGCAGTCCCCCTAATGAAATGCCCTGCAGCGCCACTATTTAAGAAATGCTCTGCAGTCCCCCATTATTGCAATGCTCTGTAGTCTCCAAATTATTTACATACTTACCTTCTGACACTCTCCGATGCTCCCTGCGGATCCTCTTCCTTCTTCTCTTCGCTTGTAACATATCAGGCAGAGAAAAGGAAGAGGAGCTGCAGGGAGCTTCGAGGAGCCTCAGAAGGTGAGTTTATTTTTTTAAACACTGGTGTATAAGCTGAGTTGGGGGTTTTCAGCACATAAACATAAATGTTTGAAGGGGGATACCAAACAAATCTTTAAAGGGATTCTGCAACTTCCAACCTCCCCCAAGTAAAATTTACTTTCTTTGTCTCCCAGTCTAATTTGTATCTAAAGTGAAGTTTTACTACTGTAGGAGCAGCTACACAAAAAAAGGAAGGTGAGCATCGCCCCACATAACTTATTAGTTTGTTTCGGTAGGTTAATCGTGGTGACGGATTATTTTTAAACATTGTATCTAAATATATTTAGAACCCTGCCTGTATTATGATATCAAAGTTTTATTGTCAATTTTTATGCTAGGGGAATATTTTTAGGAATTATGCTGCAAAGAAATGGTTAAACAGTAATGCATGTAAATTAAGGAAATGATGCCAAAAAGCCACATAAGATTGTCACCGGTGAAGGACAGATGGCATCTTATTTACAGGGAAGAGGAAAAACAGAAATATTAAAATGTTCACAGCCGTCATCTGTAGCAGCAAATGGAAAATGCATAATGGGTAAATTGAGGGCTATTTCTGCCAGAATCCCCAGATTAAGCAATGTTTATTAATCTCTCAGGAGGAAAGTGTCTGCCTGGATTCTTCATTGTCAGCCGTGTCGTGTCTGCTGGTGACATACTGGAATTCATTTATACGGAGATGGACGGTAACATGAGCTGTCTTGTGATGCTGGACCCAAATTCAGTGACCCTGTTAGATCCATTGCCTGTAACAATCAGCTAGTGACAGTTTTGATACCTTATATTTTATTCCTTACTTTCCTTTTCTCATCATTTTCTATTAAATATAACATAATACAAAATTTTTTACTGCAACCTAAGGACTCATTTTGGATAATGAAACTTTCTCGATATCACTGTGAAAACATTTTACGAGGCTTTCTTTTCCCTTGGTTCATATGATATACAAACAGGTACTTAAAATATCAATAAGCTACCTGTTATGTTGTGAATGGTTTTTTGAAGAAATAAGATTCCAATTTCATGTCTATCTTCTCATTTTGTTTTAAACTGTGCAGGATTAGATATCGTTGTGATATTTTTACCACTCCACCGTATTGTTTCTTTATTCCTGGCATGAATGTAGCATATTACAGCTATATAATACTACAACTGAATATAAGTCATATTGCAATGTAGTTTACCCAACTTTCTCTTGGCTACTACACTCCTTAATTTTCCCAAATCCATTTTCTATGAAGAAGGTTTTAAAAGCTCTGAAAATGTAAGGCAACAAAGAAGTCTATGGAGAGGTTAGGGATCAAGGATGAGATAGACAGAAATCTGTAGCTAGCAATGGGTTATTACTATTACCAGATTTTTATCAGTACTGACTAAAATTCACCCAATTATGGGATAGATAACAGTTAAGCTGCAGCCTGACATATGTGGATGTGACTCTCATACCCAAGATCTAATCCTCTGTCTCCTTCCCTCTCCATAATGTTCACCGGGGAGCAAGCCTATCTCCAGGAAAGTTTTACGGTGGGTTCACATGTTCAGTTTTTCAGATCCAGTTTTTGAAGCCAAAAGCTGGTGTGGATCATGATAGCTGAGAACATATTATTGTGAGAAGCTGCCTCTCCTCTTTTTTTCATTCCACTCCTGTTTTGGACATCATAAACTGCATCTTAAAAACTGAACGTGTGAATTCACCCTTATTTGCAAAGATAATTAAGTAGAAAGTAGAGAATAGAAGCGTTCTGAAGTATATTCCTCTAGTAAGAAATATACCAATTAGAGATGAGCAAATCTATTTGTTTATATTTTTGGTACCAATCTGGCATTTTTCAGGGACTGACTGAAATCTGAACCTATTCTGATTCAATTTGGACAAATGTTTCAAAATGGCAGCTAACTAATAATATTATCAATTTTATTGCTTAGGGTTGGGGGGGATGATCAAAGGAAAACAATAAAACAATTTATTTTTTAATTGTGTGAGAGGACTTAAGGGGTTATGTACAAATTTACAGGACAAATAGAGCAACATTGGTTTGGACCAATTTATACATGAACCAAATATTTAAAAACGATTCAGACATATGTATATAGGTTAACTTCTATTCAGAGAAAAGTTTTGGTCAGTTAGTTCCAACTGGTGTACAAAGAACTACCATTTGGAAAGAATTTAAGGGATATTTCAAGACTATAATGCATTGGCTTCTTCCTTCTGAAAACTGTGTCCATAGGTTGTGTAGGAAGGCACATGGTGTTGTTGTGAATAGTATGTGTCACTGGGGTCCCTGGCCTCGGTAAAGGAAAAACCATTATTAACCAGCGGTATATGCCCACTGACATACAATTGTAATTTTAGTGTAGCTACTAAGCAGCTAATCTGAGGCAGATTTTTCTGGAGCAGTCAAAGTCCTGGGTTGGATAGTTGCTCCCATGTTCCAGGCCAGCCATTACAAGCCCTATGTAAAGCCAGCAGTGTCAGATGATGGTAGGTGTGGTTCCCTACCTGTGTGTGTAACTCAGTGGAAAACTGTGGATGTCAGAAACAAAGCTGGGTCTTGCTGTATTGGGTAGTCTGATAACCGAAAAGGTATGTCTAAGGGCTGTCTCACACAAACATATGCATATGGGGGTCACAAAAAATGGGGGTGTCTTGCAATCTCAGTTAAATGTAGTGTATTTATTATTTTCTATTGAACTGAATAAGACTGCTAAGTACAGCACATAACTACCTTGAGTATGACTACTTATCCATTCAGATGGGGGAATAACAAACCATTCTTTAACTTCAAAAATATTCAGCTTATCCCCTATCCTGGCCACAATCAATGTCAGAAAAAAACTGTTAAACAGGCTTATGAAAAAATTTTGATTTTGATCACAAGAAAAGACTTCAATATATTTAAAGGCTACAGGCAAGATTTTAATGCATGACTGTAGAGGGTTACCTCGCCTCGTAAAGTCTTAGGTGGCTGCTGGGCAATGGTCAAATAAAACTGTCCTAATTTACAATGTGCTGTAGAAGGACAAGAGAAATGCCACCATCAAATGTGATAAATTTTAATTAGTTTAACTTTAGGTAAAGTTCCTTTTCTACTTTAATATTTTGTAATTCAGATTCTTAATGTTGCTTAATTTTATAGTCACCTGTGGATCTTTTTAAACCGTGTCAGGAAGAGAATATTAAATTCTAAGTTAGATTTTGCAAAAAATATTAAAGAAACACAATGGGGGTCATTTACTAAGGGCCTGAATTGCGGTTTTCCGCCGGGTTACATGAATATTACCGTTTTGTGCCGATTTTCCCTGAATTGCCCTGGAATTTTGGCGCACACGATCGGATTGTGGCGCATCAGTGCCAGCATGCGTGGAAATTGGAAAAACCGACGGATTCGAAAAACCGCCGTATTTTTTTTTAAAAAGTGTCGCTTGACAGGTGCTTACCTGTACCCAAGGTAGGACGGTGAACTTCAGTGAACTCCGACGGAATTCAGCGCAGCAGCGACACCTGTGGACATCAGGTGCACTACCTTAGTGAATCACCAGAAGACCCAAATCCTCCACAGAGAACGCGCCACTGGACCGCGAATGAACCAGGTAAGTAAATCTGCCCCAATAGTTTGCAATAGTTTTTTTTTTTCAATATTTCTACCCCGTGTAATGCTGCTGTTTGGGAACAGATAATAAATTGGAAGAAGAAAGAACAGACATAGACAGTGAGTCCTGAAGCTACGCCCACCCAGCTTTCCCTTCCTACTTGACTATCTTATCCTAGAGGGTAGGTGACACAGAGAGACAAAAAACATAGGACAAACGATCTCAGAAGGAGTGTCGTACACATATGGGTCAAAACCAAGAAGACAATGCTATACAGAATCAAGAGACAAATCGATGGTCAGACAAAAAGGAAGTGTCAGAAGATCAAAAATATTAAAAAAAAATGGAAGTCCAGAAAACACTAGCAAGCTTCAAAGAAGAGTTATAGCATGCATTGGGAAGTAGGCAGACAATCCTTTTGTGAGATATCAGTGTCCTGGTCCCATAAGCTCCCCTGATTTCCACACAAACCAGAATAGCAGGGGAGCTTAATTATCTAGCTTAACCATCTGCAGCCCAGAGCAAAGTCAACAGGAGACTGATGAATGTGGTGGAAATCAAAGGATACAGAAGTGAAATAAGTTCAGTACAGAATGAAAATTAAGAACAAAATCGCAGTCTGCACATCTTCTGCTGTACTTTATGGGCAAAAGATGACCCTAAAAACTTGTAATTAGAGAGCTTGCCTTGGTTCAGATGTAAGCTCGCAATGTGCATGGGCGTTTAATTTAATCTGCTTTAAATCCTTAAGGCGTCTTCATCTCATAAATCCTATAACAGATATAGAAATGAGATATGATTCCCACAGTTTCTAACTATCCACAAGTGAAAGAGAATCTCATTATGATAAAGTACCATTGCTCCTAGACGGATATATATATATTTTTTTCTTTTGGTGCTGTTTTTCAGATATTCCAAACTGGGATATAACATACACTATACACTTTGTTTGAGCAAAGTACTTGTCACATTACTAAGTTATCAAGTTAACAATAAACTGATGCCCTAGAAAAATTCAGACATAGGAGAACCAATTATTCCTTCCACAACAGACAGTGTTGTTAGACACAGGAAGAAATAGCCTAAAGGATCATGTTTTAGAAGAGTGGCCCTGGTAAAAAGATATTGCCCATGCAACAAAACAGGCAATTTTCTTCTGGAAAAAAGCAATAAATATTATAATTGTAAACATTGAAAATGAATTATTAAAAAAGTTGGATAGAAATGAAATTATAAACCTATCTGGGGAGAAGGCTGTAATAGGAAAAGTAAAATTATTCCCATCAGTTATAAATTACTACAGCACAATTGTTGCCCGTTGGCTCCACATGACATCACTTTTTTAAGTTTTGTAATATTTTTTTTTCCAATTCTATCATTACATTTATTGTATAATGACTAATTTTACCTTGACATTTACCGAAATGTATTTTTTCAATTATTAATCATATTGGTTTACCCTATAACCCAGCATCAAAATGGGTTTATAAGGGCATGGTCTTGTCAGACTCATCTGATCAGCTTCTAGGAGAGGAGATAGGTTCTAAACTTGACCTGGCGGAGAGGGTGGATTTTTTGTATCTTTAACTTTCCAAGGCATTTGATACAGTATCACATAAAAGGTGTGTATATAAAATGAGACTGATGAGACTAAGGGAAAATCTGTGTATTTGGGTAAGCAAATTGCTTAGTGATAGAAAACAGAGGGTCTTCATAAATAGCACATTGTCAAATTGGGTTGAATTTACCAGTGGCACTCCAGGGGTCAGTATTGGGGTCACTTCTTTTAAATATTCTTATTAATGACCTTATAAAGGGTTTACAATGTAGAGTTTCAATGTTTGCAGATGACACTAAGCTCAGTAAAGTAATTAATACAGAGAAGGATGGTATAACATTACAGAGGGATTTGTGGAAACTGGAGGCTTGGTCTGACAAATGGAATATGAGGTTAAATGTAGATAAATGCAAGGTTGTGCACTTGGGTCAAGGAAATATAAATTATAATTATGTGTTAAATTATACATTTCTTGGTAAAACCGATGGAGAAAAAGGACTTGTAAACTCAACTTTAGTTTAGTTTGCTGCTAAAGAAAATAAAATTGTGGGATGTATCAAGAGAGGAATAGATTCTCACAATAAGGAGATAGTTTTGCCCCTATACGAATACCTGGTCCGACCACAAGGGTCAGCGGACCGCATTTCTGTCGGGTTTCTATTTTCTGTCGGGTTTCTATTTTCAATTTAGCCGGTTTTTGGCACATGCAATCAGATTTTTTGCGCAATCGTGCCGACTCTCATGCAACACAAATAAGGGGGAGTGGCCGTCGGTCAACCCCACTGATTCGGACTAAGCGCGGGATTAAAAATTCAAATTGTGTCACAAGACATGCCCTCACATACACGAGGAGGAAGATGGTGAACTTCGGTGGACCTCAACGAGGAAGCGACACATGCAGGATATCGGGCGCACGATCTTGGTGAATCGCGCCAGACTTCATCCTCGTCAGACAGTCTGGATCAGGGATTGCGATAGGACCGGGTAAGTAAATCTGCTCCATTTTGTACAGATTTGGGCACCAGTGTATAAAAAGGACGTAGTAGAACTGGAATGGGTGAGCAACCAACATTATTAGGAGAATCGGGGAATAGAATACAATGACAGATTAAAAAATTTGGGATAATTCAGTTTAGAAAAAAGACAACTGAGGTGAGACCTCATTACAATGTACAGATTGCAAATTACAGAAGGAAACTCCAGCATTCCAGACAAAAAGATTTGTTAAAAGTCCATTCCTTTATTTAGAAAAAATAGTTAAAACATCTACATCTATCGCAGTCCTTAGTCGTATCGTAAAACAAAAGCACAATGAAATTATAGGAACAATACTACTAAAAGCCCCTTCTGGTCAGCAAACCCGAGTCATGCCAAAGCATGGCATATCTAAACAAACTATAGGTAACATTATAGCTAACCGAAAATGAGTAATTCAGTATAAATACAAGAGATCACTTTTATAATTCATCCCTTGTGGGGAACATGTCTATAATGCCAAAATCCAGTATTATTATTTAACCAATCGCCTCTCCTTCGGGGGCATGGTACTCTTTCTATTGGGATAACACGTAAGCTAGACATGTCCCCCCCCCATGTGTCAATTTGTAATGCTTCGATAGTCCTGATACATCTTTGTTTGAAGTAAAATCATGTTTGACAATCGAGTCAATGTTTTTTTTTATACAAATCTGACTCCTCCTTTAAATTTTCTGCTAATGTATCATCTTGAAATAAGATGGGGAGATAACATTTGATGATATGAATTATGTCATTGTATTTATTATGAAAAGTGGTGCTGAAGGTAAGTGGTGTTTTGGTTCATGATCTTTCTGTTGTCTACTTTGTTGGTGTAGCAAAAAATTTGTTCTTGGTTCTGATTTTAATTTGTAAAGGGTTTGTTGAATGTTGTTTCTAATATAACCCTGAGCATGTAATCTCTTGCAAATCTCTTGTACTAATACCTGAAAGGGTAGTACAAGGATTTCTTCAAATACCTTTTTATTCCTAGTCCTGTGGCCAAGGCAAGATGGGTCTTTACAGTGTGTAAAGCTTTGGAGGTTGGGTATTAGTCTGATAT
Organism: Engystomops pustulosus; assembly: GCF_040894005.1. Classification (NCBI taxonomy): domain Eukaryota; kingdom Metazoa; phylum Chordata; class Amphibia; order Anura; family Leptodactylidae; genus Engystomops; species Engystomops pustulosus. The sequence continues at coordinate 171,882,261 of NC_092414.1, forward strand.
CCTGGGGTAGAGCATTCAAGAGAATTGGTGCAGCTCAGGAGAAGTACTGAATATGCGAGTGGTAGGTTTGAATTACAGTAGAAAATAATCTGAAATAGCTGGCAGATAATAATTGGAAGATGCCAAATACTATCGGATTGTGTATGGGATCTGTGATGTCAGTACCTGTTAACAGCACTACAAGCTTTTGATACAGAGGCTAACAGGGTCAGGATCCAAGTACTGTAACAGAAGGGTTATTTCAAAAGAAGAAAGAGGTATGTTTTCCCTGATTTCTTTAGTATCCCCATGTTGCATTCAACATTTATTTGTTCTGCTGGTGCTAGTTGTAGCCAGTGGCATAACTTGAAGCTTCTAGGCCCCAGTGCAAAATACTTGTCAGGCCCCCAATTATAATGTATTGCTTATAGTACTAGTCTTATCATATAGGAAAAATACACCATTTGGGCCCCCTAGGCCTCATAGGCCAGGTTGCGACCGCAACCTCTGCACATCCTCAAGTTACGCCCCGGTTGTAGTCCACATGCAGAGCACATGGCCACTGCCTTGGTCTACACGTTCCAGCGTCTCCTTTGTCCACAGATTCAATCTATTACCATCTTATGAGGTGGATAGTTTCTAGGTAGTTATACAGGATTACGATTGGGAAAGGAGCTTTAAGATGGTAATTCTGTTGTGGTATTTGAATAACATAGAGCAGCACACAGGAATACAAAGCAGTTCTATTCAGAACACTTTTTAGTGGGAATTCAAGTCACCTAGTGATAAGGAATACTTATAGATTCCGCCTGCGCCGCTCCGCTAGCGAGCAAATTAATTCAATAGCCTAAATTAAACTGCTTGTCATTGTCATTAGGTCAGAAGTAAGAAGAAAAAAAAAATCACAAGACGTTTCTTTTCTCTCCTCTGACCCGCTGAGACTTGAATTAATTTGATTTAATTTAAGAAAATCAGCACTATGTGATTTGCTGTACAGTTTAATCATGAATGACCCTTGAAATGTGATTGCAACCACTGTCTCTTTGGGAAGGAGTCTCAGACAGTTCACCAAGGGGAGTAGACGCTGCAAGAAGAGAAGTATATTTGCAGACCTCTGTTATCCTTGATAAGGTGTGAAATTTAATTTGATGCAAATATACAGTCATTTGGTTTCTCCCCATAAAAAGTTAATTGTGTATTGCGAGTGTATAACACCTTACATCTGCACTGAAAATATTTTGTTCATAAAAATATTCAAGGGAGAAAACACTACTAGAAAACATTCTTCTGTAGAAAGTTTGATCATTACTGCCATGAGATTACATTTTGCAGAAGGAGTTGGGAAGTGGTGATGTAGCAAGGGGCAAGGTGAGACAGTGGTGTAACATCATCTGATGCTGCACCACAGATGGGCCCTGGTAAAACTACCCTTTTGGCTTATTAGAACAATTTTAAAAGTTGATTTTAGAAGGAAGGACACCATGGATAACTAATATAAGAAGATCTATGAGTAACTGTCCCTGGTTTATTATTCTTGATTCTGATGGTTGAATAGTTGTAGGTGTCCTGGTACTAATTAGTGCACCCAACATTTTTGTTGCAGGTGAAATGTCCAAATCTAGCTTCTAGTCATTCTAATGGGGAAGAGTAAAGGTCCATTTTCTTTTCCACATGCCCGAAATATACAAATGGCATGAGACATCTTGTCTCTGTTTACACAGAGAAATATATATATATATATATATATATATATATATATATACACAGCAAGGTTCCATCCCCTTGTCCACAACTTCAATGTATATACACACAGTTGGGGAGATTTAGCAGATTTATATATATGGGCTTGTAACACAATTTGAATGTTAAATCTCGCGCTCAGTCGATTAGTTCTACAGAACGCCCCCTAAATTGTGTTGCATGGAAGCCAGCGTTGATGAGGCAAAAAAGGATTGCTTACGCCAAAATCCTAACGCTTGTTAAATACCTGTGCAAGCCGTGTATTCCTCGAAAAAGGCGAACATTCCGACGAAAGTGAGCAGCGCGACCCTTAGTAAATGAGCCCCAATGTCCTCTATATCTTAGGATAGATCGGCAATTCAGTTATGCAGGGAAAGCTGGGTAGAGGGTTTAGTCTCAGGGCCCACTGTCTTTGTTTATCCATTCCCAATCCCTGCATAACAGTGACCTTTATATTATAATGTTTATATATATATATTATACATCATAAATGGTATTTATGTGTCTATATTTATATAAATACACACAATTTATAGCCAAGGGAGAGGTGCCATTGGACTTTTTGCATCAGACTTGCTACAGCCCTGTCCATGCCAATCCTTTCGCCATGTAGATTGTGACATTGCAAGACAACCTTCCACCATATCAGTAATGTGACTGTATAAGATGGCACCTCCCTACTCTCTATAGTGACTGCCTCACAGGAGTCTCTTTTAGGAATGTCCAAGACAGCCTTCTTCTGAGATTATAGAAACTGTCTAAGACTTTCCCTATGTCTGTTGTGACTATCTAATACTGCCATTCCTAGCGTCTGTAGTGACTCTATAAGACAGCTGTCCCTGTGATAACACGCTGATGACAATATAAAAGAGACTTCATGGGCTGCAAACTCTGGCAGGAATAGAACCTGCTCTATCATTTGCGCCGCATTTAGTTGGCTCAAGCACAGGGCTATGGGATTCACGGAAGTGGGCATAAGTCCATAGAAAAAAAACAGGGGATGTTTGTTAGACACTAAAAAAACAGCAAACACATGTCCCTTTTTCACAAACACGAGGCGTAAGGGTGGGATATTCTTATGGAGCCTTATTTATTACAGCCCATAGAAACCAATTACAACTTAGCTCTCAATTTGGGTGCTTAGGCTCTAAATTTAATTACAATTTAAATTTCGGCTCTATGTTTGTAGAAATAAATATACAGTATATAGAATATGGCATGGGGGTACCTGTGGACTTTGCCTATCTGATCTAATTATTTACCTATTATGATCTATCTATTTATCTATTTCTTGCTATCTTGCTATCAATCTACCATATTTCTACGACTCGGCATATAAGACGACCCCCAACTTTTCAGGAGTCATTTTGGGATGTGGCGATATCTAACATGTTTATGTGTGCCCCCCCCACATGAGTCACAGTATCCCCCACATCAGCCTCAGTGCCCCCACATCAGCCTCAGTGCCCCCCACAGTAGCCACAGTCCCCTCATTGGTACTAACAGTGCTTGCACAGCGTTAGAGTGCTCCCCCATATGGTCACAGTGCTCCCCATGCTAGCATAACCATTTTAGTTCATCTAATTATAGATGTAAAAACTTATCTCTTCTACTACATGTCCTTTTCTTGAACTTAAGCCCCTGGTTGATTATGTCAATAATATAAAAGGAATGTAGAGCTCACAGAACACATCTCTACAGCCAGACATATGTACACATGAGAAAGCTTGTAGCCAAGGACTCAAGTCACTGATCGGCTTGGCTGATGTGTATTTCACTGGGGGACCAGAATAGGCCTCTGCCAGAAGGCAGGAAAGAGATCAGGAATGTGAAGCATCCAGATCATGACCAGGGGTTTGACCCCACTTCACCAAAAAGGATGCCAACCCCAGACTTTGGCCTTCGGCAGCTAAAGAAGTCTTTACATACTTAAAGTCTGCGTTTGCTTCAGCCCCAGTTCTTTTACGTCCCGACATAGAGAAGCCTTTCCATCTGGAAAAGGATACCTCTTCAGTGGGGGCCGGTGCGATGCTCACGCAGAAAAGTCCCAAAGGCCAAACCTATGGCAAGACCTATGTCAGACCAGCTCTACGGAAGAAAATTTTGATTTGGGGACATTGCTCACAAGTGGCTGGACACACTGGAGTGTAGCACTCTGTCACCCTCATGTCCTGATTCTACTGGTGGCCAGATCTGGTCAAGGATTTTCGGGACTTTGTGGCTTCCTGCGCTTCCTGGAATAAGCCAACGCATCTCAAGCCTGCTGGTCTCCTTCTGCCATTGCCGATACCCAGCTGTCCTTGGTCTCACGTGGCTATGGACTTCATTACGGATCTTACGCCTTCTTCAGGCAATACCGTCATCTTGGTAGTAACAGACCATTTTTCAAAAATTTCCCATTTTGTTCCTCTTCCAGGTCTTCTGTCTTCTCCACGTCTTGCCAGTCTCTTCTTTCACCACATCTTCCGACTCCATGGACTTCCCCAGCACATTGTTTCTGATTGGGGGGGTTCAATTCATCTCCATATTCTGGTGTTCTCTGTGTAACCAGCTACAAGTAAAATTGGACTTCTCTTCCAGCTATCACCCACAGTCTAATGGTGAGGTGGAGAGAATTAACCAGACTCTGGGTTGCTATCTACGCAATTTTGTTTTTAATGGTCCACTCTGTTGCCGTGGGCGGAATTTTCCTATAACTCCCTTGAATCTGCTCCTGCCGGCTCAGCACCTTTCTCCATCAACTATGGACTGCATCCATGCCCTCCTCTTCCTCTACCTGTGTACTCAGACTTTCCTGCAGTTGATGAATTGGTACAGGATCTAAAGTCCATTTGGGAGAAGACTCACCTTCTGCTAGGACCAAGCTCCAGGTGGATCAGCAGCGCAGGTCTCCTCCTGTCTTCTCTCCTGGTGACAAAGTCTGGCCATGTCCTTTTACTCTATCATCCTGAACTTCTCCTGGCAAGCACCACCTCCTGCTCCTAAGGCTGACTCCATCGACGTCTAATAGGTAAGGGACGACCTTGATATGAAGACGGTGAAAGGGAAGCAGTTCTTCTTGGTTGCCTGGAAGGGGTTCGGGCCGGAGAAGAGATCCTGGGAACCCAAGAATAACATTCTGGACCGCAGTCTCCTGCAGAGGTTCCACCAGCCAAAGAAGAGGGGGAGGCCGAAGATGGGGCGTATTGTCACGGGTGCTCCTGCAGCACACGTCTTGAGTCGCAGGCTTACCCATGATCCTCGGTGTGCTCTGGTGCACCTGCCATGTCTTACGTCTCCTAGTCCGGATTCCTGTACATCGTCCGTGCGCTCGCATTCTCGTTTCCCAGGGTACTCGCGCATCGGCTTCATAAGATTTAAAGGGCCAGTGCAACGCTTAATGGTGCTGAGCTTTTTCAGGAAATCAATAAAGCCTGGCATCTCCCAGCATTCCCTGCCAGATCTTAGTGCTTATGCTTTTTCCTGTGCCTTGTGCAAGTGATTGGATTTCCCGTTGTGACCCCGTTGTGACAGGTCGTTCTCGACTTAGCTCCTCAGCTTTCAGCCCTGACCTCTTGCTTTGTCCTTGACTTTGAACCACTGCCACCTGCCTTGACCATCTGCTTGTCCCCGACTACGAGATTGCCTGCTGATTCTGTACCTCGACCTTGGCTGCCACCACGGAAAAGTCACACCTGTGGAACGACCTGGTGGTACCACACCGCAGCAAGGCCATCCTGCTATGCGTCGGGCTCTTGTGAAGACCGGGTGCCACTTAGATTCCGGTCCCAGGTGTCGGTTTGTGTCATGATCTGCGGTGGTCCAGAGGATCCACTATCTCTGAGCCTGACAGCTTGTGTCCATGTGGATTTGAGACATTTGCAACAAAAAGTCTCAAAAAGAAGCCAAAATTTGCGCCTGCCAGGATAGGCTAAACTGAACATGTAAAAAGACATGATCATACATAAAGCGCACAAAAGAGCTGCCAAATGTCTCAAAATTCACCACAGAAAGAAAAAACTATGATACATGTAACCCAATGGGGGTCATTTACTAAGGGGCCGTATCGCTTTTTTTCGTCGGGTTTCCCGAAAATTACCAATCTGCGCCGAATTGCCCCATGTTTTTGGCGCAACAGATTGCGGCGCAACGGAAATCTGGGGCGTGGCCATCGGAAAACCCGATGGATTCAGAAAAAACGCGGAATTTTAAAAAAAAAATGTCGCTTGACACGCTCTTACCTGCACCCAGGATAGCTTGGTGAACTCCAGTGAACTCCGACGAACTTCAGCGCAGCAGCGACACCTGGACAATATCGGGCGCACTCTACCTTAGTGTATTGCCAGAAGACCCGAATCAGCATCGGAGAACCCGCCGCTGGATCGCGAATGGACCATGTAAGTAAATCTGCCCCCTTGTCTTTTAAACATTCAAGCTGTCCATTCATGGCTGTATGACATCCGTCTGCCAGCTTCAGGATGTCTATCCGAGGTGTTGTCTGCAAATAAAGCTGAGGATAGACACATTAGTGCCTTTGGTTTCTAAGAAGGATCTTAAAAGCTATACCTATCCCCTATGAATGGCATATCCTAGTACACCTTCCTATTAACAACCAAAAACTAACTATACATTTTTAACTAAGGCTTTGATGAACCATAAAAAACATAGTTTGTAAAATTGCAAGATTATAATATATATAATGTAATATAATTTCGTTCTTAATTATTAACATATAAAACACTATTCACAACAGTATACATTTAAGCATTTTGCCTTTTATGAATGCATGTTTGTAATCTGTTGACTCCACGCCACAAAAAAACCAAGTCTTTTGGATTGCTAAAAGGCAACGTTTTTTTCTTAGACATTACGCTACAGAAGTTGGCAAGTGAAAAGTCCCCTTCTTAACCTCAATACAAAACATCCTAACGATTTTAATTAATTAGCTAAATAAACACTAAATCAGCCATCATTGCTTCATCAGTTAGCTAATATTTTATTAAAAACATAGAATAATATGTAGAGGAAGCATGTATTTTCACAAAAATAAAATTGACAAAATTCACTTAGTTTCAAATATCTCCCTTTATATACCCTTAAATATACTTTTTTGCATCACCAGTCAAAATTATGTAATGTATTTGTCATTGGGCATGTGAGAACCTGTGTCTAATACGTCCACAGGTACACATTGGGAGTAATTTACTAAGGACCCGAATTACATTTTTCCTACAGGTTATCCGAAAATTTCCGATTTGCGCCGATTTTCCCTGAGTTGCCCCGGGATTTTGGCACACACGATCGGATTGTGGCGCATCGTGCCGGCATGCACGCAACGGAAATCGGGGGCGTGACCGTACGAAAACCCTACGGATTCGGAAAAATCGCTGCATTTTAAAAAAAAAGTGTCACTTGACACGCGCTTACCTGCACCCAGCGTAGGACGGTGAACTTCAGTGCATTCAGATGAACTTCAGCGCAGCAGCGACCTGGTGGACGTTGGAGGAACTACATTACTGAATCCCGGCAGAACCCGAATCCTCCGAAGTGAAAGCGCCGCTGGATCGCGAAAGGACCGGGTAAGTAAATCTGCCCCATCTTTTTTCATCCCTGGGCTGGCCATGTTGCTGGTAGACTGACAATGGGTCAAAATCTATAGGAGAGGGTTCCCAGAGAGTAATAGAATATAGGAGTGGAAGAATAAGGTTTATAGTATATATGTGTAGGAACAAGGAGCTTAACTGTCTTTATCGGAGTGAAGTACAGGCAGTCCCCGGGTTACATACAACATAGGGTCTGTAGGTTTGTTCTTAAGTTGAGTTTGTATGTAAGTCGGAACTGTATATTTTATCATTGTAATCGCACCCAGAACTTTTTTGGTCTCTGTGACAATTGGATTTTAAAAATGTTGGGTTGTCATAAGAATCAGGATTAACACTAAAGCTTCATTACAGACACATTTGATAACTGTTACAGCTGATTATTGTCGCCTAGGACTAAAGTACAATAAATTACCAATATTCAGAGGTCCGTTTGTAACTATGGGTCGTATGTAAGTCGAGTGTTCTTAAGTAGGGGACCGCCTGTAGAGTCATAGTACAATGGGGGCACAGGGGATTATTATGCACAATGGAGTCATGGTATAAAGTGGATTGTTATTGATGGGAGTACAATGATGAATATCAACAGCAATAGTTTTATACTTAATCTCCTTTATTAACACTTACAAAATATGTTCGCAAATTCCAAGAATGTGTCAATAAGTGTTATAAGCGACATATATAAACTGTATGAGGCTTATGAGTAACAGTCTTTTTTGTGACACACCTCTCAGCTACAGTAGTGTCAGTGAGCCAAGTCTGTCTTCCTGCGAGCACTGAGTGGGGTGATATCAGTTGTTTTTTTATACATTTAAGGGGTCCTTATTCTCTGTACAGCTAAAGGGACCATAGTAGCCTTAAACCCCCACTGTGTGATATCCTTGCAAATGTGACTCTAGAGTACTGTTACTACTTGGGGATTATTCATGGCAAGTATAAGGATTGTAAGTAGCTATTCAATGGTCACAGTAAAAACTACTCCACATATAAGCTCTTATTTCAAAGATAAAACTGTACTTCTAGTGGTAACTTAGTCCATGTCATGTAGCAAGGCTTTTTATATGATCAACCATCGGTGAACCTAAGGTAAGTATACCAATAACTGTCCTACATACTATCCACCACTTGATCACTTGGTCATCTGTCCTCAGGCTTGGCTTAAATTCAAATTAAAATGGCTTAAATGTTGTAAGAGGTATAAAAGAATTGCACTAGTTGCAGTTTGCCTGCGAATAGTGCATGGTGGACCAGATTCATGAATTGTGGTGCACATTCTTCAATAATTTGGTGGTCCGTGCACTGCTCCAACAGAGTGCAACTACTATTTTTGGTGCACCTTTCACATAGAGCATACAACATAATTCTTTCAGACACTGCATGATAAATGTGGCGCACGGTCCGACTCTGCAATGGAACGCCCATTTGTTTGTGCAAAGTGTGAAAGTGTGATGTTTCTTATTGTTCAAACCTGAAGATTTATCTAGTTCACATCTAAAACACATTGGCCCAGATCTACAAAGCCGCTGCGCCAGTTTTCTGTCAGACTTTGCATGTTCTTTCATGTGCAAACTGCTTGCCCATGTATTTAAGAAGTGTCTGAGGCACATTAGTGGTGCACGCAACACTTTGTGGCGAACACTGCACTATTACCGAAGCGGCACAAATTTCTGCACTGAAATGGGGATTCCGGTGCTCAGTCAGACAGTGCAACACATTTATCATGCAAAGTCCGACAGGAGTGTGTCTCACACCCCATGTTAAAAGGGCACTAAAACAAAGTAGTGCACTCTGTAGGAGCAGTGCACGGTGCGCCTACTGCACTATACACAGGTTTCCCAAGTAAACTTTTTCTCAACCCTCTGCAAAAATGTTACTTGAGCTCCAGTACTGCACCAAGGAATGTGGGTTACATCTTGAAGTTTTGCACTATTTTCCAAAGTTCTAATGTTAACTATTCACCAAGAAAAACAAAAGTCACATCTTTGCCAGCAAATGTAACTCAGTACGGTTCTCTCTCTTCATAATTTTTACTTTGGAATTGGTTGGAATTATCCCCATTGAGTAATGAAACCCTTTCTTGTGGGTTTTCATTACTTTACATGGACTAGTTGATAGGGGCTGCAAAGGGAGTTTTCAATAACAAGTACAGAAATGATCCCATAATGGCTTCCATTTATAAAAACACCCTACCAATTCATCACTTGTATCCTATATATTGCACATGTTGTAGAGCTGAGTAAGATTATCAAAAATACAAATGGTTTTATAGTTGGAACTGTAGATAAACTATTACAGCAAAGTGTTGTGAACACATTGGTTTAGTCCCAGGAAACCATGTTTTATTGATGTGATGTCATTGCCTGCAGTAGGCAAGACATGATACCCAGCAAAACAGAAAATAGCAGTAAGGATGCTGACACGTGCCTCATAGTATATAAGATCAAGTTATATATATTCTCAAGCTACCAAGAAATTTAAGATAAAATTTTGCCAAAGTGGACACTGTTGATCATTTCCATAGACTATTACTTAGAAGTGATCCGTGATGGCAGACAGTAGACTATTGTCTGCCAAAAATATTAGCTGTCAGGTTTCATTTTTTCTGCCTTTTTCAGCTAAAACTCACATATACTGTATTTTATATCGTCAATGGCCGGCTGCTGCTTTACATTTTTGATGAAGTATCTCCCAGACATGTTGAAGAAAGGATTGTTTATGTTTCTGGCCAATACTAATCATATTTGCTGAGTATAAAGCTTTTACAAATAACTTTTATGTCACAAGTGCTCCCGCCGCGACCCACGACTCGGGTCACGGGCACACCCAAGTTTCTCCTTGTGCCCCCGGCCCCTGTCACAGCTCTCACCTCACCTCAATCCAACACTGACTATGACAGGCCAGCGCCACATCCCCGCCACCTAAGGCGCGTGCGTGCTGGCTTCTGAGGATTTAAAGGGCCAGTTTCAGCCTCTTCCCTCGTGGCCTTAGAGAAAGCTTTCCTAATGCCCTGTGCAATTATCCAGATTTCTCGTTGTGACCTCTATTCTGTTCCTGGCCTCACTCCTGTGCTGCCCGTCCTGGCCTTCAGCTACGTTCCCAACTCTGATCCTGTGCTGCCTGTCTCCAACTACGATCTTGCCTTACGACTCAGTACTTTGTCTTGGCCGCCACCGCGGACGAAGTAGCACCTGTGGAACGACCTGGTGGTACCACACTGCAGCAAGTCCAACCCACTTTGAGGCGGGCTCTGGTGAAAACCGGGTGCCACTTAGACTCTGGTCCACGGTGTCCAGAGGATATACTACCTTTGGAGGGTGAAAGGATTATTTGATGCTCCTACGTAAGTGAGGAACAAAGTCATTTATAAAACTGAATCCTAGTTCAAAATAGAATTTAACATTTTTATTGAAGAAAATTGTATTTTAAAGGAAATCTACCACATGGATATAGGGAAGAGCATTTATTAATTTTGGTGCAGGGTGGCACAGGAACTGTGCTATATTTTTTAGTGGGATATAAGTGCAAGGGATCAATGAATTGCCACACGAACTGAAAGGTTCACAACTCCCTAGACCAGCTTTTAGCTGGGCTACTTTTACGACACAAAAAGCGCAAAAAAATGTGTTGGCAAAATAGAAGCACCAGAAAACTAGGGGATTCACAAGTAGCGCCAAAATTTTGTGCCCAAAAAATAGAACCAGGCGAGAGTGTCAGAAAACACCAATTTTGTGGCGTGAAGATTTCATTAATTCAGTTGCATGAGGCGCAGAAAGGGAAAAAAACACCACCTTCTAAACCAAGCATGCTATCATGCTGGCAGGTGCCTCCTGCAACAGGTTTTGTTCTTCTTTTTGCTTCTGATAGTTTACTTTTTAAAAGAAGACCATCTTTTAAAAATATGCAAAGGAGCCTCAGGGGCTCTGGCTATGCCACAGAAGCCCCCTCTGGCTCCGTCATCTGCTAATCATTCTCTCCTCCCTTCCCAGCCAGAAAAACGCATAGAGGTGTAATTATTAGCCAGGAGGCGCTGAGGCTCATTTGCATAAATATAAAACACAATCTTCCCAAAAACAAAGCTATCAGAAGCAAAAAGGAGAATAGATCCTGTTTCAGGAGGCACACACCAGCATGTAAGTGTGCTTGGTTTAAAAGCACTTCCTCCATGTGGAAGATTTATTTTCATAGTGATCACATTAGCAAATGAAACACTGTATATAAGGAGATATAAATAAAACACACTTATACAGATAAAATACATTTAGAAATTAATGCAATATTCTCACATTATGGATGTTATGCAGGTGTCATACATTATTTCTTAAATTTGTATTCTAAAGGCTTTACAAATCTCTCTAATGCACTGAAGAAACAGAACATAATCTTTATGCCCAAATGACAAGGTTTGATAGAGACCCCCTACCACCTTGCATGAATAGGATGAAAGCCTCTTCATGACTGCCACTTCTTCAAAGAACAAGGAAAATAGGATCCTCTTAACAGAACATTTCCGTCCCTTCCCAGCAATCTGATCTTTTATGTTCATCTTTAGAAGCCACTTTGTAAACTCTTGGATATAATAGGAGATATTGCAGAGAACATGGAGTAATTGCCTTTGAGTTTCCATTACCCTGAGTCCTTTTTAGTTGGATACGTGTCCACTGGTATTATTCTATGTTATCCTGCTAAAAAGTTGCATTCCGGTGAACATGTGCTATACAACCAAAAACATATGGAACTTTTTATTTCTAAGATTAAGGCAAGAGACGGGTTTATCTGGAAATAGCGGTCAGATAAAGGTGTAAGATTTATATAGTATTTGACCATATGACATAAACTTACACATAGATTAAAAAATCTGGCCTGCTCTACGAGTTCAGCCCTGGATTTCTGTGCAGCCAAGACATAAGTAATTTTTATGTGCAACTGTACAGACTTAAACTTGTGTTCCTTTAAAGCAGCCTTGCTGATAGTTCTTCTATGGGGAATGCATTATTTCAGTTTTTTGGAACAGCTGCTTCCCACCCCTGCTACCAGCTGCTTTCCCAATTACCAAGCTATTAGATCCATTATCCGTATGACTTCATTGAACGGCAGCTGGGTGTTGCACCCCCCTCAGCTTATACTGCGACTCCCCAAGAATCATCCATCTTGTCCAATAATATTTTTCAGGGTCGGAGATGAAAAGATTTGGCTGCAATCTTACTAAAGGTCAAAATCATTTCTAGGATTTAGCAAAGCATAAAGAGAATTAAAGGAGGGAATTTGGTCATGCTATTTTGTGTTCCTCGTCCTAAGCCTCTTGGTGCTTGGAGGGCATTGGACTGATCTCTGTTCTGAGCAAGTTAATAGCTCTTAGCCTTCTGCATTGCACCTTAGAAAAATGATTTGTTATTACAGCTCAACAGTACCTGAGATGAAAACCCAACAGAGTTTATCTTGGACAAAAGGAACAAATTATGTACCCCGCTGAGAAAGCAGAGCGACATTGTTTGGTTTGCAAAGAGACGAATTGATGTTCTTTGCGTGTAATAAAGAATGAAGATATTCTTGGGATCATTGTTTCTGGAGCTTCCAAGTGAAATAATGTTAAGTTAAAAACCTGGCAGCCTCAGATGATATAAAACACTGAAAGACTCTTTATTAATAATTATTATTACTATTGGTGGAAGCGGTCACTTCATTTAAAGGTCGTCTACCACCACATTTAGCGGTGGTAGACTGTCAACAAAGGAATGCTCGTTACCTTAGGAGTTAAGTGACAGCCGTTATGGCACGCTCCGGCACATCTGCTACACCAAATAAACAATTTTATAACAATATATAGGCTCCATCAGAAGATAAAATATGCATGCCCCCTCATTTATATTCCCCCACGACGACCGTGACATCACCCGGCTGTCTGCTAATCTCGCGGATCATAGTATCAGAGTTTATACAGTTGAATAAAGACACATGTCCATCAAGTTCAACCAAGGAAGGGAAGGGATTGCATGAAGAAGGGATTTAGGGGAAACAATTCCATATAACATAACCGTCAATGCTATTTAGGTGTCAAAAGGCATCTAGACCCTTCTTGAAGCTCTCCACTGTCCCTACTGTGACCAGCGCCTGAGGCAGGCTATTCCACAGATTGACAGTTCTCATAGCAAAAAAGCCCTGTTGCCTCCGGTGATTTCGAATTTGTGACAATTCGAAGTTTTCCTGAAATTCTAAACTAATTTAGAAACGTTAGAATCGATTTGCCCATCTCTAGATATGGCACTACTGGTTGGGTTGCGTCAACTTTCACCAAAGGTGAAAATTTCAAGGTGTTATCCATCCATTAATCTGACATTTTCGTCTATGTGATCCACATATTGTCACGGGTGGTCCCGCGACCCACATCGCGGGTCGCGGGCTCACCCGTGCTGCTCTGCCCCTGCCAGCGTGCCACCAGCGCATCTAACCCGTCCCGGCTCCTGGCTCGCTCCCCTCCGCCGTGCGCGCGCGTCCCCGACTGCCAGGGCGCGTGCGGCACCTTCTACAGATTTCAAGGGCCAGCGCGCCATTAATTGGCGCTGGCCATATTGCCCAATTCTACATAAGCCTGCCTCTTCCTGCAAGCCTTGCCGGATCTTTGTGCCTCATAGCCTAAGAGAAAGCTTCCAATCGAGTATTCCTGCGTCCCTGTGTGTTCCTGCGTTCCCGTGTATTCCTGTGTGTTCCCACTCCTGAGTCCTGTGTTGCTGTGTTACCCGAGTTCCTCCGTGTTGCTGTGTTCCGTGTGCCTGTGATCCCGTTCCCACCTGCCTAGACCTCCCGTTGCTGACCCCGGACTTGGACTTGACGTTGCATCTCTGCCGCCTGCCCTGACCCTGACCCTGTGCCTGGACCTAACTACGAGATTGTCATCCGCTAAGGTACCTCGACCTCGGCTGCCACCGCGGGCTAGTCGCACCTGTGGAACGACCTGGTGGTATCCTGCCGCAGCAAGTCCAACCCGCTTTGCGGCGGGCTCTGGTTAAAACCAGGTGCCACTTGGGCTCCGGTCCCAGGTGTCAGCTAGTTCCATCTCCCACGGTGGTCCAGAGGATCCACTGATCCTGACACATATGTACAACACTATGTATCACTTTGGAAGATGCTGATGTTGTTAATTATAAAAATAACCCCTAAAGTAAAGTACAATTGTATCTTCAGTGGTCCATCACCATGTCGAGTATAGAACAAACTCCCGTGAGTGACAGTTTTATAAATCCAACCTAAAGCTGGAGGCTAGAAATGGGGGAGGGGGGCAGATATGTCTATAATTATGGTTAAGTATGATCAGAAACTAAATTTGAATGGCTAGATAATAGAATCAGAATGTTTAGATTCCAAAGCTTTGCTGTGAGTTTCGGTTCTGACCCCTATACTTAAATTTTGAAATAAGTACTGAAATTATAACCTGTTGAAATAAAACTAAAATCATGAGACACTTTTGGATCATTACTGAAATTAAGATTTCTGAGCATTCAAATTTCAACATTACAACAAGGTAGACAGGAAAATTGTCTTAGGTGTGATTAAAAATGATGTGTCACCTTCAGCACTTCCCAGGAAGCTTACACCAGTTTCCATCTGCAACATGGGAAATCTTTCTCAATGTTTCATAGTAGACTACGATTACTTTACTACATGGAAAAACATTTGGATGCCAAAACTATTGCAAAAGCATAAAGAAAATGATATTGTATGATTATAAATTTTCATATAATCTTGTTATAGTGGCTCGTATCATAGTGGGATATTTGAGGCAGGAAGTCAACAGCCAATTCTAGAACAATGGAAGCGGAAAAAAAAGTCAAGTGTAAAGATCTGAGGGAATCAGATTTAGTCAGAATATCTCCAAAATGACAGGTCTTGTTAGTTATTCAGTAGTTATTTAGTAAAGTGGACTAAGGTTCATTGATGTAAGAAAAGACTGGCCCATCTGGTCTCCCAACAGTACCTATAGTATCCACCTCTCTACACGTTACTCAATTATCTCTCCTCTCTGCCAGTCTCTGAAATATTTACCTATTCAGGTGAATTCAGTTGAAAATATTAGCCATGACTTACAAAGCCATCACCAGCCTATCCCCACCATATGTATCTGATATTATCATTCAATACTATCCTACACAAAATCTACAATCCTTTTGCGCCACTTTCCTACCATCCAATATCTCCAGCACTTCTACCATGCCTCTTACATATTCTGGGGCACTTGACTTTCAGACTGTCCTCCACCTTTCAAACCTTCAAACAGAATCTGGAAACCCATCTTTTTAGAGTTGACTACAACACGCAATACCCCCCTCTACTATGCTCCATCACCTAGTGAACCCATCTACCATGAATGGCCAGTCAGTATATGGGATTCTTGAGAGGACATTGGACCTCATATTTCTCTAACATCTTGTTCAGGCATTATCACAAATAGGCTTACATTCCCACCCATACTTGCTAAGCATCCCTGAATTGTAAATTCTACACCATAGTTAGGATACTTGTAAATTGCACCAGGAAATCTCCTGAAGTAACTACAAAAGTTAAACTGATCAAAGAGATTAAACTGATATGTGGTCATGAAAATGTATTGGCATTTAACCCCTTAATTTAATCACAGCCTTTTACAACAATCATACTTTTATTGAGATTTTTCTCTATGCTCTCGTGAGAATTGTTAACTGTTTTGTTCAACTGTCTATTGTAAACACACAATATTTGTCGATAAGACTAAGGCTACATTCACACTGCCGTAGGGGGGACCTATATACGCCCGACTTATATACAGCCGATATACGTCCCCTATAGACAGCAATGGGTGCACGGTACCCTATGGGAGTGGTACGGTGCAGCACGCGTGCGGCACCGTACCGCTCCGTACCTGGGAAAAAGATAGGACATGTCCTATCCTTTCCCGTATTACGGCGCAGTGCGCCATATGTTCCTATCAGAGGGGCGGGGGTGAGCTGCGCTCACCTCCTCTCCCCTCGCTGCCGTCTGCCCGCCGTGCTACGGTACGGCGGGCAACGGCAGTGTGAATGTGTGAATGAGGGTTTCTCATCCGTAGGTTCTCATATATGTTTGTATATTTCTAAAATTCTTTCATTAAAAAAAAAATTAAAACAAAAAAATATATATAATTATAATTATATTAAACTTATTGCTTCCTTTCCAAACAGATTTACTTAGGGGAGAAATGTGCATATGAAAACCCGGAGAACCGAATAAGGACACACATTACTGTATACTGTAAAGAGGTCTATGTTTGATGTTCTCAAATCTTCAAATACTTTTATTTAACTGTATAAAAGGCTGAATATTCTCTTTTTTATGAGGATTAGGGGCACTCATGTAACTCATATCGCACTTTAGCATTATCTAATATCTCAATAGAATCTTATAAAGCTTCGTTATAGGAGATATAGAAGTCAGTCCATGGGGGTCATTTATCTTATCTCTGTTTGTTTTGGCTTGTTTTTGCCTTTCTTTTTTCTGTCTGCTACTTTGGTAATTTATCAATGTCACTTTTTCTTTTTGTTAAATGTTTTTTTTGCAGATCTCTTTCTGAGACATTTGTTACAAATGTCTCAAAAATGTTGCACAAATGAGTCAAGTCACTTCTTTCCATTTTGCTAAATTTTCCTTAAGTATGGTTTCATCTACACTTTTGTGCAATTTTGAAAAATATAAAAAAATCAATAA
Source organism: Engystomops pustulosus (assembly GCF_040894005.1). NCBI lineage: Eukaryota > Metazoa > Chordata > Amphibia > Anura > Leptodactylidae > Engystomops > Engystomops pustulosus. The sequence continues at coordinate 171,899,270 of NC_092414.1, forward strand.
AAAATAATCAAAAGGTAGCACAGTCCTAAAAATGATAACAATGAAAATGTCATCAAAAGTTGCAAAAAATGACACCACCCACAGCTCTGCACACCAAAGTATGTTTTAATATTTGTAAATGTATGAAAACATTATAAAACCTATACAAATTTGGTATCCCTGTGATCGCACCAACCCAAAGAATAAAATAGACATGTCATTTATGTCACTCAGTGAAAGCCGTAAAATCCAAGCCCACTAGAACACAGCACAAATGCCTTTTTCCACCATTTTCACTGTACAGGCGGTCCCCTACTTAAGGACACCCGACTTAAAGACAACCCATAGTTACAGACAGACCCCTCTGCCCACTGTGACCTCTGGTGAAGCTCTCTGGATGCTTTAAAATAGTCCCAGACTGCAATAATCAGCTTAAAATTGTCTGCAATGAAGCTTTATTGATAATTCTTGGTCCTATTACAGCAAAAAAATTTGAAACTCCAATTGTCACTGGGGCAAAAAAAAAATTGTCGGGAACTACAATGATAAAATATACAGTTTCGACTTACATACAAATTCAACTTAAGAACAAACCTACAGTCCCTATCTTGTATGTAACCCGGGGACTGCCTGTATTTGGAATTTTTTTCCAGCTTACCAGTACATGACATGGAAAATTAAATACCATCACTATGAAGTGCAATTTGTTACGCAGAAAACAAGCCATTACAGAGCTCTTTATGTGGAAAAATAAAAAAGTTTTAGATGGTGGGTAGTGAAAAATGGAAGTGAAAAAATTAAAAAGGGGCAGGTCGTTAAGGGGTTAAAGGACATTTACCACCAGATTACTAGTTATTTTTACAAGTTTTCTGGCATTTTTATTAATGAAATAATAACTTAGTAAAACAGCCAGAGGCGCTCAGGCTGACGACACCCAAGCGCCTCTCGGCTTCCCCGGCTTTTAATTTATGCACGCCTCCGCACCAAACCTCCTCCTGCTCCTGGCCAGGGGATTAGGATCAGGCCGGTGACATCAGAGCATGTGCTCTCTCCTAGTCAGCCTGAGCGCCTCTGGCTGTTTTACAGAGTTGATATTTTGTTATTAAAGATTCCACAAAACTTGTAAAAAAAACAATCCCCTAGACAAAATGAGCAGCTTAGTTAGCACACTCTACCACCAGTAATCCACTGGAAGATGTCCTTTAAAAGTGACCCCATAATGTACGTAGTCACAGAACACACTTTTAGCAGTCAGTTCTATTCCAACATGTCAGGAAGTGTTCAATTCTTCTGCAGCACCCCCACAGGTTACATGAAGTATTACAATTTGCTTATGCAAATTTTTTACGTTTCGAATTCACAAACAGACAAATCGTAAATATTTTTTTTGTATAAAGAACTGTGTCTGCTGGAAAACATTCTTTAAAATCCATTTTCAGCCAGAGAAAAAAAAATAGAAGAAAGCCCATTTGGGAGTCATTGTTTGTAGAGATCCAGACCAATTACCAATTTCCAGATACATTGAGTAAATGACCTACTATTAATTACTGATCATTAACTTGACTTGACTTCTGACTCCAGCATTGATGTTTGCTTTAGATGAAAGCAGACAGAAATTTTGAACGTAACCCTTATGGACCAAACACAAGCGGCTTTGGGAATGTTCTGCAGATTTAGATTACATTCCAGTACACATCCAGGAAGATGGCAGGGATTTTTTTCCGATTATTGCTTGTAGATGGGTTTATCAGCTGGAACACTGCCATCTAGTGGTTGCAGGTTTGCTTGAAATAAAAAAAATAGCGTAGAAGTGTACGGTACCAAAGGCTTAGCAAGAAAACCACAAACTAATACAGCATGAACAGATGTTCTTGTGTGGTTTACAGAAATCCACTGTAATATTAAAGCTTTGCTAACACGTCCAGCAGTTAGGAAACTCTAAACTACCGTACATGATTGCTCCTTTGCTACACTTATGCTAAATAAATAATTTGGAAATTTAATGAGAACAGATTGCTGTGAACAGTGGCATATGTGTTTTATTGTGCTCAGAGTTCACCATGCTGCTGGCATGCACATTGCTAAATGGCTCATATTGCATTCTTATTGCAGGCTGTCTATACTACAGGTAAATGCCTTGCAATGCATCATACTATGTTTTCCTGCTTGTCAGTGACAGCATATACTCAATAGTTGTATTCATTTCTGAATATTTATCATCAAATGTTGCATAAATGAATGGTGCAAGGCAGGGTAGTCGCGGGGCCCTGAGTGTACATAGTAGACTGCAGGAAGTAGAGATGAGAGATTGCAGTTCTGATGTTCTGCTGTCCCCTTCTGCAACAATTCTTATCTAGGCTGCCGACTACAGTGTGTAGTGTGGAAGATGTGCACTGTTATATACAACGTTCAGCATAATGGGGCTCATATACTTACCCGGTCCTGTCGCGATCCACTGGCGCGTTCTCCGACGAGGATTGGGGGTCTTCCAACGATCCACTAAGGTCGTACGCCCGATGTCACTGCTGCACCGAGGTCCGCCAGAGTTCACCATCCTATTCCTGGTGCATGTGAGTGTGTGTCAAGCGACACTTTTTTTTTAAATAGCACAATTTCTCAGAATCCTTTGGGTTTTCCCGAAGGCCACGCCCCCCATTTTTGTCACATGCAAGCCGGCGCCGATGCGACACAATCCGATCGCATGCGCCAAAAACCCAGGGCAATTTGGTGCAAAACAGTAAAATTCGGAAAACCCGGCAGAAAAACGGGATTCGGACCCTTAGTAAATGTGCCCCAATATGTATATAATGGTGCATTTCCTCCATTCTTTAGTGTGTCAGGCTGGATGACAGGGCCCCCTGACACTGAGGACCCCATAGTAGCTGCTATGACTATTACCCCTATAGTTATGCCCCTGGGTGAAGGTTACATGTCACATTAATGTCCATAAATATTGTTATTCTACAATGTACATACACTAAACTACTGAATTGTACAGATTTTGTTAATGTGTAAGCCATGTTTTAAATATTTGCTTTGCATCCAGAAGAATCCCAGATCTGGTCTCTTGTAGTGTAAAGCAGATACAAACCACAATGTTTGGGTTCATTTGAAGTGAGGGACCCGGTTCGGCTTAAACCACCCACCCTCTGTCTTTAACGCCAGAGATTTGTGTTTTGGCAGCATTTAAATCATTTTGGCATCAACACCAACCTAGCAGCAGCATAGTGCACCACCAAGGGAGGATCAGCGTGCCCTGATGACGTTATTGCCAGTATTGATCTTCACCAAAATGCTGCCACGTGCACTTCCATAGTAATTCAAAAGCTGCTGGCGACCCTGGCATTTAAAGGAAATCTAACATCAGGAACAAAGATTGTAAACCAAGCACACCTACATGCAGGTGTGTGACCCAGTATTATAATGTTGATGATTTTGGGGGCCTCCAAGTTTGATACTATTTTACGGGCTTAATTACCTCTATGGCAGAACCTTCACAAAAATTAATAAATCCCCCCTCAGGGTTTCTTAGGAGATGATTGTTTGATAGTATGGGGTAAAAGGCTCAGGAGAAAATTCTGCCAGATCTTTCTGTAGATCAGATCTGAACTTGCAGAGTTTTTTGCTAAAGTCTCCGCCCAACGTAGGCATATAGGTCTGAGAAGTACAAAAACTGGCGGGGACAGTGAGATTCATGTGCTTTATGTGCTTAAGGCATAATAAATCTACCCCTGTGTGTCTATATGAAGTCATTTTGGTTCTGGCAACATATTTAGATAGTAAATGTCTAAAAAATAGAACGGGGTGAGGGCTCAATTTTAACCAAGCCCAAGGCATTCTTAATTGCTCCCTGTATGTTACTTTGTATCATTCACAATAGGTGTTCTTCTGATTCATTAGTATAATTGTAAAAGTTGATTTTAGAAGAAAGGAGGCCGTGGATAACAAATATAAGAAGATTACCGCAGTCACAGTGCCTGGATCTATAAGTAAGTGTCCCTGGTTTATCCATGCTTCATTTTGATGGGAAATTTCTTTAACAAAGTAAACTGTGGAAGCAAAGAAAAGAAATGTGGTAATTCAGCTCACCCTTCTATGGCCATACATCAGGTGCCGGTGCACGGATATGCTGAGCCGAGTCAGTGCATCTTGGACAAAAAAGGAACGTTTATCCAGCAACCAGGCTTGATTGTCATGCAATAAAACTTCTATTTATTTCATCATAGTAAAAAAGATTAAAAGAGGTACCATGTAACAGACATCTGACGCGTTTCGAACTCCCTGGAGTTCTTAGTCATAGATGATGACTAAGAACTCCAGGGAGTTCGAAACGCGTCAGATGTCTGTTACATGGTACCTCTTTTAATCTTTTTTACTATGATGAAATAAATAGAAGTTTTATTGCATGACAATCAAGCCTGGTTGATGGATAAACGTTCCTTTTTTGTCAAAGTAAACTGTGGGTTATAATACGTTTCATATTCCAGATTACAGATGGATCCAAACATATGGGTACCTGCTCATATATGTTTACGTCAGTCAAATTAGAGGGAAGGTAGGGTCTCACAAATCTATTTTAAAAAAAAACATTTCCTAAATTGAGAATATGTCTATGAGGCTGGATATATTTTTTAAATCGCTCATTGCAATACATCAAAAATCTTAAATATATTGAGTATTTGTGATCATAAAAATCTGCCATAGGTTAACAAGAAATAAAATGAGGTGAATTTATGAATTATTTTCGAGCTATGAGTAATGGCAATATGGCAACCTTTGTCTGAAGAAATCATAAAACAAGGATTTTTATTTATGAGTGCAGAAGGTTGTATCATGACTAAGCGGGTGCATGAAGAGGGAGGGTGGGGGGGTGCTGTGCTTTCCTTTGTGTTTTCCGTCCATCACAGCTGCCAGCTTGTTCATTTTCATGGAAAGACCATGAAAGAATGAACTGTTATATAGTTGACAGGGACATCATGGACAGACCTCCTATGATCTCATTGTCCATGCTGGCTCCTTTGCTAGGCCTCTCTCCATATTTGGATCTATGTTCTACCTGTCCATTTACCGATGGAGTGGAGTGGAGATGCAAATTTGTTGCAGCAAGCCCCCAATTTAAGCCCCAAATTAAATAATTTACATGATTTGGGCAGAGACATTAAATTCTCTAATTTTTTCTAAACCAAAGAGCTTAGAAGAATCACTTTTTGCCTAAAATGAATAATATGCGAGGGGTGTCATTTCGGACACTACTTTCTTAGACTCTAGGACCTTGAAACATTTAAAACACATGAATCTCATCTTTCAATCTGCAGTGCTACAGAAACATTTGTACAGGCAGTTAATAGTTGGCTGCAGATTGTAGATATAAACCCAATAACCTTTAATGTCTTTAACGTAGTTCCAGTTTTATAGCTCATCGATCCATAGTCATTATGTAAGCTTAGGTTCATGTATTTAATATGACACTAAAAGAGAAATAACATCTAAAATAATCATCCATTTTCACCCTCTAAAAGTGACTCTTAGAACTTAGTGGCAAAAAGTGTCTCCTCGTAACTCATTTGCATCCAACTTTCGAGGTGATATTTGACCTGAGGTGACTTTAAAGGGAACCTGTCATCAGAAATTGGCCTAATAAACCAATACCAGGATGTTGTCAAGCAGTTGAACAGCTTCTGAATGATGTTTCTTTTATGGCCCAGCTTGGTGGCATCATCCAGAAAATCTACTTTTAAGTTATATGTATGAAGTCAGGGAGGCAGAGATTTTAACACTGAAGTCAAACTCTCCCTGCCTCTGAACACCTCCTCCCATATAGTTGACATTGTTCATCTTACTACAGGAGATCTGATGAATAATGTCACTGGACGCAGGACCATCAGTTACAGCAAGGGAGCATTTTGAGGCAGGAAAAGCTTGACTTTAGTGTTAAACTTATCATACATCTTACTTCAAGGTTGATTTCCTGGATGATGCTGACACACTAGACCATGAAAGAAACAGTATCTTAAAGCTGCTCATCTGCTTGACAACTATTAGTGATTTATTAGGCCAATGTCTGATGACAGGTTCCCTTGAAAAAATGTGTCTGCAGAAAGAAAGATCTAATTGCCAATTCATCCAAATGTAATGTAAGACCAAACTGTGCCCAGGGTAGGACAAAATGATCCACGTGATTACATCTTGTACATTTAGGGGGCTTATCCAACTAACAAATGGAAGTGGCAGCAATCGGAAACAGACTTCATGGCTGGATCAGAGGGGTAGGTATAACAATTTGTATTAATCTTACCATTTTGAATTGAAAAAATTATAGAAGCTGATGACATTAACAGAGACACTGTGTTTTTGGGAAATGTTTTGTTCACTTCTTGAGACATTACAGAGGTTTAATTAACATTAATTGTGTCTGACAAAGGCAAAGTGTGATGAGAAGAAGGGTCAGAAGTTCCAGTAACAATAAACATGTTTATTATTGAACGGTCATCCGAATACAAAATATAGATTTAGTGGTCATACAATTAATAAATGTAACATTTCTTATACTATCGTCAATATTACCTAAACATATAAATGTCAACAAAATGTATTGGGAGAGAAAAATCTCCCCTTAAGGTACTTCCCCCAGTTACTCGAACTATTATAGCACTACATGTAAGTACTAAAAAAGGAAAAGAAAAAAGAGAGAAAGAGAAAGAAAGGAAAAAAAAAAAAAAGAAGAAAAATAGAGAACGAGCAGTTAAGATAAATAGGACAGTAACTATAATGGTCTAGTCTATGTAGAGACTGCTATATGGACCAAGTCCTATGGCCAGCAGGAGAAGACTTCAGGATTTCCGTATTTATGTAATTGAATTTCACAGGGAAATGGACTCCTCATGATTGTAACAAAAGGTACACTTAGTAATTCATATTTAGCCACATCTCCCAGTTCCCCTTAAACTTGTTGTTTTTTATTAAACCTTGTTCCCACATATATCTTTCATAATTATAACATTCGTTCAGATTTCCTATTATTGAACCCTGGTCGACATGGCTTAAAGATTTCCATTGTTTTGCGATCATGACTCTTACGACTGCACATAGTCTACTAATTATCCATTTCTCTTTCTCAGAAAACCCCTTCATGTATATATCTAACAGGGCAATTACAGGGCACGGTGGAGTATGGATATTCCGCATTTTTGAAATTAGATCAAAGGTACCGTTCCATATATGCATCACTCTATCACAGCTCCACCACATATGTAGGGTTGTTGCTGTATCTGTGCACCCCCTCCAGCAATATTCATTAGAATTTTTATTAAATTTAGCGTGTTTTTGGGGAGTTAGGTACCATCTATTTCGAATCTTAAACAAATTATCTATGTGGTTTGTACATAGCAGATTTCTGTTTGAGTCACCTATTGCCTTCCTCCACTGATCCTCTGAAATAGACACTCCCAATTCATTCTCCCAGCTCAGCATGTATGGGAGCTTACTCCTGTTGTATTGATAGGTAAGGTCCCTATATGCTGCCGAGGTGCCTCCTTTTGAACTGGAAGCTTTCATATATGAAATGAATCCTAGCCTGTTGCGTACTGGATCCTCTGGGAGGTCTTTTACTGACTGTAATAGGGATCTCAATCTGGTGTATTTAAACCAGTCCGTTGCCGGTAAGCCATATTCGTGTTTCAGTTCGGTGTAGGGGATATAACTTCCATTTTTCTTTAAGGCCCTAAGGTTTTTGACTCCAGCTTGTATCCATATTGACAGATCAAGATTGCCTACTATGTCTTGTATAGATATTAGGTCTATTTCGAGTAGGGAGAGTTTTATTCTATCTTTAAAGAGTATACAGTATTTATTCCATATATGTAGTGTTGCGCGTGTTGTTTCTAAGATGTCCCTATCTATGATTCCTAATCTTTTTTTCCCCTTTAATTCTAGAAATTGGCCCAGCAACAGAGCCTTTAATGAGCGTACATTTGCTACTTCTAATTCTATCATCATCCACCTGTCCTGTACTTCCCCTGCTGTCCACCATTTTCTGATGGGTTCTAATAATGCAGCCTCTTGATAATGTGTTATGCTAGGGAATCCTGCTCCACCCAGGCTTTTTGGGCAATAGAGCACCCTTCTTGCTATTCTTGATTTTTTATACGCCCATATCCATGTAATTAGATGTTTCTCTATTTCCTTAATAACGTTTCTAGTTAGTGGGAAGGGAATACATCTTAGGTTGTACAAGATTACCGGTAGGATATTTTGCTTTACATAAAAAATTCTGTCTAATAAAGCGGTCACTATTTGTGTCGCATTTCTGCACATCAGTTTTACCTTGTCTAGCAGGAGCTGACTATTGATACTTCTTGTATGTTCTATAGTCTTTCCTATTTTAATACCTAGGTATGTAAAGGTTTCTTTTGACACAATATATTTATATCTATCGGTAATTTCTTGTTCTAGTCTGAGACTCCCATTTAGACCCAGGATATGGCTTTTATTCCCATTTACTTTATAGTATGAGACCTTAGAAAATTCCACAAGGGTAGTACTTAGAGCTTCAAGTGAATCTAGTGGGTCAGAGCACGAAATCACAATGTCATCAGCATATAAGCTCATTTTATATTCTGATAGGCTGGTTTTAATACCCCTTATCTCATTATTTTGCCGAATTGAGCATGCCAGCGGCTCAATAAACAGATTAAAGAGCAGGGGTGACAATGGGCACCCCTGTCTTGTACCATTGCTCAACTCAAATTTCTTGCTAGTAAATCCCATACCAGAAACAAAGGCAGAGGGCCCACTATACAGGCTCATGACCAGCAGAATGAAAGTTTCCGGTAAGCCAACCTTTACCATAACAGCCCTCATGAAATCCCAGTGTACTCTGTCAAATGCTTTTTCAGCATCAATTGACAGTAGTACACTGGGAGTCCCCGATTTGTTTGCAATCTGCATTAGATTAATAATACGTCTAATGGAGTCTCTTGTTTGCTTACCTGGCATGAATCCTACCTGATCGGGATGGATTATAAATTCGATTACCGTTTTTAATCTTGACGCTAAGACTGCTGAAAATATTTTTGTATCTGAGTTGATGAGTGATATGGGACGATAGTTTTCACATACTGTTTTGTCCTTCCCTTCTTTATGGATTGTAATTATTGATGCTTCTAGCATTTCTTTCAAACCTATTCCTCCCTCCCTGAATTTGTTGAAAAGATTGGTCAGGGGACCTACAAGGATATCTGTAAATTCTGAATAGAATTCATTTATTATGCCGTCGGGGCCTGGGGCCTTTGCTTTTTTTAGGGATTTCATAACTCTGGATACTTCTTCATTACTGAATCTCGCACTTAAAGTCTCCGCCTTCTCCTTATCTAATTTTAAAAGATTTAGCGTATCGAGGTATTTGTTGATATCACTCGGGTCCGGTTTCTGATAACCTTCCTCTTTCTCCAAATTATACAGACTAGTATAATAGTCTGCAAACACTGCAAGGATTTTTTGTGGATCTCTTATCACCTCCCCCGCTTTGTTTTTAATCGCATCAATCCTATTGTCCCCTGATTTCTTTGCTCTGCATTTAGTTAATGTCTTTGCTTTCTGACCCAGTGTGTACCTTTTAACGTTAAGTTTGTACAGCTCTTCCGTATATTCCTTCAGAAATGTGTTTTGTAGTTGATTACGGGCTTTATTTAGGTTGTCTAATGTAGTGGCGTGTTTGGTCTCTTTATGTGAATTTTCCAGCGCCTCGATTTTTTTAATTAAAGTTAGTCGTTCGTTATTGTCACTTTTCCACTGCCTACTGTTTAATTCTTGAAAGATCCCTCTAATGGTAGCTTTATATGCACACCACTGAAGCGGGTTTATCTGATCCTTCTCTGTACTCTCTACTATATTTTTGATCTTAAATCCTATTTCTTTATGATGTATTTTGAGTAATCTTATTTTCATTCTCCATCTGGGTCTGATTTGCCGAATTTGATTCATATATAGTGAGATTCTAATTGGTGCATGGTCAGACCAAACCGTTGGTAAGATTACTGCTTCTTTTATACTGGATAGTAAATTTGTATCTACCAAGAAGAAATCCAGACGGGAATAGCTTTGATGAACCTTAGAGAAAAACGTAAAATCTTTTTCATTCCCGTGTAGATATCTCCATACATCATGATAGTTCGATTGGTGGATTTCATCTTTAATCAGTACCCTCTTCGTATTACTAGTTGTATCTAATTCTGGATCTATTATGGAATTAAAATCTCCCCCGATAATTAATCCCCCCTTTTGCTTTTCTTTGATTTTTTTAAATAATTCTTTCGTGAATTTCTTCTGATTGCTGTTAGGGGCATAGACATTTACTAGTGTAAAAGCCTTATTATTTAGATTGCAATTTAGTATAATAAATCTACCATCCTCATCTTGATCAATTGTATTAAATGTGAGGCGTATGCTATTATGGATTGCAATTAGAACACCACTTTTTTTCCTTTTATTGCATGCATAATAGATAGTGTTGAATTGACTGTTTTTGAATCTGTATATGTCTTTTTGTACCAAGTGTGTCTCTTGTAAGAATGCTATTTTACAACGTGAAGTAATTATTTCTTTCCATGCCAAAAACCTTTTCCTTGCTGAATTCAGCCCCCTCACATTAATACTAAGAATATCAACACTCATATCTTACTGTTACTTTTTTGTTTGTTTATTTTGCCGTCCCCATTCCTATCATTCCCAACATGCCCTCCACCTAGACCTGGAATATATTCGTTCTCTCGTAAAGAGAGTAGACGAAAAAGGGAAAAGAGAAAAAAAAGAGAAAAAACATCCAAAATAGTTGCCATCATTATCGAAAAAGAAGAAGATAGAAAAAAGAAGAAAAAGAGAAGAAATGTTCTTTTCCAATTTTCACAATTAACAGGAGAAGATACAGTCCTGGAGTTCCTCATCCAGGTTATGACGTGATATTGACAGGTGTGTTAGATAGTCTGTCTGTCAATATATGGACGCTTCAGGTTTTGCGGTTATGTGTGTGCTCTAAACCATCCAAAATCCAATTTTTGCGGGACTTCAACACAAGTTGTTGGTGACTCTTCTATGGGCCATCCCCATGATTTCACTAGATTTTCAGCTTGGCTCACAGAAGAACATATATGGGTTGTACTTTCATATTCAAATATTAACTTTAATGGAAATCTCCATCTATATCGTATATTTTTGGCTTGCAGTGCCATGGTCACATTCTTAAAAGCTCGTCTCTTCATCAAAGTCCCAGGGGAGACATCTTGTAGCACCCGGATGTCCTTGTATTTCTCTGGCACAGCTTTCCTTATCTTGACTGCCTTGGTAAATTCTTCTTTCACATGAAAGTAGTGAACCTTTGCTATGATGTCCCGTGAGGCATGGGCAGGGGCGGAAGCTGGTTTTTTTATTCTATGCGCCCTGTCAATCATCAGGTCTGAGTCTGTTGCTTCAGGGAGAAAGGCTTGCATGAGGTCCCATATATAGACCAAAATCTCTTCATCTTTGATATTCTCTGGGACCCCTCTAAGGCGGATGTTATTACGCCTAGAGCGGTCCTCTAACTCAAGAATCTTCAGTTCTTGTATCTTTCCTGTTGTTTCCGGACAACTTCTATCAGCGTATTGCACGTATGGGCGATTTTACTTGTCTCCTCTTCCACTTTTGCTGTCCTCTCTCCCAGCTGTGCTACCTCAGATCTGATCTCCTTTGACAGCGATTTCATATCTGTATGGATTTTTTCGTAGAATTTACCCATTATGCGTTCCATTGCGACCTCTATATTACTGCTGATCGCTCCTCCCGGTGGGTCTGGGCTATGTGGAGATGCAGGCCCTTCAGACCCTACGGCAGACTCCTTGCATTGCGCACCGTTGTTTTTTTGAGGTGTAGACATATTTGCATTCGTCTCTCCTTTATTCTTGTTTTTCCAGTAACAAGACTCGCACTTCTTCTCGCTCACCACCAGGGTTGAGCCAAATGCTGTTGACGTGTAAATGGAGGGGAGGATTTCGAGTCACATAGAATTACATCATAACAGATGGTAATTACCTCTGAGAGCATCAGATGCATCTATAACATTGCACATGGCTGCCAATAACTAAGTGTATCACACAACAGAAAGTAAGAGGCCTTCTTACCAGCATCTCATTCCTAACGTCACAGCTCACAGTCAGAGAGGACAAGTGATACCACAGCATGACATAATCCTAGGGAACAAGTTGTGAGGAAAATGATGAGAATTATAAAATTTGACAAGTTACCATATATACTCGAGTATAAGCCTAGTTTTTCAGCACAAAAAAAGTGCTGAAAACCCAAACGCGGCTTATACTCGAGTAAAAAAAATATAGGTTTCACCAGGTTTTTGTGTTAAAATTAGGGGCCTCGGCTTATACTCGAGTGTATACAGTATTTTAAAGTGACCAATGTGGCCATTCACACTTATCTGTTTGGACTCCATCATGGAAAGTGTATTAACACAATCCTGTACTTGTGTCTCTATGGAGTTTATCTGCTTTCATTTCTACTTTTCCACCGTTTGCTGATGTAATACAGTAGAAGTCAAATATTAATGGGGATTCACGAACACAACCACCAACCTGTTATCCAGGTTCACATATTATGGAAGACTTTGTAATATGCAGAAAAAAATCTTTGTACACTGTAAAGAGTCATGGGTGAGGAAGAAGGAGTCATGCTGGGACATCCTCTCCTGGCTTGTTAGATGTCCCACAAGACTAATACATTATAAGTTACCCTCAACAGGAACATCAATCCATCTCACCGGTGCCGTCTCCAGGTTTCAGTAGGCCCCTGCGTGACAGAGCCTCGGTGGGCCCCTTTGCAATTCACTATTTTGTTATCCCAAAGGGCCCCCTAATGGGTTATTTTATATTAAGCCCCAACATAGGCTGCTTGGGACTGAGATTGGGCCATGTGGGCCACTTCAGCAGCTCTGGGCCTAGGCACTAGCCCAGATATGCTGGGTGCTGGCCCTGCACCTAAGAGATGTTTCAGCTCACCTTTTTTTCCTGTGATCCCTGCGTTCCTGAGTGTCTACCCTGTGTTCCTGTGTGCCAGGATTTTGTTCTCATTAATGGGTGGGTCAGCAGCAGAGAACTCAGCTATCTCAGGCACTAAGTTAGAAAGTGGCAGTGCCAGAGATAGCAAAGGGCTATGCTTAACAATTTCTGATACTCCGATACTATGGAGAACACTCCCATACCATTAGTGGGAATGAGATCCCTATTCTCTGGAGAGCTCGGGGGTTCCATTCTTGTGATCTTTGGGGGTCCCAGATGCCAGACCCTCGCTGGTCAGCTTGTTATCTCCTATAATGTGGCTAGCTCATAACTTGGTACACAACCCTTTAACCTGAGATGACAACACAATGGGGCAAATATGTTATTGTGTCCTTATATTTATTATGTCCATGTGACACAATTGGGGGACATTAACCTATTTTTGTGCCTGGTTTGTTCTTTTTTTAGTTTGTGATTTATGATTGATTTAGTTTTGCCTTAGTAAATAAGTTTTTGCATTGTCGCATGTCCGATTCATTTGCGCCAAATTTTGAGCCAAATTGGTCTCAAATGATAACCCTACAAGGTAGATCTCATTTGTGACCAATAATGAAACGAAATTGAAAAAAAGTGATAAATCATTCAGGGCTTCATTTTTGCAAAAAAACTAACTGCTTGTACAATGTCCGGACTACATTGTGTTGTAAGTGCAGAGACTAAAAGTTGCAGACATGTAAAAAAAAAAAAAAATTCTTGCTCAAAAGAGTCTTTGCCGGTTTAACCCATGTATAGGAAATGGAGTCTGATAACATTTTCAGATCTGCACAAGATTTACAATAATCCCGATCAAAAGATCCTATAGAAAATGAAGTTGTTACTTAACAAATTTTACATTTTAAGGCTGCATTCACACGACTGCCGGGGGTACGTATGTACGGCTGCAAGCTTGTGGCCGTACATATGTCACCCATAGATGGCAATGGGCGCCTGGAGCGATACCGATCCGTACATGGGGAAAAATCCTGTCCTATCTTTCCCCGTGTTACAGCGCCATGCATTTCTATTGAGAGGGGAGGGGTCATCCCCCCTCCTCTCCGCCCGGCTACGGCTATGTTTGTGTGCCTGTAGCCTAAAACTGCTCTCAAGTATTTTCCATGTTGCATAGAGGTAATTTTTCATTTGGAGAAGCGCAGACCTTTGTTTCCAGTAATGAAAAGGGAGGTTTTTTCAAGTGCACCTCAGAGCAGTTATATTTTTGTGACTTTTTTGCAACTTTTTAGGCACAAAATAGTGATAGATTCAGATGATGTCAGATAAGGTGCAAACACTCAAAACCACTAAGTGCCAGATTTTTGCTTGCACCCAAAGAAGTCGCAAATTAGAGACAAATTTAATTACTGTGCCGAAAAATTGTGCAAAAAATAGGCAAAAACTATCTAACAAACTATGATCAATGTCCCCCAATTGTGCCGCGGATGCATTTTGTCCGCAATATAACTTATATGTGACACAATTCTGTCACATCAGCTTGAAGGTAAGTGCACCAAGAACAATTAGGTGCAAGTGTGTGTTTTAAGAGCGGGGGAAACTATTAAATAATGTGGCAAGACTTGCACAAAGAAAACGAATGCACAGTTCAACAGTGCAATATTTTTGTATAGAATTATACCATCATTGGGATGTAAAATTCGATAGGTTTTGTAGTTTTTGGCCTCTAGTATATTCTAGTCTCTGCACACCTGTACAATCAGTAAAGGAGAGTTAGGAACCGCAGCCCTTTCAGTCACAGTGTCTGGATCTATGTGTCATTGGGGCAGATTTATCAAGTGTCTGAAAGTCTGAATATTTCCAGTTGCCCATGGCAACCAATCACAGCTCAGCTTTCATTTCACCAGTGCTCATGAATATTTTAAAGGGGAGCTGTGATTGGTTGCCATGGGCAACTGGAAATATTCTGACTTTCAGACTGCTTGATAAATCTGCCGCATTGCCTCTAGTTTATCATTCTGGATTTTGATAGTAGATTTCATTTAATGATTTTGTTCCAATGATAGTCAGATTTTTCTGAAAACCAATAAAGTTTTACCTTTTTTTTTACTTTTGAAAAATGATCACTTCAACTAGATAATAATGAAGCTTTGCCGCCTATTACTACTTCTGATTATTAATTATACAGTTTATCATTTTTGTAGTTTTCAGACATAGCATCCAAGACATATTTATTAGTAATTTCTTCAAATCGTTCTAAGTTTCTAATTATATTAATGCTTTTACCCAATTACATTTGTATGGATGACACTGCAGAAGCCTACGATTGGCTGCAGTGGCGACACATCACGGGGGAATCAAGAGCATGAGAGCTGCATGAACCATGATGGCTCCCATGCTCCTAATGCTCTGTGATGTGTTGTTGCTACATCTATACAAATGTAATAGGGTAAAAACATTAAAGGAAATCTACCTTTTGATTTCATGCATTAGGAACCAAACATACCTTGAGAATGCTATATAGAATGCTCAGTGTTTCTCCTCTTGCACTGCTTCAGAGAATTATGTAATCACTGGGTTGTGTCTGACAGGCAGAAGTAATCAATTGCTGCAACATCCCCCAGTTGCTGTGTATAAATCATCTGGCTCAGGTTGATGAGTCATGTCTGGACAGTTAAGGAAGCTCCATGTAATATGAACAGCAAGGAAAAATGCAACCCAGATTTCCCAAGGTCCTGATATTTACAATTATTTTTTCAGCAAAGCGACTTAACTCAGGGATTCAACAAGATATGTGCCTGCATCAGTGTAGCTACAGCATTCTCAAGGCATGTTTGGTTCATAATGTTCATAAATCAAATGGTAGATTTCCTTTAATGTGATTGTCACCACTTACACTGAGTGTTATACAATGCTGCAGTTTTTTTGGTGATAAGCAGCCATTACTTTTACAGTATATTGTTCATACACACTATATAATGTACCATGATAAGTATTTCTGTTCAATGTATAAAATCTACATTTGGTGTATATCCTACCCTTCTGTCATTCATAGAGAGCAGATGTGCCCTTGAGAAAGACCCTAATACTAGCCCCTGTAGGACTTTGTAGAAGTCTTTATTGAACTTTGTGCAGGAATGGAGTGTTGGGACGGCTTCCTCCAGATGACATAATGCCACGTGGCCTCTGATTAAATTCATCTGAGGTCCCCGGGCGGCTGACTCTTTATAACTCTTTACATTATCAGCAGACTTGGGATTTTGTGGTGATATTAAAGAACACCTGTCACATTTTAATAAAGTTTTAATAGATTTTATATTAAATATATAAAAGGTGGAGCAAAACACTTAGTTTTACTATACTTCCAGGTTTGTCCTGGGATCACAGTGGTGCGTCCCAAGTGTTTAGCTATCCCTTCTGAATCCTCATGCTAGTTGGGAAATTCTGCTTCCATCCAAGTGGCTGGAATGAGTTTTACTTGTAAAGAAGTCAGATAAGTTAAAGAGGTATTCTCATTTCAGCAAATTAATGTTATTGTTTGTATGATGAAAAATCATGCAATTTTCCAATATACTTCCTGTATCAATTCCTCGCTGTTTTCTAGATCTCTGCTAGCTGTTATTCTTTAGGAACCTTCATTGTTTATCTTCAGTGGACTGAAATCGGACCATGGTCACACAGGTGCACGGCTCGTTAGTATCATAGAGGGTAATCAGAGCTGTGTGATATAAAGAGCTGTGCACCTGTATGACCATGGTCAGTAAGTAAAAGAAGGTTTCTGTAGAATGACAGCAAGCAGAGATCTAGAAAACTGTGAGGAATTGATACAGAAAGTATATTGGAAAATTGCATGATTTTTCATCATACAAACAATAACATTAATTTGCTGAAATGTGAACACTAGAGATGAGCGAACACTAAAATGCTCGGGTACTCGTTATTCGAGACAAACTTTTCCCGATGCTCGAGTGCTCGTCTCGAATAACGAACCCCATTGAAGTCAATGGGAGACTCGAGCATTTTTCAAGGGGACCAAGGCTCTGCACAGGGAAGCTTGGCCAAACACCTGGGAACCTCAGAAAAGGATGGAAACACCACGGAAATGGACAGGAAACAGCAGGGGCAGCATGCATGGATGCCTCTGAGGCTGCCTAATCGCACCATTATGCCAAAATTATGGGCAACAGCATGGCCATGACAGAGTGACAGAATGAAGCTAGATAGCATCTAAAACATCCAATAATTGACCCTGACACTATAGGGGACGGCATGCAGAGGCAGCGGCAGCAGGCTAGAGAGTGGCATGGCGACATACCCTAATTGGACTCAGGCTTCAAACCAATGGGTGTCAGAGAGGAACCAAAGGAGGTGAGCAAGAAGCGCTCAAATAATATCGGTACATGATAAAAGTTTGCCAGTATATTTTGTGGATTACACAGCAGGGTGGCAACAAAGTTAACATGGAAGCCATGAAAACAACCCAAAATTCTGCCTGACACAGCTCGTTTGATAAGGGGACCATGTATGCTTACAGTTCATGCCAGTCGCTGCACTGGCTGCCAGTCTCCTTTCGAATACAGTTTAAAATAATAATAACCCTCATCCATAAAGCTCTGTATAATGCTGCACCCCCCTACCTCTCCTCTCTTATCTCAGTCTATCGCCCAACCCGTGCTCTTAGATCCGCCAGTGATCTTAGATTAACCTCTACCCTAGTGCGGACCTCCCACTCGCGTCTCCAAGACTTCTCTAGAGCTGCACCAATTCTATGGAATGCTCTGCCCGGACTATCAGACTAATACCTAACCTCCAAAGTTTCAAACGTGCTCTTAAAACCCATTTCTTTAGGCAAGCCTATAACACTCATTAACTGCATGAAGTTTTAACTCTTCTACTAACCCGTCCTGTGTCGTCCTCCCATCTGTTATCCAGCAACCAACAGGCACCAGACTTCTCTGCAGTCCCATTCACCCTGGACCTGGTATATAAGATGACGGCTGAGTGGTTCAAGCGACAGCAATTCCATTTATTATATTTTTTTCTATTCCCTAAGAAGAATGGCTTGACCATTAAATATTCTTTTACCTCGTGTTACCCCATCATCTTCATAAACCGTAAGCTCTGGCGAGCAGGGACCTCACTCCTGTTGTTCCATACAAATGTTGTGCTCTGTTACATTACATTTGTATTTGTTTCCTATGATTTGTAAAGCGCTACAGAATATGATGACGCTATATAAATAAAGATTATTATTATTATTATTATGGAGGCAGTGAACTAGTAGTAGATTAAAGGTGCTGCAACTATGTTAGTTGGATCTTGGGATGGAGCTGGCGCTCTGCAGCCAGGCGAGCTTTCGCCAATCCAAGCCCCTGTCTCTAGGCTACTCCCCAAACAGCACTTCTAAGAACCTTTTGTATAAGATCAAGTGTAGTAGCGTTCTTATAAGTTTAGGATATGGCGGGTGAGGGGAATGTAAACAGATGCGCAAGAAGCGCTGAAATAATATCCCTAAATGGTAAAAGTTTGCAAGTATATTTTGTGGATTACACAGCAGGGTGGCGACAAAGTTAACAACTTTGATGTGGAATGCCCTGTAATAGCTCTTGGGCGGTGTGCCTTTTATCGCCTAGGCTCAGCAGTTTCAGCACCGCCTGCTGTCGCTTAGCGACGGCACTGCTGCTGTGCCTAGAGCTACTGACTGATGGCGCCATGCCCACGGATGGTAATTCGGAGGAGGAGGAGGTGGAGGAGGGGTGGGAGGAGGTATAGTAGGCCTTTGAGACCTGGACCGAGGTAGGCCCCGCAATTCTCTGCGTCGGCAGTATATGACCAGCCCCAGGGTCAGACTCGGTCCCAGCCTGCACCAAGTTAAGTGTAGTAGCGTTCTTATAAGTTTGGGATATGGCGGGTGAGGGGAATGTAAACAGATGCGCAAGAAGCGCATGATGCGCATGGAGCTGGCGCTCCGCTGCCAGGCGAGCTTTCGCCAATCCAAGCCCCTGTCTCTAGGCTACTCCCCAAACAGCACTTCTAAGAACCTTTTGTATAAGATCAAGTGTAGTAGCGTTCTTATAAGTTTAGGATATGCCGGGTGAGGGGAATGTAAACAGATGCGCAAGAAGCGCTGAAATAATATCCCTAAATGGTAAAAGTTTGCCAGTATATTTTGTGGATAACACAGCAGGGTGGCGACAAAGTTAACAACTTTGATGTGGAATCCATGAAAACAACCCAAATTTCTGCCTGACACACCTCGTTTGATAAAGGGACGATGTATGGAGGCAGCTATATGGACGACTTTTGGAGGTAGCAATGGAGACAACGTGTGGAGGCTGCTATGGAGACAATTTAATTTGGATAGTGCCTGTATGTGGCAGTCCCAAACATTTTTCAAACCAGAGGAGCAGGTAGGTGGCCCTCCAGTAAAATGGAATAGATTGAGTGCCTGTATGTGGCAGTCCCAAAAATGTTTCAAACCAGAGGAGCAGGTAGGTGGCCCTGCAGTAAAATGGAATAGATTGAGTGCCTGTATGTGGCAGTCCCAAAAATTTTTCAAACCAGAGGAGCAGGTAGGTGGCCCTCCAGTAAAATGGAATAGATTGAGTGCCTGTATGTGGCAGTCCCAAACATTTTTCAAACCAGAGGAGAAGGTAGGTGGCCCTCCAGTAAAATGGAATAGATTGAGTGCCTGTATGTGGCAGTCCCAAAAATGTTTCAAACCAGAGGAGCAGGTAGGTGGCCCTGCAGTAAAATGGAATAGATTGAGTGCCTGTATGTGGCAGTCCCAAACATTTTTCAAACCAGAGGAGCAGGTAGGTGGCCCTCCAGTAAAATGGAATAGATTGAGTGCCTGTATGTGGCAGTCCCAAAAATGTTTCAAACCAGAGGAGCAGGTAGGTGGCCCTGCAGTAAAATGGAATAGATTGAGTGCCTGTATGTGGCAGTCCCAAACATTTTTCAAACCAGAGGAGCAGGTAGGTGGCCCTCCAGTAAAATGGAATAGATTGAGTGCCTGTATGTGGCAGTCCCAAACATTTTTCAAACCAGAGGAGAAGGTAGGTGGCCCTCCAGTAAAATGGAATAGATTGAGTGCCTGTATGTGGCAGTCCCAAAAATGTTTCAAACCAGAGGAGCAGGTAGGTGGCCCTGCAGTAAAATGGAATAGATTGAGTGCCTGTATGTGGCAGTCCCAAACATTTTTCAAACCAGAGGAGCAGGTAGGTGGCCCTCCAGTAAAATGGAATAGATTGAGTGCCTGTATGTGGCAGTCCCAAAAATGTTTCAAACCAGAGGAGCAGGTAGGTGGCCCTGCAGTAAAATGGAATAGATTGAGTGCCTGTATGTGGCAGTCCCAAACATTTTTCAAACCAGAGGAGCAGGTAGGTGGCCCTCCAGTAAAATGGAATAGATTGAGTGCCTGTATGTGGCAGTCCCAAACATTTTTCAAACCAGAGGAGCAGGTAGGTGGCCCTCCAGTAAAATGGAATAGATTGAGTGCCTGTATGTGGCAGTCCCAAAAATTTTTTAAAACAGAGGACCGGGTAGGTGGCCCTCCAGAAAAATGGAATAGATTGAGTGCCTGTATGTGGCACTCACAAAAATTGTTTCAAACAGAGGACCGGGTAGGTGGCCCTCCAGAAAAATTAAATGCATGAAGTACTATAGCAAGAGCCAGTGGGCCCTGTCAAAAAATAGCCAGTTTCCTCTGCTTTACTGTACAAAGAGGAGGAGAAGGAGGAAAATGAGGAGGAGGAGGAGTGGATCAATTATTCAGGTTGAGCTTCCTTCACCTGGTGGAGATTGGAAATTCTGAGAAATCCAGCCTTTATTCATTTTAATAAGCGTCAGCCTGTCAGCGCTGTCAGTCGACAGGCGTGTACGCTTATCGGTGATGATGCCACCAGCTGCACTGAAAACCCGCTCGGACAAGACGCTAGCGGCAGGGCAGGCAAGAACCTCCAAGGCGTACAGCGCCAGTTCGTGCCACATGTCCAGCTTTGAAACCCAGTAGTTGTAGGGAGCTGTGTGATCATTTAGGACGATGGTATGGTCAGCTACGTACTCCCTCACCATCTTTCTGTAAAGATCAGCCCTACTCTGCCGAGACTGGGGACAGGTGACAGTGTCTTGCTGGGGTGACATAAAGCTGGCAAAAGCCTTGTAAAGCGTACCCTTGCCAGTGCTGGACAAGCTGCCTGCTCGCCTACTCTCCCTCGCTACTTGTCCCGCAGAACTACGCACTCTGCCGCTAGCGCTGTCAGAAGGGAAATACTGTTTCAGCTTGTGCACCAGGGCCTGCTGGTATTCATGCATTCTCACACTCCTTTCCTCTGCAGGGATGAGAGTGGGAAGATTTTGCTTGTACCGTGGGTCCAGGAGAGTGAACACCCAGTAATCGGTGCTGGAATAAATTCTTTGAACGCGAGGGTCACGGGATAGGCAGCCTAGCATGAAATCTGCCATATGCGCCAGAGTACCAACGCGTAAGAATTCACTCCCCTCACTGGCCTGACTGTCCATTTCCTCCTCCTCCAACTCCTCCAACTCCTCTTCTTCTGCCCATACACGCTGAACAGTGAAGGACTCAACAATGGTCCCCTCTTGTGTCTCGCCAACATTCTCCTCCTCTTCCTCCTCATCCTCCTCCACCTCCACCTCCTCCGATATGCGCTGAGAAACAGACCTGAGGGTGCTTTGGCTATCAACAAGGGAATATTCTTCCCCTGTCTCTTGTGACGAGCGCAAAGCTTCCGACTTCATGCTGACCAGAGAGTTTTTCAACAGGCCAAGCAGCGGGATGGTGAGGCTGATGATGGCGGCATCGCCACTGACCATCTGTGTTGACTCCTCAAAGTTACTCAGCACCTGACAGATATCAGACATCCACGTCCACTCCTCATTGTAGACTTGAGGAAGCTGACTGACCTGACTACCAGTTCTGGTGGAAGTTGACATCTGGCAGTCTACAATCGCTCTGCGCTGCTGGTAAACTCTGGATAACATGGTCAGTGTAGAATTCCACCTCGTGGGCACGTCGCACAACAGTCGGTGAGCGGGCAGTTGGAGGCGGCGCTGCGCTGCCCTGAGAGTGGCAGCATCTGGGCTGGACTTCCTGAAATGCGCACAGATGCGGCGCACCTTCGTGAGCAAATCAGACAGATTGGGGTATGTCTTGAGGAAACGCTGAACTATCAGATTTAACACATGGGCCAGGCATGGCACATGTGTCAGTCTGCCGAGTTGCAGAGCCGCCACCAGGTTACGGCCGTTGTCACACACAACCATTCCCGGCTTGAGGTTCAGCGGTGCCAGCCACAGATCAGTCTGCGCCGTGATGCCCTGTAATAGCTCTTGGGCGGTGTGCCTTTTGTCGCCTAGGCTCAGCAGTTTGAGCACCGCCTGCTGTCGCTTAGCGACGGCACTGCTGCTGTGCCTAGAGCTACCGACTGATGGCGCCGTGCCCACGGATGGTAGTTCGGAGGAGGAGGTGGAGGAGGGGTGGGAGGAGGAGGAGGCATAGTAGGCCTGAAACACCTGGACCGAGGTAGGCCCCGCAATCCTCGGCGTCGGCAGTATATGAGCAGCCCCAGGGTCAGACTCGGTCCCAGCCTCCACCAAGTTAACCCAATGTGCCGTCAGCGATATATAGTGGCCCTGCCCGGCAGCACTCGTCCACGTGTCCGTGGTCAGGTGGACCTTGTCAGAAACGGCGCTGGTCAGGGCACGGATGATGTTGTCTGACACGTGCTGGTGCAGGGCTGGGACGGCACATCGGGAAAAGTAGTGGCGGCTGGGGACCGAATACCGAGGGGCGGCCGCCGCCATGAGGTTGCGAAAGGCCTCGGTCTCTACTAGCCTATAGGGCAGCATCTCCAGGCTAAGCAATCTGGAGATGTGCACATTAAGGGCTTGGGCGTGCGGGTGGGTTGCACTATATTTGCGTTTCCGCTCCAGCGTCTGGGGTATGGAGAGCTGAACGCTGGTGGATGCTGTGGAGGATCGTGGAGGCGACGATGGGGTTTTTGTGGCAGGGTCCTGGGCAGGGGGCTGACTAGCAGCTGACACAGGGGAAGGAGCAGTGGTGTGCACGGCCGGAGGTGAACGGGCTTGTTGCCACTGAGTGGGGTGTTTAGCATTCATATGCCTGCGCATACTGGTGGTAGTTAAGCTAGTAGTGGTGGAACCCCTGCTGAGCCTGGTTTGGCAAATGTTGCACACCACAGTCCGTCGGTCATCCGGTGTTTCCTTAAAGAACCTCCAGACTTCTGAAGATCTAGCCCTTGCCGCAAGAGCCCTCGCCACGGGAGCTTCACTAGTTGACACATTTGGCGCTGATGCACCAGCTCTGGCCCTGCCTCTCCGTCTGGACCCACCACTGCCTCTTCCAACCTGTTCTGGTCGAGGACTCTCCTCCGTCTCAGAAGCACTGTGTTCACCCGGCCTCTCAACCCAGCTTGGGTCTGTCACCTCATCATCCTCCGAGCCCTCAGTCTGCTCCCCCCTCGGACTTCCTGCCCTGACAACAACTTCCCCACTGTCTGACAACCGTGTCTCCTCATCGTCGGACACCTCTTTACACACTTCCACTACGTCAAGAAGGTCATCATCACCCACAGACTGTGACTGGTGGAAAACCTGGGCATCGGAAAATTGCTCAGCAGCAACCGGACAAGTGGTTTGTGACTGTGGGAAGGGTCCAGAAAACAGTTCCTCAGAGTATGCCGGTTCAAATGCCAAATTTTCCTGGGAGGGGGCAGACTGGGGGGGAGGAGGCTGAGGTGCAGGAGCTGGAGGAGTGGCGATTTCGGTGACATGGGTGGACTGCGTGGAAGACTGACTGGTGGTGGACAAATTGCTCGAAGCATTGTCAGCAATCCACGACATCACCTGTTCGCACTGTTCTGGCCTCAACAGTGCTCTACCACGAGTCCCAGTAACTTCAGACATGAACCTAGGGAGTGTAGCTCTGCGGCGTTCCCCTGCTCCCTCATCAGCAGGTGGTGTCTCACCCCGCCCAGGACCACGGCCTCTGACCCCTGCAGTAGTTGGACGCCCACGTCCCCGCCCTCGTCCTCTACCCCTAGCCCTCGGGTTAAACATTTTTAAAATGAGAGTTATAACTTTTTTTTTTTTTTAACTTTTTTTGGGTTTTTTTTGTGTTTTTTGTTTTTTTGTGTGTTTTTTGTTTTTTTTTGTGTTTTTTGTTTTTTTTTGAGTTTTTAAAACCAAACAATGCTATCCTATTGCTATGGCTATTTTCTAGCCAAGTATCAAAGCACACTACTATGCCAGATGAGATGACACTGAGTTAGTGCCTAATTGAAATCCAACCCCTACTAAATTTTCCCACTTCGGTCTTTGCTATGGATATGTGCGTCACTAAGCGCAGAACACAGCGGTCGCAAGTCTCACTACAAATTGCTCAGAATTGGCTAGTACATGCACTGCAGAAAGTACAGCCACCAGCAGATCAACCAGAAATCAAATATATAGAACGCTACTGTAGGCGTAAGTAAGCTCTTTGTATTCTCCTATGGCTATTTTCTAGCCAAGTATCAAAGCACACTACTATGCCAGATGAGATGACACTGAGTTAGTGCCTAATTGAAATCCAACCCCTACTAAATTTTCCCACTTCGGTCTTTGCTATGGATATGTGCGTCACTAAGCGCAGAACACAGCGGTCGCAAGTCTCACTACAAATTGCTCAGAATTGGCTAGTACATGCACTGCAGAAAGTACAGCCACCAGCAGATCAACCAGAAATCAAATATATAGAACGCTACTGTAGGCGTAAGTAAGCTCTTTGTATTCTCCTATGGCTATTTTCTAGCCAAGTATCAAAGCACACTACTATGCCAGATGAGATGACACTGAGTTAGTGCCTAATTGAAATCCAACCCCTACTAAATTTTCCCACTTCGGTCTTTGCTATGGATATGTGTGCCACTAAGAGCTAAACACAACGGTAGCAAGTCCCCCTGCTAATTCCTCACAAAATGGTACTAGATGCAAATTAAAATAAAAAAAGTAGAACGTTATTGTAGCCCTAAGAAGGGCTGTTGGGTTCTTTGAGAATCACTCCTGCCTAACAGTAAGCTAATAGAACACCCTAACGCTTTCCCTGACCAGCAGCAGCTCTCTCCCTAGCGGCATCCAGACACAGAATGATCCGAGCAGCGCGGGCAGCGGCTAGTCTATCCCAGGGTCACCTGATCTGGCCAGCCAACCACTGCTATCGACGTGTAAGGGTACCACGTCATGCTGGGTGGAGTGCAGAGTCTCCTGGCTTGTGATTGGCTCTGTTTCTGGCCGCCAAAAAGCAAAACGGCGGGAGCTGCCATTTTCTCGAGCGGGCGAAGTATTCGTCCGAGCAACGAGCAGTTTCGAGTACCCTAATGCTCGACCGAGCATCAAGCTCGGACGAGCATGTTCGCTCATCTCTAGTGAACACCCCTTTAATGATGGGAAAAAGTTTATAGTCTTTATCAAAATTTGCTTGCAAATGGCCAACTGATCTGATTGTAAGTTTGGCTTGATGTTTGTAAAAGATTTTTGAATGTAAGTAGCATGTGAAAGACAACTTTAGTACAGGGAATAGAAATAATCGAAGAACATTTTTGCATTATTAAAGTCCTTCATTATTCTACACAGAAGCAGCACTGTTATACTCCACCTATCTTTGGTTCAATGTTTCAGTTTCTTTAAATTGCCAAGTCCAACCAACTAACCACGTGAGAGTGGAAATCTGTTTTAAGGAGGGGTCTTCCTGCTGCACTCCCGGGGTATATGTGATGAAGTGATTCCTGGGTAGATGGTAGAGGGGAGGCCTGTGACGTTAGTGGCAGCCAGGTATAAGACATAGGAAGAGAAGTTGAAGAACATCAAGCTGAACACTTACAGTCTCTTTATTCAAAGACACCAAAAACTGCAATGGTAACAGGCTGAAGTTGTGGTCCTATTCCTAATGCTCTACTGGTTGGGCCATTATGCAAGCCACAATAATAATTGTGCCATATTTATATGGGCCTCTGGGCCACGTCAGTGGCATAGAAGCCCTGAAATAATCGCAAATGCTAGCTAATTGCTATCACTTGCGATTATTTTTCCCAATCCACCACCTTCACCCCAGTGGGGTGTGAGGGAGCATGAAGGGGGGGGGGGCGGCCGGGAGTGGGCCAGCACGGGGTGTTAAATAAGCCCCTTTTATTCTATTCGGGGCTGTAACTGTTGCACAAGGTGAGAGATGGGTTAAAGCCATTTTATCTGGTCTATACAATTTACAGTAATAGTTGCACTATAGGTTTCTTTCCTCTACTATCCTGTATCAAGACTATAGGCTGAGGGATTTTTCCAAGACTATGACCCCTTTCACTCTTGCGTTTCGGATATCGTCTGATCAGAGAGCAATCAGGGTTTGGTCAGTGAGAAACTGACATTTTTAATCAGAGTTCAATTAGTTTTCAGTTCAGTGTCTCATTTTTTCACACCTTTTTTTGGTGTTTTCAATGCATTTTCCATGTGTTTTTCATGCACAGATAACGAGTGTTAAAAAGACTCAGGACAGTGGTCAATCTTTTTTATGACAATTGATCAGTGAAAAATCCATTGCACCAGCATTGCACTTGCATGTGTCTCAGTGCAATGCGCTTTTGATGCGTCTAAATAGTTTTATGATCAAATCCTTTATGAAAACTTCATTTATTGGCAGGACATTGTCTAGATGCAATCTGATTGATTTCCAGAAGTGTTGCAGAGGGGGCATTACTCATTGGGGGAGACTTATTATGGCTTATGATAAAATACCTGTCTCTTGGCGCAGCCGGATGCATCAAGAGTCTTAAGGCTCCTCATGTATTTGGCACTGGTGCCCTCCACCAGCTGCACCTCCTTCCCCCCTCCATGCCCCGTTGCCGTGGAGCTGGCGTAAAGGGGATAATAATCGTAATACCTGGTGGTTCTCAAAGCATTGCAATTATTTCAGGGCTTTGGGACAGTTTTCTGTCATAGAACCCCTGATAAATGTCCCCCATTGTGTTTGAAAAGAACTTACCATACATCCAATTTCTAGCCTCAATATGACATGGGTGCAGCAGCCCCAAACATTATCTGTTCTCAGCGGAACAGAAAGCAGACAGCTCCCTTTTCTATGTAGTGGCTGGACCAGATTACTGCAGATCTGTTCCAATTCATATGAATTGGACGCAGTGACGCATTTCAGCCACTACATGGAGGGCAGAGCTATCTGCTTCCTCTTCTATTCATTATCAGCTTAAATCATTCTTTAGAACTCTTGATCTTTTACTTCATGTGATCTGATATTGAAGACCTATTCATTGGATAGGTTTTTAATATTTGTAGCTAGAAAAACACCTTTAAAAGAAATCTACCATCAAAATCCAGCAGGATAAACCAAGGACACTTACTTAGTTGTGAATAAAGGGACAATTCCAGCAGTTGTCATTGTCCCCTTGTTCTGATGAGAATACTACATATCATTTTATTCTTGCTCTATCTTAACACCAAGTCACCAATGATTTATCCTGGGGCAGTGAACTGATTTATCTTTGCTTTTGCATCTGTTCCTCAAAGTGTTTTTTTCTTGTAACCCACAAGTTAATGTTACTGGATTGAAAATCTAATACACTGCACGCATAATTTGTTCAATCTGTCATCTACAGTAAATTTATGAAAATGTATCTGTCAACAAATTATTTTCTTACTAAATGCTTGAGGATTTTTTTGCAGATCCCAGTGGAATTCATTCAAACTCATGTCAAACTAATATGAGTGTTTTGGTGTTACACGCGCCCATGGAATTACCGATTCTGGGAATGAGGGGACATTCTGACCCCACTGGAATGATGATGCCGGGGATGACAGAACCTTAGATGCTTTCTGCTTCTTACATACATTATATTGTATTGCACTAACTTTTTTGTATTTCTCTCACTTTAGTTGTTTTAGGCTCGTTTAGGACAGAGGATTGAACCTTTGACTTCATGGCAGACATCTGTCCGTTTCTTGAACTTTCAATGAATCTTGACAAGCAAAACCAAATCCCCCATGACTTTTCTACATCTTTCTGGATAACCTAATTGGGTCCTCTCTGCTATCTTAATGCTAAAATTATAGGAATTTTCTAGTAGAAATGGTCTTATAGCATAAATATTTCCCTACTAAATAATATTTTTACAAAGTCCACAAGCTAGCAGAATATTATACAGTAAGTGAAAGTGTAATGACTGGGACTGAGGCCTTCAATGACTTTGAAAAGAGCGACACTTTAGAAATGTTCAGATTTCACATATCCCAAGCTGATAATGAATGTAAAACAGCATGGAGTATGGCTATAGTTTGGCGATGCAGCTCAGCAGAAAGGGGGGATGTGCAGAAGAAAAAATGGGAAAAATCTGAAAGTAAATTGTCCCACCATTAAGGGAAAGAATGAGGGAATAGGGAGGTATGGTTAAGGAATAAGAAGCTGGATTATGCTGGATCAGATCCTTGTTCTCCCTCCTTTTTCTCCTAGTTTTTCTATACCTACTTGCAAGCACTGGGGTCCTGGGTTCAAGTCCCATCCATGTCAACATCTGCAAGGAGTTTGTATGTTCTCTCCGTTTGCGTGGGTTTCCTCCGGGTCCTACAGTTTCCTCCCACACTCTAAAACATACTGGTAGGTTGATTAGATTGTGAGCCCCATGGGGACAGGGACCGATATGGCTATGCAGTGGCACACCCCTAGCCGGTTATTCATAAATGAAATATAAAGGAACAGCAGAATTTTGGGTATAAGAATCGATGATCCAGTGTCTTTATACTGTGTAAAATGTAAGCATTTAAGAAAACATTCATGTCAGGAGAGGGAGACATCCTCCTTAAAAGGGTTTTCCTACCAAACAAGTTAGACCAAATCCACAGGATAGGACCAAACTTGATGATCATGAAGGTCTCAGTGATGGGACCCCCACAAATCACTATAATGAGGGGTCCGATGTACCCCCTTAACACCACCGAGATGGACGGAGCATCTGATCTTCCATGACGGGGCTTCCACGTTTATCTCCAAGCACCATACAATCTCTGAGGGCCTAACTTGCTGCAAGGAAAAACCTCTTTAATAATTAATCGTATTTTATTGGAGTCTCCCTTTAAGAATATATGGCTTTACTAAAGGAACATGGGCATGGTCAGTTCTCAAGCTCTGGCTTAAATCTATCCCCCAGAGACATATAAACTGGAGATTTACTTTGCTTCTCCTCGGGAACCAGGTGGTCTCTTCTAACTTCTAGCAATAGATGCAGAAACAATGGAGGAGACAGAGAGGAAACGGCAAACAGATTCTGATCTAACAACATTAGCCATTACTGCATGAAACACAAAACCTTGACACATATTAACAAATAGCTCAATCTGTGGTTGCCGGAAGGAATTGGACACAAATCAGAATTATTTCACGGGTAGTTTTCTCCAATCTCGCTTGTAGAATTCCCATGTGCTGTTTTATTATTTGTCAGAGATTAATGCAATTCATTTGGGAACAGTTCACCAGAGACACATCTGGAGCCCCACACAACTCAGCTGCTCCACATATGACCGAAACAACTTTTCCTTCCACTTCTGAAGAGTGTCGAGAACTCTTCTCAGACCAAACAGCCCCATGTCTCCCTTCTGGCAAATGGTTTGCATTAAGTATGTCATCCACCTAACAAATGGCCTCATTTATTCTGCAGCTGGGATTATTGTTTTTTCTAATGGTTTTATAGTCAATTGGCTGTCTGGGGCCAAGCAGAATATTTAATTCCAGTTTAATAATTCTGTCCTGGGAAATTCAAGGAATAGAAACTTTCCTACAACTTTCAGCATCCTACTTATTTAGTATGTAACATGCATCATCTGGAATTATCTCAATTTCTTCTATTTTCATACTTAGACTTCTAATGTGTGACCACAATTAAAGTGATTGTCAGAACATGGCCCCTGGAGGGGTTAAAGGATAATGGGAGTGACCACTTAGCGGAAAAAATTACTACTTTAAGATTGTCATCTACATGTTCTCCGACAGGCTGGGGTTAGACGTGGTTTATTTTATAGTCAATTCTTACTTTGGGAAGTACAAGATGCAAAACAATCTCTAACTATTTTACATGGTTGATGTTTAGGGATATTTTAAAAATGTCTCTTCATCTATTACACAAGGAAGTATGGAAATAAGTTTTCCAAGGTGTTAAATGGAAAACAATGCCTCCTTTTGCTACCTTGAAAGGCAGCCACCTTAACACCAAGTATGACCTACAAGAAGTCTAAAAACATGATGTGGGATTAATCCAAACCAGTACATCTATTCCATAAGGAACAGACTCCCAACTGTAGACAGCATTGTTTCGACCTGGTTGGGTCTCCTCAGTACAGCATAGGGAACTGGTTTGGCTGTATGAGAGGTTATTGACTAGGGTCAGACAGTAGGTGTTCTCCTTATGGATTACCAACTAAGGCATGTGGAGACTTAAAGCCACAGATGCTCCACTAGGGAATTCTGGGAAGTATGCAAATATGTATTCCAAGGTGTTAAATGGAAAACAATGCCTCCTTTTACTACCTTGAAAGGCAGCCCCCTTAACACCAAGTATGACCTACAAGAAGTCTAAAAACTGTTCCCTACGCTGTACTGAGGAGACCCAACCAGGTCGAAATAGTGCTTTCTACAGTTGGGAGTCGGTTCCTTCTGGAATAGATATACTGGTTTGGCTTAATCCCACAACATGTTTTTAGACTTCTTGTAGGTCATACTTGGTGTTAAGGGGACTGCCTTTCAAGGTAGCAAAAGCAGGCATTGTTTTCCATTTAACACCTTGGAAAACATATTTGCATACCATCTATTACACATGCATTCTTCTCGTAGACAAAAACTTCATATATTAATTGCGGTGTAAGTATATTTGCAGTTACAGCAGCCTCTGCTCATTTGCGCCAAATTTGTGGCCTTTTGGTTACTTGCTCCAGATTTAAGTGAGGGCAAGTGAATACAGATGTGTCAACATATTTATAAGTTTGATGTTTCAAAATCACAAAGAAATCGGTGGTATAGGAAAAACTTGGGAACTGGTTGTGACAAAAAGTTGGGTATCGATTGCAGATGTTAACACATCCAAAGTCGCTAGGACAAATCTCAGATGCAGAAGACTAATAAGACCCTCGTAAAAAGTGTAGTAAGATACTGCCTAACAGGGCTGGCATAAGGCATTTTAGTTCCCTAGGCAGACAAGCAAATTGTCCCCCCACCCACCCGGCCGAATTAAGGCCGATCATAAAGGAAAAAAATGAAATGGTCAACTGGTATGGAAACATCTAAAATAAGGCCGCCATGAATATAGCGTAAAATTTAAAATATGTCCCTCCAGTGAAAATACCTGTGATGCTTATACCAAAAAGAATGTAGAAAACACATAAATATATTCCAGCAATGAATATACAAAACATATAGATACCAATGACTGGGCCGCACATATAAATATTTACTATTAATGAATAAACTTTTGAGTATATGTAATATATATTCCTATGTACTGTCAGTATAATTCAAATAAATAGGGGTCTGACACTGGTGTAAAAGATCTGAGCCCCTGGGAATGTTATTAGTGTGAGATGCATGAACAGGTTACATAGGATTTAGTGTTTACCCCTCATTATGGAGATAATAAGCGAGGTGGTTACTGTAATT
Organism: Engystomops pustulosus; assembly: GCF_040894005.1. Lineage (NCBI taxonomy): Eukaryota > Metazoa > Chordata > Amphibia > Anura > Leptodactylidae > Engystomops > Engystomops pustulosus. The sequence goes on from NC_092414.1 coordinate 171,930,998, forward strand.
GCAGGTCTGGCATTGCGTGCTGCCGAAAACATCACAAAACACTTGTAACAATAACACAAAGTTACATTTAATATGCTGCTTCGGTTTCCCAAGTGGCTCCTACCCTATAATTTGTGGTTTACTTTCAAGAGGTCACATTATGGGAATAAGAACATTTCAACCAAAACTTGTCAACATATTCACTGACATTTTCACTTTACAATGTTTTGTGGAAGATCAGTTTCACTGTATCATTTATTATTGAATGTATTTATTGTAAACACTATTATTATTATTATTCTCCTATGAATCCGTTACATCAGTTCCACAACTACTTTTTAATACAATGGGGGTCATTTATTCACTCTAAAATTTCTGCCTCTTATTTTTCAGGGCATTTAAATATTTGGTCCTAATATTTTAAAAATCCAGATGTGGACGGGTGAAAAGTCTAGAATTTTTTGCACAATTGCGGTACAAATTGAAACTTATTGGGGGTCATTTACTAAGGGCCCGAATCGCGTTTTTCCGTCGGGTTACCCGAATATTACCATTTTGCGCCGATCTTCCCTGAATTGCCCTGGGTTTTTGGCACATGTGCTCGGATTGTGGCGCATCGGCGCCGGCATACACACGACGGAAATCGTGGGGCGTGGCCGTAAGAAAACCCGACGGATTCGGAAAAACCACCATATTTTTTTTTAAAAAGTGTCACTTGACACGCACTTACCTGCACCCACGATAGCTTGGTGAACTCCAGTGAACGCCGACGGACTTCGGGCGCACTACCTTAGTGAATGGCCGGAAGACCCGAATCCTCCACAGAGAAGGCGCCGCTGGATCGCGACAGGACCGAGTAAATCTGCCCCATTGTGCAAATATAGGAAATTGTATGGTATGGGGTAGCTCAGGGCTCTTGACTTTTGTGAGACTGCTGCCACATTTATTAAAGTGTTTGCACCAGTTTTCTGTCTGACTTTGTTCTAAAAAAGAACATGCAAACTGCTTGTACATGTATTTATAAAGTGTCTGCGCCAGTTTTGTGATGCGGCTTCACTGTGTCCGACAAGACAGAAAAATGTGCACCAAAATACGCTATAAAAATAAAAATTATTATTATGTTGACAGAATTATATTTGGATTTTAGGCATATCCCAAGAACAGAAATTACCGTAGCATCATTTCCTATCATGTATTGTCTATAAATAGTCACTTGTTGGAATCCCCTGCATGATCATTCTTATCCCCCTGATTTAACGTTACCAGTTGTGTCCAGCAGGTCATGTCCATTAATCTACATGACAGATGTGAAATTCTTCCTTTATAAATACTAGTGAAAGGCTTGGGGCACTTTCCATTGCAACACTCGTCCAACACTATACATACCATTTCTTCATCGTAGAGTTCTATAAAAAGAGAGAGCCCGAGGGGAGAAGGAAGGAGAAATCTCTTTAGGAACAGTAAGGCCAAAGCGATTGCAGAGGACACAGCAAAGCCCTATATGCTTATGACTGGGGGTGGAAAAATCTGTGTGTGTTGGGCCAGGTGCAGGCACTTAATTCCTTCAGTCTGCAAGTCAATTTATGCCATAATTCTTTCAAATGGTCCTATCCTCTCTGTGAAAATGTAAACCAGCTGCCGACTGATAATAGCAGGAATAAAAAATAAAAGTGTGCCGCCCTTACATTTTCCAGACCTTTTCAGTGTCCTGCGGAGGACAATATGCACTGATCTAGTATCTCAGATGGCTTCTCATCTTCAAGGACGGTTATTCATTTAGAAGTCATTTAGGGCTCATTAGATCAGATGCTCCAAATCAGTCCATTGGTTTATAAAACACTCAAAACTAGAGGGTTTAAGCATTTTTTCAGGTGTATTCCTGTTATCCTTTGACATGAACTGCTTTTACTTCTCGTTGTGTTTTACAACTGTTTTGATAAAATCGTAATAAAAATCAATGTAAGATAAATGGGCCTCTCCTTGAGTGCTATAATTGAGCACTTATTTTGGTCTATCGCAGGCCACACAGAGATGAGACATTGCTGGATGCAAAATGAAAGCATATAACAGAAATGTCTCACAGGCAGGGGGTCCACTGACTCCCACCTGTAAGTCAAAGGTCAGGAGGCAACTGACACCTATTAGGCAAGTCAAGGCAGAGGTCTCATATAGGAAGAGATGAAATGGAGATGTTATGGAAAATGTGTACAGCTTTCTCCATTGAAGTCTATGGAATGTCCAGAAAAGAGATTGATTTTGATATGTTTTTATAGAAGTTGGGATAGCTCTTTAAATAGGACCTTTCACCACCTCCATCGCTCCTATGAGATACCACTCCAATTTATACTGGCAAAGTTAGAATGTTCTCTCCATATTCCAGAATTCCCAAGCAATCAGTGTCATTGGGGGAAATGTATTAATGTGTCTGCCTTTAGACCAGTGTAGAACTAGATAGTTACATAGTTTTTACAGTTGAAAAAAAGACATAGGTCCATCAAGTTAAACCAAGGAAGGGATTGGAAGAGGAAGGGATGTAAGAGAAACAATTCTTTACTATAACATAACCGTCAATGGGATTTATATGCAAAAAGGCACCTAGATGCTTCTTGAAGCTCTCTGCTGTCCCTACTGTGACCACACCTGAGGCAGGCTATTCCACAGATTGACAGTTCTTACAGTAAAAAAGCCTTATCTCATATGGTGATTAAACCTTTATTTCTCCAGATGCAGACAGTTCCCCATTGGCTTTTGATTTACCCTGGACCAACTTTCCACCATGTTTTTTGTATGGACCATTAATATATTTATATAAATTAATCATGTCTAGAGATGAGCGAACACTAAAATGCTCGGGTACTCGTTATTCGAGACGAACTTTTCCCGATGCTCGAGTGCTCGTCTCGAATAACGAACCCCATTGAAGTCAATGGGAGACTCGAGCATTTTTCAAGGGGACCAAGGCTCTGCACAGGGAAGCTTGGCCAAACACCTGGGAACCTCAGAAAAGGATGGAAACACCACGGAAATGGACAGGAAACAGCAGGGGCAGCATGCATGGATGCCTCTGAGGCTGCCTAATCGCACCATTATGCCAAAATTATGGGCAACAGCATGGCCATGACAGAGTGACAGAATGAAGCTAGATAGCATCTAAAACATCCAATAATTGACCCTGACACTATAGGGGACGGCATGCAGAGGCAGCGGCAGCAGGCTAGAGAGTGGCATGGCGACATACCCTAATTGGACTCAGGCTTCAAACCAATGGGTGTCAGAGAGGAACCAAAGGAGGTGAGCAAGAAGCGCTCAAATAATATCGGTACATGATAAAAGTTTGCCAGTATATTTTGTGGATTACACAGCAGGGTGGCGACAAAGTTAACATGGAAGCCATGAAAACAACCCAAAATTCTGCCTGACACAGCTCGTTTGATAAGGGGACCATGTATGCTTACAGTTCATGCCAGTCGCTGCACTGGCTGCCAGTCTCCTTTCGAATACAGTTTAAAATAATAATAACCCTCATCCATAAAGCTCTGTATAATGCTGCACCCCCCTACCTCTCCTCTCTTATCTCAGTCTATCGCCCAACCCGTGCTCTTAGATCCGCCAGTGATCTTAGATTAACCTCTACCCTAGTGCGGACCTCCCACTCGCGTCTCCAAGACTTCTCTAGAGCTGCACCAATTCTATGGAATGCTCTGCCCCGGACTATCAGACTAATACCTAACCTCCAAAGTTTCAAACGTGCTCTTAAAACCCATTTCTTTAGGCAAGCCTATAACACTCATTAACTGCATGAAGTTTTAACTCTTCTACTAACCCGTCCTGTGTCGTCCTCCCATCTGTTATCCAGCAACCAACAGGCACCAGACTTCTCTGCAGTCCCATTCACCCTGGACCTGGTATATAAGATGACGGCTGAGTGGTTCAAGCGACAGCAATTCCATTTATTATATTTTTTTCTATTCCCTAAGAAGAATGGCTTGACCATTAAATATTCTTTTACCTCGTGTTACCCCATCATCTTCATAAACCGTAAGCTCTGGCGAGCAGGGACCTCACTCCTGTTGTTCCATACAAATGTTGTGCTCTGTTACATTACATTTGTATTTGTTTCCTATGATTTGTAAAGCGCTACAGAATATGATGACGCTATATAAATAAAGATTATTATTATTATTATTATTATGGAGGCAGTGAACTAGTAGTAGATTAAAGGTGCTGCAACTATGTTAGTTGGATCTTGGGATGGAGCTGGCGCTCTGCAGCCAGGCGAGCTTTCGCCAATCCAAGCCCCTGTCTCTAGGCTACTCCCCAAACAGCACTTCTAAGAACCTTTTGTATAAGATCAAGTGTAGTAGCGTTCTTATAAGTTTAGGATATGGCGGGTGAGGGGAATGTAAACAGATGCGCAAGAAGCGCTGAAATAATATCCCTAAATGGTAAAAGTTTGCAAGTATATTTTGTGGATTACACAGCAGGGTGGCGACAAAGTTAACAACTTTGATGTGGAATGCCCTGTAATAGCTCTTGGGCGGTGTGCCTTTTATCGCCTAGGCTCAGCAGTTTCAGCACCGCCTGCTGTCGCTTAGCGACGGCACTGCTGCTGTGCCTAGAGCTACCGACTGATGGCGCCGTGCCCACGGATGGTAGTTCGGAGGAGGAGGTGGAGGAGGGGTGGGAGGAGGAGGAGGCATAGTAGGCCTGAAACACCTGGACCGAGGTAGGCCCCGCAATCCTCGGCGTCGGCAGTATATGAGCAGCCCCAGGGTCAGACTCGGTCCCAGCCTCCACCAAGTTAACCCAATGTGCCGTCAGCGATATATAGTGGCCCTGCCCGGCAGCACTCGTCCACGTGTCCGTGGTCAGGTGGACCTTGTCAGAAACGGCGTTGGTCAGGGCACGGATGATGTTGTCTGACACGTGCTGGTGCAGGGCTGGGACGGCACATCGGGAAAAGTAGTGGCGGCTGGGGACCGAATACCGAGGGGCGGCCGCCACCATGAGGTTGCGAAAGGCCTCGGTCTCTACTAGCCTATAGGGCAGCATCTCCAGGCTAAGCAATCTGGAGATGTGCACATTAAGGGCTTGGGCGTGCGGGTGGGTTGCACTATATTTGCGTTTCCGCTCCAGCGTCTGGGGTATGGAGAGCTGAACGCTGGTGGATGCTGTGGAGGATCGTGGAGGCGACGATGGGGTTTTTGTGGCAGGGTCCTGGGCAGGGGGCTGACTAGCAGCTGACACAGGGGAAGGAGCAGTGGTGTGCACGGCCGGAGGTGAACGGGCTTGTTGCCACTGAGTGGGGTGTTTAGCATTCATATGCCTGCGCATACTGGGGGTAGTTAAGCTAGTAGTGGTGGAACCCCTGCTGAGCCTGGTTTGGCAAATGTTGCACACCACAGTCCGTCGGTCATCCGGTGTTTCCTTAAAGAACCTCCAGACTTCTGAAGATCTAGCCCTCGCCGCAAGAGCCCTCGCCACGGGAGCTTCACTAGTTGACACATTTGGCGCTGATGCACCAGCTCTGGCCCTGCCTCTCCGTCTGGCCCCACCACTGCCTCTTCCAACCTGTTCTGGTCGAGGACTCTCCTCCGTCTCAGAAGCACTGTGTTCACCCGGCCTCTCAACCCAGCTTGGGTCTGTCACCTCATCATCCTCCGAGCCCTCAGTCTGCTCCCCCCTCGGACTTCCTGCCCTGACAACAACTTCCCCACTGTCTGACAACCGTGTCTCCTCATCGTCGGACACCTCTTTACACACTTCCACTACGTCAAGAAGGTCATCATCACCCACAGACTGTGACTGGTGGAAAACCTGGGCATCGGAAAATTGCTCAGCAGCAACCGGACAAGTGGTTTGTGACTGTGGGAAGGGTCCAGAAAACAGTTCCTCAGAGTATGCCGGTTCAAATGCCAAATTTTCCTGGGAGGGGGCAGACTGGGGGGGAGGAGGCTGAGGTGCAGGAGCTGGAGGAGTGGCGATTTCGGTGACATGGGTGGACTGCGTGGAAGACTGACTGGTGGTGGACAAATTGCTCGAAGCATTGTCAGCAATCCACGACATCACCTGTTCGCACTGTTCTGGCCTCAACAGTGCTCTACCACGAGTCCCAGTAACTTCAGACATGAACCTAGGGAGTGTAGCTCTGCGGCGTTCCCCTGCTCCCTCATCAGCAGGTGGTGTCTCACCCCGCCCAGGACCACGGCCTCTGACCCCTGCAGTAGTTGGACGCCCACGTCCCCGCCCTCGTCCTCTACCCCTAGCCCTCGGGTTAAACATTTTTAAAATGAGAGTTATAACTTTTTTTTTTTTTTAACTTTTTTTGGTTTTTTTTTGTGTTTTTTGTTTTTTTTTGTGTTTTTTGTTTTTTTTTGAGTTTTTAAAACCAAACAATGCTATCCTATTGCTATGGCTATTTTCTAGCCAAGTATCAAAGCACACTACTATGCCAGATGAGATGACACTGAGTTAGTGCCTAATTGAAATCCAACCCCTACTAAATTTTCCCACTTCGGTCTTTGCTATGGATATGTGCGTCACTAAGCGCAGAACACAGCAGTCGCAAGTCTCACTACAAATTGCTCAGAATTGGCTAGTACATGCACTGCAGAAAGTACAGCCACCAGCAGATCAACCAGAAATCAAATATATAGAACGCTACTGTAGGCGTAAGTAAGCTCTTTGTATTCTCCTATGGCTATTTTCTAGCCAAGTATCAAAGCACACTACTATGCCAGATGAGATGACACTGAGTTAGTGCCTAATTGAAATCCAACCCCTACTAAATTTTCCCACTTCGGTCTTTGCTATGGATATGTGCGTCACTAAGCGCAGAACACAGCGGTCGCAAGCCTCACTACAAATTGCTCAGAATTGGCTAGTACATGCACTGCAGAAAGTACAGCCACCAGCAGATCAACCAGAAATCAAATATATAGAACGCTACTGTAGGCGTAAGTAAGCTCTTTGTATTCTCCTATGGCTATTTTCTAGCCAAGTATCAAAGCACACTACTATGCCAGATGAGATGACACTGAGTTAGTGCCTAATTGAAATCCAACCCCTACTAAATTTTCCCACTTCGGTCTTTGCTATGGATATGTGCGTCACTAAGCGCAGAACACAGCGGTCGCAAGTCTCACTACAAATTGCTCAGAATTGGCTAGTACATGCACTGCAGAAAGTACAGCCACCAGCAGATCAACCAGAAATCAAATATATAGAACGCTACTGTAGGCGTAAGTAAGCTCTTTGTATTCTCCTATGGCTATTTTCTAGCCAAGTATCAAAGCACACTACTATGCCAGATGAGATGACACTGAGTTAGTGCCTAATTGAAATCCAACCCCTACTAAATTTTCCCACTTCGGTCTTTGCTATGGATATGTGCGTCACTAAGCGCAGAACACAGCGGTCGCAAGTCTCACTACAAATTGCTCAGAATTGGCTAGTACATGCACTGCAGAAAGTACAGCCACCAGCAGATCAACCAGAAATCAAATATATAGAACGCTACTGTAGGCGTAAGTAAGCTCTTTGTATTCTCCTATGGCTATTTTCTAGCCAAGTATCAAAGCACACTACTATGCCAGATGAGATGACACTGAGTTAGTGCCTAATTGAAATCCAACCCCTACTAAATTTTCCCACTTCGGTCTTTGCTATGGATATGTGCGTCACTAAGCGCAGAACACAGCGGTCGCAAGTCTCACTACAAATTGCTCAGAATTGGCTAGTACATGCACTGCAGAAAGTACAGCCACCAGCAGATCAACCAGAAATCAAATATATAGAACGCTACTGTAGGCGTAAGTAAGCTCTTTGTATTCTCCTATGGCTATTTTCTAGCCAAGTATCAAAGCACACTACTATGCCAGATGAGATGACACTGAGTTAGTGCCTAATTGAAATCCAACCCCTACTAAATTTTCCCACTTCGGTCTTTGCTATGGATATGTGCGTCACTAAGCGCAGAACACAGCGGTCGCAAGTCTCACTACAAATTGCTCAGAATTGGCTAGTACATGCACTGCAGAAAGTACAGCCACCAGCAGATCAACCAGAAATCAAATATATAGAACGCTACTGTAGGCGTAAGTAAGCTCTTTGTATTCTCCTATGGCTATTTTCTAGCCAAGTATCAAAGCACACTACTATGCCAGATGAGATGACACTGAGTTAGTGCCTAATTGAAATCCAACCCCTACTAAATTTTCCCACTTCGGTCTTTGCTATGGATATGTGTGCCACTAAGAGCTAAACACAACGGTAGCAAGTCCCCCTGCTAATTCCTCACAAAATGGTACTAGATGCAAATTAAAATAAAAAAAGTAGAACGTTATTGTAGCCCTAAGAAGGGCTGTTGGGTTCTTTGAGAATCGTTCCTGCCTAACAGTAAGCTAATAGAACACCCTAACGCTTTCCCTGACCAGCAGCAGCTCTCTCCCTAGCGGCATCCAGACACAGAATGATCCGAGCAGCGCGGGCAGCGGCTAGTCTATCCCAGGGTCACCTGATCTGGCCAGCCAACCACTGCTATCGACGTGTAAGGGTACCACGTCATGCTGGGTGGAGTGCAGAGTCTCCTGGCTTGTGATTGGCTCTGTTTCTGGCCGCCAAAAAGCAAAACGGCGGGAGCTGCCATTTTCTCGAGCGGGCGAAGTATTCGTCCGAGCAACGAGCAGTTTCGAGTACCCTAATGCTCGACCGAGCATCAAGCTCGGACGAGCATGTTCGCTCATCTCTAATCATGTCCCTTCTTAGTTGTCTCTTATTGAGACTAAATAAATCTAGTTGTTTTAATATTTTATGTCCAAAACACTTTGTTGTACCCTCAAGCACATCTTTTTTATGGACCGGTGCCCAGAACTGGACAGCATGTTCCAGGTGAGGCCCAACCAATGCCTTGTGCAGTGGTAATATTACATCCCTATCCCGAGAGTCCACACCACTTCTGATACATGACAAGATCTTGCAGGCTTTAGAGGCAGCTGATTGTATACTGATCTACTAGTACCCCCAGATCCTTCTCAACAAGGGACTCTCCCAGATTTACTCCCCCATGGACATATCTCTTCCATTATTTTTAGATCTCTACAGTCAATTGGATGATTCCAGGCCCTGTGCTCCAGGACCACCCATCTGACAGTAAAGAGCATATTCAGCTAACTGGGAATGAAAATTACCCTGAAACTATGCATATGAGGCTCTCTAGTGTCAGATAGTTGGTCTCTGGAGGATTACACAATCTGGTACTGCTGGTTTGACAAAAGAGAACCCAGAACGTTAATTTTGATTGATCAGGAACCATGAAAAGTTATTCCAGGTGTGCTAAAATCAGTGGGGTACATGGAGGGGTTGATATAACCAACAGACGAGATTTCTTGTTAAACTCCAATATTCTATCATTCTCTTAAAGCCTTGTAGTCACTTGTGAGCTAGCCGTACACATAGGTTGTATTTCCCCATTAATTCCGAATTCTCATAAGACGGTTGTGACCTCTCTAACAAGTAATTATATTTCCAAAGAGAAAACCCCTTTCAGAACAATCACGGGTGGAGTAAAGTTTTACTTTGTTAAAAAATGAATGTAGGCACATTCTTTTCAGACTCTGAATCCTATGTTTATAGGAATAGGAGGAAAAAAAATCATAAATCATGTGGTGTCAGAATTCAGAAAATGTGGTGTGAGCATAACATTTACAACACACAAGATTGTGAAAAAGTTAAAAGACTCCTACTGACGGTTATATGTCTTAGTTTTTCAGGGTGGAACAGGGGGAATGCTTTTTTCTGTAAGCCATTTCCTAACACCATAAAGCTTGACGCCTCTTCTGTTTTTATGAAATTGTACTAATTCTTTTAGTTTTCATTACTCTTGCATTGCAGGAGAGTACTGGTTAACTTCTATTTGGCACGAAAAGGCTCCAGATTGAGGCCAATATGGCTTAAAATACATCCAAGACTCTCAGGTCAACCCTACCCCCCCAAGCTTTCATTTAACTTTAAGGAATCAGTGATTTATTGAAAACACATGTTATACAGTTAAGTATCCACCAAAATACTATTTTCTCAGTCTAGATGTTAACACGTACTTAATATTCAGAGCTTCAGTTGTTCAGAAATAGCAAAGCCAAATTTAACCATTTGCAGGTGTTAAATCTCCTTGTATGAAGATCCCATTGGAAAATAATATGTCGGGTCAGGCGGGGAATAAGGGTATAAGAGAAGGGAAAAAGAACCATGATCCTAATCCCCCCAATTGTAACTGCCTACTAGACAACCATCCTAAACGACAACCCCCAAATGTTCCTTGTGCTATAAAATGTCAGGATTGGAAAAAGGCGAGAGAAAACTGTATAGTCATCAAAATCAGCAGAGTGTGTCAGGACAATTATAGGATATGGTCAGTGAACAGAGACAATGTTAGGTAACTTGTTGCAAGGATTCCCAGAAGAGGATGAACCCTTAAACTAATTATTCCTGTCCAATCCCCAACTGTCCCTGCCTACTTGACAACTTCCCTAAATTACCGGCTGCATATGAGTGATGTTTACACTATAAAACATGATGGATAGAAAGACGGGAGACAAAAATGCAGTCAGCACACCAACTTAAAATCGGTTATGTGTCAGGGCAAGATAACAAACCAGTGTTCAACCATTCCAAATGCCAATTTAAGTAGCTTTCTGTGGCAGACATTTTTTTTAACTAAACAGCCAGACTTTTTGCTGCAAAAAATGACCTGTGTGTTCCCTGTGTGTTCACACATGCAGTTTTGTGGCAGATAGAAAAATAATATTACAAATAACAAATACTTATGTTTATCTTTTATTTTGTATCAGGGCTCCAGCTGGCCCACCGGTGAACAGGTGAATGCCACTGTGGTCACTGGAGTTAGGTGGGCACGAAGCATGTGCATGAGTGATGCATGAATACATTCACTTTCAAGTAGTAATACAAAAACAAAACAAAAACACTGTGGACAGATATAAGAAATTACCATTTTTCTGCAAACCGATTTAAACCCATTCAAAAACTGAATCAGAACGTACTTGTGTTGGCAAGTATATAACTCTATTACTATTGTTATGTAAGATGAGCTAGTCATCTTACAGGCAAGACGCTGAAAAATAGAGCTGAAGAGCTAAAGAGGAGTTGATTTGGAACCCTAAACCAGCAACAGGTACTCATGGACTTGTGATATGGATTTCTAAATCAACCTATTTGAAAAATGACAAAAAAAACTTTGATACTTATCTAGATGATCGGAAGATCCCATACCACTGCCTCCTCTCGCAATGCATAAAGTGAGGCCAGGATAATGCCTCTGCTTCATTGCGCATGCACCGTACCTACGGCGCTTGCACAATACTGCTGGTTGTACCCCATTGGCATCACTTGCTGCAATGTGCAAGTGACAAATGGAACAGGGGACAAAGTAAGTATAAAATTTGTGTTTTTTTTCCATGATCGCTTAAAAATCATACAGGGTGATTTGAAACACTAATCCACCAGTCCATAAAGACCTGTGGGGGGTTTAGTATTTCAAATTGTCATGACAGGTTCCCTTTGAGGGATTGTTGGGTTTATCCTTGGTTTTTCACTTGCCAAAGTTATTAAAGGCTTACTGTACACTCACTGGCCACTTTATTGCTAGTAACGGGTTGGACCCCCTTTTGTCTTCAGAACTGCCTCAATTCTTCGTGGCATAGATTCAACAAGGTGCTGGAAGCATTCCTCAGAGATTTTGGTCCATATTGACATGATGGCATCACACAGTTGCCACAGATTTGTCGGCTGCACATCCATGATGCGAATCTCCCGTTCCACCACATCCCAAAGATGCTCTATTGGATTGAGATCTGGTGACTGTGGAGGCCATTTGAGTACAGTGAACTCATTGTCATGTTCAAGAAACCAGTCTGAGATGATTCCAGCTTTATGACATGGTGCATTATCCTGCTGAAAATAGCCATCAGATGTTGGGTACATTGTGGTCATAAAGGGATGGACATGGTCAGCAACAATACTCAGGTAGGCTGTGGCGTTGCAACGATGCTCAATTGGTACCAAGGGGCCCAAAGAGTGCCAAGAAAATATTCCCCACACCATGACACCACCACCACCAGCCTGAACCGTTGATACAAGGCAGGATGGATCCATGCTTTCATGTTGTTGACGCCAAATTCTGACCCTACCATCCGAATGTCGCAGCAGAAATCGAGACTCATCAGACCAGGCAACGTTTTCCAATCTTCTACTGTCCAATTTCGATGAGCTCGTGCAAATTGTAGCCTCAGTTTCCTGTGCTTAGCTGAAAGGAGTGGCACCCGGTGTGGTCTTCTGCTGCTGTAGCCCATCTGCCTCAAAGTTCGACGTACTGTGCGTTCAGAGATGCTCTTCTGCCTACCTTGGTTGTAACGGGTGGCGATTTGAGTCACTGTTGCCTTTCTATCAGCTCGAACCAGTCTGCCCATTCTCCTCTGACCTCTGGCATCAACAAGGCATTTCCGCCCACAGAACTGCCACTCACTGGAGGTTTTTTCTTTTTCGGACCATTCTCTGTAAACCCTAGAGATGGTTGTGCGTGAAAATCCCAGTAGATCAGCAGTTTCTGAAATACTCAGACCAGCCCTTCTGGCACCAACAACCATGCCACGTTCAAAGGCACTCAAATCACCTTTCTTCCCTATACTGATGCTCGGTTTGAACTGCAGGAGATTGTCTTGACCATGTCTACATGCCTAAATGCACTGAGTTGCCGCAATGTGATTGGCTGATTAGAAATTAAGTGTTAACGAGCAGTTGGACAGGTGTACCTAATAAAGTGGCCGGTGAGTGTATATTGCAAATGTACTGCAATTCTGGCCCATTCACTTGAATAAAGCTTTGGTATTGCAGCCTTTCTGGGAATCAAGAAGTGTTAGATCTTACCAAAATGATGACTTTACTTCAAGTGACCATATACCTAGATCTTCGTGAAGCTCCTAAATGACAACTCTTCCCCCTATAGGAGTGCCTTATATTTTGGGGAGAGTGGAATAAGCAATTATTTATCTCCAATGTGAACAAAGGATTTGGTGTGACAAAATTCAACTTGCTTTCTCCTTCTGTTCCCGGATATCTACTGTAAGTTGGAAAACCACCATAAATGTTAGATGGTCGGCCAACCTTGCAATCAATTGAGACAAAGTACAAGCTGACAGCTCCATTCTCTGTGTAGTTTTCAGACCAGCTTACTCTACAACACCTGCCAGTCAATTGAATGGGGGCTAAGCTGCAGGGACTGGATTCAGCCACTACACAGAAAACATAGCTGTCTGCTTCTTTGCCTGTTCTATGGTTATCAGCTGCTGAGAACAGCTGATTTGTGGGGGTGCTGGTTGTTTGGCCCCCACCAATCAATTATTGATTCCCTTTCCTTATATTTTTAGCCCAGAAAAGAGTGTAATCGCATTCTACATTACTTACTTGTTCCCTTTAGAGATCACAAAATTCCATCATGAGATTTTAATAAAGACCACCAGCAAAGATGTGCTAATGGGAAAGTGACAGAGGGGACTATAAATACCTTTATGGGTAACATCCTGTTCAAAAGAAACTCTAATTTCATCAATACAACAGAAACAACAAAGGGGAAAAAAATGTAAAAAATGTCTGTATTATAGAGCAAATAAATCATTAAATTGTGGACCTTTGTAGTAATTTGTGTGTTCTTACAGCAAAGCCCTACTACAAGAGGAAAAGTCGGCTTACACATACATACTTTAGGGATGTCAAATTCTCTAAATTCTCAGAGGAGCATTGCTCATCTCCCAGTAAGAAAGAACTGTGTTATATAGCAAGTTGTGGAACAAACTGACACTAAAGATTATTTTTGGACTTAGTGACACACAAAGGCAAAAGTAGCTAATGAAAATTTATGCTTTCTGACTTTGCTGTTCTACCCTCATCATGTCAGGCACACGGTCTACCTGGGCAGTGTTGACCGCAGCTGTCACCCTAAGCTAAACATATTTCAATATGGCTGCCAGCCAAAAACCCACAACATGCCAAAAACTAAACATAAAAAGGTCTGTGTAGTATCAAAACAACAGCACCCTCCGCAAAACATTGTATTTTTAAATATTCTATTCTAATCCAAGAGGAGTTTGCCAATTGTAGCATGTTAAAACTAAGCAGGCAATGTTCACAGCTCTCTGCGTCCAAGCTCATCGTGAAAAATCTACTAAAAAGGAGAAATTGATCACCCATAAAACTTTTACAACTGATGTTAACCTTACACTGGGTGTAGTTCAAGTTAAGGATAAATAGTTTTCCCAGCTACGAAAGTAAAATAAAAAAAAATCTTAGGCTATCACTAGAGATGAAGGAATCTATCCATTGGAAGAAGGAACATTTAGAATATTGTGATTGTGGGATTACATACCAATTGTCAGGACAATTGAAGTAAAAACATGAATTAGGTACTGAACTGAATATTTTAAAAAATTAAACAATGAATGTGTCTGTTTTTGTGAAACCAAGAAATACAATTGTACCCTATAACCCCATTGTGCTCTAGGATGTACTATTACCCTTTACCTAGAACACTTATAAAAATAAACATTTTAGGTTTTACCACATCCTAAAATGCATGTTTTATCAAAATTAGAAAAAAAATATTCCTGGTTGGGAACAACATGACGGAAAATAGCGCCCAAATGTTCGAATCACCAAAGAATAAAGGGGAACTATCACTTGGAGCTGTGAGACACTGAAGGGGTTAACTGTGGATGGGCGGTATGTTTCCCCTAGGTTTTGCTTCTATGCAAGGCCTTAGTGCTGAGGTGGGTTTGTCCAGCACCTTGGACACAGGTGATGGGAACAGCCTAATTAGCCTGGATAAAATGACTCAGCAGAGTTGAGTGGGTTGTCTCTCTGTGGAAGGAGGCTGAGAGGACACAGCTCTGACCTGTGGGTCTGGAGCAGCCACATGATCTTTTGTTTAGTGTGAGCTAGTGGACTATTTGTATAGTTAGCACCCTGACGGGTAGGTTTTCTTTTGTTTATTCAAATACCTGAATGTAAAGGCTGGTTTTATTTTGCTGCAATAAACGCAGGCGAGACCTGTTTGGACTGTACCCTGGTGTCCCTGTCTTGAACTGCATCCCAGCACCCCGCTACCACGGTCTCTACTGGGCCAAATCCCCACATATGGTGCTTCGGATTGCGGGCAGTTCAAAAAGACATACACCTGGAAGGCTTGATACATCCTGCAACAGTGCATGGCCTGGCTGAAAGCATCAGGCAAATTGCAGGATACAGCCAAGATGGAGGACTTTATTAAGTACCTGCAAGAGGAGGCCAGAGCTAATCGGCAGCAGCAGCAGGAAGAGTCCCAGGCTAATCGGCAGCTGCAGCAAGCCATGCTCCAGCAGCAGGAGGAGAGGTCCCGTCAGCAGCAAGCCATGTTCCAGCTGCAGGAGGAGAGGTCCCGCCAGCAGCAGGAAGAATCCCGAGCCATGTTCCAGCTGATGATGGAGAAGATTTCTGGCATGATGGCAGCACCGCAAGCATCGACTACTGAGGGGTCCCATACTGGTCTACAAGGGTACCCGGTTGTCCAGCATTCCGCACGGGCTGCAGTACAAAAGGCCGTACAAAAAATGGCGACGACCGACGACGTGGAGGCGTATCTCACTGTGTTCGAGCGAGTAGCTGAGCGAGAGGAGTTACCGGCTGAGCAGTGGGCAGATGTCCTAGCACCGTTCCTGACCGGCGAGTCGCAGAAGGCTTACTACGACCTGAGTGAAACGGAGGCCCGTAAGTACCCCCAGCTAAAGGCGGAGATTCTGGCTCGTCTTGGGGTCACCGTTCAAGTTCGCTCCAGCCGGGTCCACCAGTGGGCTTACTCAGAAAAATTACCCCCACGCTCCCAAATGCATGACCTGATCCATCTGGTCCGGAAGTGGCTACAACCAGAGGACTGCACCCCAGCACAGATGGTAGAGAGAGTGGTCCTCGACAAGTTCACCCATTCTCTGCCCTCTCGGCTCCAGCGGTGGGTTGGACAGGCCGGTCCCACAAAAGCTGAGGAGCTTGTGTCCCTTGTAGAGAGGTATCGGGCTACGGAGGACCTTCTACTTACCTCTCCTACACGAAGCAGTGCCAGTGACAGGGTCACCAAACCAGCTGGTAAGACTGCTACTGCGGAAAAGGGGAGACATGTCAGGTTGGGAGCGGGTTCATTGGGGGGCGTGGATACCCAGAAACCCAGTGAGGCTCGTGACAGAGGTCATGGCCGTATCCAGTGCTGGCGGTGCCATGAAATGGGCCATATTGCTGCCAACTGTCCACTGTCAGTGGAGCCAATGGACTGCAACCAGACCCGGCGAGTGTCACTGTTTGCCCGGCCAGTTCTGGCGGCAGAGTCAGTCACGGATGCAGAACCCCAAGTATGCATGGTCACAATCGGTGGTCACACAGTGGAAGCCTTGCTAGACTCAGGGAGTCTGGTCACCCTGGTGCGGGGAACTTTGGTTGATCCTGGACTATACAGTGGGCGGAGAGTGGGAGTGTTGTGTATACATGGGGACACTCGCGAATATCCCACTGCTGTCATCAACCTACATACCCCTTGTGGTACTGTTACCCATGAAGTGGGGGTGGTGGGGACCCTTTTTCATGAGGCTATTATCGGCAGAGACTTACCAGTGTTTTGGGACCTCTGGAGACGAAGACCCACCTCAGGTGCTGTTGCAGATAATGGACATCAGGTATGTCCGGCCTTGGCCCCTGAACCCTTTGAGGCCGATGTACACACACCAGCAGTAGGGGTGACCCCATGTGATGAATTCTCTCCCCTAGAGGTCCTAGCTGGTGAGGTCGAGGGCCACGAGGAGGTGGCCGACATGCTGGACCTTGAGATTTCCCGTGACAATTTTGGGGCTGCACAGCTACAGGACCCTACCTTGGTTAAAGCACGGGAGAATGTCAAGGTGATAAATGGGGTACTCCAAATACCAGGGGCTGATAAAATATACCCCCGAATGGTGATTATTGGGGAACTGTTGTACAGGGTCGACCAGATACGGGGTGAGGAGGTTGAGCAACTTGTAGTACCCCAATCTCACCGTAGGCTGGTGCTAGAGTTGGCACACAAACATGTGCTGGGAGGGCACTTAGGTGCTGAGAAGACCCGAGAGAGGATCCTGCAGCGATTTTTCTGGCCCGGGGTATGGGAGGAGGTAAACCGGTATTGTAGCTCCTGCCCTGAGTGTCAACTTACTGCCCCGGTCTCCCACTTCAGGAGTCCTTTGGTCCCGCTACCGATCATAGAAGTGCCCTTTGAACGGATTGCAATGGATCTGGTTGGCCCCATAGTCAAATCCTCCAGGGGGCACCAATACATCCTAGTTATCCTGGACTACGCTACGCGGTATCCCGAGGCGATTCCATTAAGGAACACCTCCTCCAAAAATATTGCTAGGGAGCTGTTCCAGGTGTTCTCACGCACAGGCCTCCCCAAGGAAATCTTGACTGACCAGGGTACCCCATTCATGTCTAGGGTAATGAAGGAGATGTGCAAGTTACTACAGGTAAAACAGCTCCGCACCTCTGTGTATCATCCTCAGACAGATGGCCTGGTCGAGAGGTTTAATAAGACCTTGAAGGGGATGCTTAAGAGGGTGGTCAGCAAAGATGGGAAGGACTGGGATTGTTTGTTGCCCTATTTGATGTTTGCCATACGGGAAGTTCCCCAGTCCTCCACGGGTTTCTCACCCTTTGAGCTGTTATATGGCCGTTCCCCACGTGGGCTTTTGGATGTAGCCAAGGAGACCTGGGAACAGGAGAGGACCCCCCACCGTAGTGTGATAGAACACGTCTCCCTTATGCAGGACCGCATAGCGGCGGTAATGCCCCTTGTAAAGGAGCACATGACAAGGGCACAAGAGGCCCAGTCTAGGGTCTACAATAGGTCAGCCAGACTCAGGACCTTTAACCCAGGCGACAGAGTGCTAGTTCTGGTGCCCACCGTGGAAAGCAAGTTCTTGGCCAAATGGCAAGGACCATATGAGGTCATGGAGAGAGTGGGGAAGGTAACCTACAGGGTATCTCAGCCGGGGAGGAGGAAACCCGAACAGATATACCACGTGAACCTCCTAAAGCCATGGAGGGAAAGAGAGTCCCTGATGGCCATGGGAGTAGAGAAGGCATCTGTCTCCAAGAAGGGGACACCGGAGGTAGGTGTACCCGATGCCAAGGTGCCTGAAGTACGGATCTCGGAGTCCCTCTCCAGGGCCCAGATTCAGGAAGCGAAGGAGTTTGTGCTCCGAAATATGGATGTGTTTTCTAAGTTACCGGGACGTACTTAAGTCATCAAGCATGACATCATAACCGAACCCCACATCCGGGTACACCAAAAACCTTACCGGGTCCCTGAAGCGCGCCGGCTTGCCATATCCGAAGAAGTCAGGCAGATGTTAGACCTGGGGGTTATCGAGGAGTCTAAAAGTGACTGGTCGAGTCCTATTGTGTTGATTCCCAAACCTGATGGTTCCCTACGGTTCTGCAATGATTTTAGGAAGTTGAACGAGGTGTCCAAATTTGATTCCTATCCCATGCCCAGGGTTGACGAGTTGATAGAACGACTTGGACAGGCGAGGTTCTTCTCCACCCTTGACCTGACGAAAGGGTATTGGCAGGTACCCCTGACTGACAGGGCTAAAGAGAAGACCGCTTTTGTTACCCCTGATGGGCTTTTTCAGTACGTGGTACTCCCCTTTGGGCTACATGGGGCTCCCGCCACATTCCAGAGGTTAATGGATCTCGTGCTAAAACCTCACCGGAGTTATGCCTCGGCCTACTTAGATGACATTATAGTCTATAGTAACGACTGGGAGAGTCATCTAGCCAAAGTACAAGCAGTGGTAGACTCCCTGAGGGCAGCAGGGCTGACAGCGAACCCCCAAAAGTGTGCACTGGGTCTGGAAGAGGCCCGTTACCTGGGGTACCGTATTGGGCGAGGGGTCATCAAACCCCAAGTAAATAAAGTAGAGGCGATCCAGCAGTGGCCACGACCTTTGAGCAAGAAGCAAGTGAGGGCTTTTCTGGGCATAGTGGGCTATTATCGCCGATTTGTCCCCGATTTTGCGACAATAGCGGCACCTCTGACTGACCTGACTAAGGGTAGCAGGGCGGTGATGGTAAAGTGGAGTGAAGAGGCTGAGGGGGCGTTTCAGCGACTTAAGACGGTTTTGTGTGAGGGACCGATACTGATCACCCCTAACTTCACCAAGACCTTTATTGTGCAGACTGACGCTTCTGACGTGGGCTTGGGGGCTGTCCTGTCCCAAGTAGTGGAGGGTGAGGAACATCCTGTAACATTCCTGAGCCGCAAGCTCACACCTCCTGAAAAGAACTATAGTATAGTTGAGAGGGAGTGCTTGGCGATCAAATGGGCTCTGGAATCCCTGAGGTATTATTTGGTAGGGCGGCAGTTTACACTGGTGACCGATCACTCTCCCCTAACCTGGATGAGTCAGGCCAAGGAGAGGAACGCCAGGGTCACAAGGTGGTTCCTAATGCTCCAGAATTTTAAATTCACGGTGGAACATCGAGCAGGAAAGCTGCATGGGAATGCCGATGCCCTATCCCGTACCCACTGTCTGATGGCCAAAAGTGTTCGTCCCCACAGGGTCAAACAGAGGGGGAGGGTATGTGAGACACTGAAGGGGTTAACTGTGGATGGGCGGTATGTTTCCCCTAGGTTTTGCTTCTATGCAAGGCCTTAGTGCTGAGGTGGGTTTGTCCAGCACCTTGGACACAGGTGATGGGAACAGCCTAATTAGCCTGGATAAAATGACTCAGCAGAGTTGAGTGGGTTGTCTCTCTGTGGAAGGAGGCTGAGAGGACACAGCTCTGACCTGTGGGTCTGGAGCAGCCACATGATCTTTTGTTTAGTGTGAGCTAGTGGACTATTTGTATAGTTAGCACCCTGACGGGTAGGTTTTCTTTTGTTTATTCAAATACCTGAATGTAAAGGCTGGTTTTATTTTGCTGCAATAAACGCAGGCGAGACCTGTTTGGACTGTACCCTGGTGTCCCTGTCTTGAACTGCATCCCAGCACCCCGCTACCACGGTCTCTACTGGGCCAAATCCCCACAGAGCACAGAATGAAAGCCGTAAAAACAGAGCCCACAAGAAAACGCTGCAAATGAGTTTTTTTTGTCAATTTCACAGCACTTGGAATTTTTTTTCCAGCTTTCTAGTTCATTGCATGGAATAGTAAATGGCACCATTAAAAAGTGCAATTTGTCCCAACAGCATAAAGGGACATGATTACTACTAGTCATTTAAATAACAAACTAACCTATATGCTAAAGTGGGAATCGGATATAGGGAAGACCATTCCATTAAAAGTTTGCATCTCCTCCCTAAATGAGGTACAAAAGAGTTTAAATTGTAAAAGCATTCACTGTGGTTAAGACAAGATTATATCAAGGTGGTTCCTGCCTCCCAACAGGTTGGCAAATATGTCTGATAACTTTTCTAACCTATGCTGGAGACTTTCCCCAGAGTAGTACCTACTTAATAATCTGGGAGAAAATATTTTAATAGATAAGGAGCACAAAGGCCCGTATGGAGTTTTAAGGGAAATGGAAAAGCGACTCCATGCCTCTGTAAGAAAACGTTATTCTGGCGATTAATAAATTGAGAGACTGAATTTTATATGTGCAACGGTGATGTAATAAGTAAAAAGAGGTCATTAAAATTGGATTGGAACCTTTGGTCCAGACATCCGTGATGAGACAATTTCAATGTTGGAGAAACACTTTTTTTTTCCTTTTCTTGTCGTATTTTAAATTGTAATTTAACTGCATTGACTGACTTGTACTAAATATGGACTCTTTTTTGTTTAATCTTTGTAATTGTTGTAATAAAATATAAAGTAAATAAAATTTTTAAATAGTACAATTTGTCCTGCAAATAACAAGCCCATACACATCTCTGTTAATGGAAAAATAAAAAAGCTTTTTTTTTTAGAATGAGGGGAATAAAATACAGAAACGCAAAAATGTAAAAAGGGCTGAGTCCTGTAAGGGTTAAAATAGCATCAGAAGTATGTTTCAAGCAGTTGCAGTTCAGAAGATGTAGCTTTTTGAAGTGTGCAAGTGACATAATGGGGCACATTTACTTACCAACTCCTTGGAGTTCACGAAAGTGCATTGTCTGATGATCATGCACTGTGCCGCGATTCACTAAGATTGTGCGCCCAATATCCTGCATGTGTCGCTTCCCCACTCAGGTCCGACAGAGTTCACCTTCTTCTTCCTGGTGCATGTAAGTGCTTGATATTGCAACACAATTTGAAAGTTAAATCCTGTGCACGGTCTGAATCAGTCGGATCGTCTGACGGCCCGCCCGTGCGCGACACAATCCCCAGTTAAATACCTGTCCCAGTGGAGCAAATCCCGAAAACGTGGGAAAAACCAACGAAAGTGCAGCCGCGGACCTTTAGTAAATAAGCCCCAATGTCTATACACCTGTTTGGGTTACGTGGAAATAGAATGGAAATAGGCACATGGCAGTTGTGAATGGGTCATTTACCTATTATTATTATTATTTACAGAGGGCTATTAAATATATGGTTATGTGTATTTAAGAAAGGTTTTTCATACATTAAGACGAGAATCAAAGCAAGTAAAGAGACAATAACTACGGTGATCTGAAACAAGTGGAAGTAGGACCCTACCTGTGAGGGCTCACAATTTATATAGGAGGGTAGATGTAGACACAAGGTGCAGTTATTAGGTGTTGTAGGGATTACATAGGGAGCAACATATCTGAAAACTCCAGCAAGTTGTGATTGAGGGGCCCTATCTTTAAGAATATTTGTTGATTTCCTTGACATCTTGATAGTCACCATATTGGTTAAGGGGGAGTTTTCTCCAATGGGAAGAAGGACATGTAGCTTATCAAAAAATATCAAAATGGTCCATAAAATTGATTTTGGCATTTAGATTTGCAGTTTCTGTTGTAGTTCAACAGCTATCAGTGATTATTTAGTTGAACAATTAATGTTTAATTGTCACTTTAGCCACACATAAGCCCCAAAAACTAGAAAACAAGCTCTGAAACCAGGGTACTTCCATTTTTTACACAACCTATACTTCTAGCTTTTCTTTTATTCTAATGTTGGGTAAAATCAGCCATTAGGCAGGACTCCTGGTCATGGAACCATCTCTCCTTCCCATTACTCCTTTCTTAATTGTCATTTCTTCAGTAACATAGAGTTCAATATAAGTGTTCTGTTTCTTCTCACTTAATTGCAAAATATTTGATTCGGATCCAATGTTCCAGTAATGAATCTAGCTACACAATGAACAAAGAATTTTTCACTCTTGATAGATGGTGGCAGTGATGGACAAATCAATATGCTAATGTCTAGAGTCACTCCTGAGAGTCATTTGCATTTTGAGGAATCAATGAAGAAAAGAAATAGTAAAGATTTCCTTAGCAATATGTGTTATTGCAGGTAACAGAATCTTGATTTCCAAATATAAATTTTATTAACTTGACTAAAATGGTGCGCTATATACAATACAATACAGTACAATTCACCAATTTAATTTACATAGAGCATTTGCATGACTTCTCTATACAAATATCTGTCAAAAATGTACATTTCTTATTAGGTTTCTAACAACTCCGACACATACCTTCTTATACCTTTGTGTTATGTTCTTCTTTCACTTTGAACCCAGGTCATAGATTGATAACTAAGTGTTTCCTTTGTCCTTGTAAGAGGGTAGCATCCCTACATAGTTGATGCTAGACTACTCTCAGTTTTCAATTCTTTTATTAGCATCTATTAAAAATAATGTCAATTTGAGCAATTTCAATGGGAGGCCACTGATTTTTATTGGAATATACACAGATTCTGCATGATTTCCTAAAAGAATTATTACATGCAGATCAAAATCCAACCAAACATAGATTTTAATATAGAATTTTCTGGCAGAAAATCCACGTCAAAATTCTGCCCAATTAACATATTTACTGTTGGATTGGGAAAACAAATATGTTCAGAGAAATGTTATGTCTAGAGATGAGTGGGATTGATTTTTAAGTTCGGCTCTGGGGATAGAGTGCACCCCTCGCCACCAGGACAAAATGGCGGATTTTCAGCTGTGCAAATTGATGCACCTACCTACTATCCAAGGCTGTGATTGCCTAGGGGTGACCCTAGGGGCGTAACTTGAGGGGCTGCAGAGGGTGCAGTCGGAACTGCCCCCAAGAGGCTCAGGGGCCCATAAGGTGGCACTTTCACATATGAGAAGACGTACTATAAACCATACATTATAAACGGGGGCCTGGCACAGACTTCGCACCAGGGCTCATCAGCTTCAAGTTACCCCTCTGGGTGACCCCCATCCCTGCCAGTCTTGTTTGCAAAACAAAGAGAAATATTCAAACTGGTTGTTTCCACAAAGCCACTGTCCAACACAGCCATGGAGACTGTATGAGAGTAGGGTCGAGGGAGTTATATAAATACAATAATGACATAATTTATAAAGTTATTAAGTTCCAACATATAGGGGGTATTTATCAAGGCTTGTACTGGTGTAAAAGCCCTTACAAAGTCACAATTCCTGGCACTTGGCCAGAGATTACAAATTCCCCCCTTTTATCAACTCCAAGCCAAATAGGCATGGGGGGGACTTGGAAAGGGCCAAGCTTGGCCATGGAAACCAGGTGACATTAGCTATAGACAGTGCCAGTTACTGCAGATGGCAAACAGTATGGCCGCATGGAATGCAAATGATGTATGAAGGCCAGAGTCTCTTAGTATATCTAGTGCCACCTGCCTGGCAGGGTTAACATCAATCGCTGGCACATGGATTACCAGCGATTCATAACTCCTCCATAATGTCTGGAAACCTCATGTTTTCTGTAGCACTCTAGTAAAATTACGAAATTGCGAAAGTCTATTACATATGCATAAAGCAAGGAGGTAGCAATGCAGATGTAAGGGGCTTAGGACATGCAGGTGGATTTTCAGCACTTGCATATTATGTGATGCGTGTAATTAGCATGAAGGAATCTTTATAGTTCTAACCTCAGACTCCTACTTCTTCGCACTGTGGGGGCTATGCTTCGTCACACAGGTCACAAAAACAGAAATGTCCAATAATAGAAGGTTTATTTAAAACAAAGTCACTAATGAAAATAAACAGCTTTCTTCAGCAGGTGCAAAATGAAGGCATAACATAAAGTGGACTTTTCTTCAGGCAAAAGGCTTTAACATAAGATACGTTATCCTCACCACACAGTCTGTAACATTACAGCAGAGTCCTCCAGCATCTCTGACCCAGTCCTGAGACAACAGCAGGAGAAAGACAGCAGACCAACACTTCAGGCTTGGAGTCAGACACTCTCAGCTCTGCTAAACCTCCAGACTAATAAATGCAAGGCAACCCTTGGCCTGGATGCAAGGGAGCAGTCATCCCACCCAGCTCTCAGACTACTCCAGTAAAAGCCATCCCGGATCAGCTGCAGCAAGCAGCTATACTACTTTTAAATAAGGGTCAGAAACCTAAAACCTTAGTGGCTTACTTTACTGAGGCCAGGCACCTCGGTGACACGTATCGTCCCTCAACCATAATACCTTGTGCCTTGTCACAGCAGTTAGAGTTCCACTTCACCCTGGTTTGGTTAGTATATTTGTATGATGTATACAGATATATTTGCTGGCTTGTAACTAATTACATTGGAATATTTGAGAGCTGCACTGCGGAATGTTGCCAGATTTACTAGTGGTCAAACTCATGAGTCTGAGTGACTTAGCCGGTTAACAATGTTCATTACTCATTGTAGGCCTGCAGCTGCACCTATGCTGTGATTCAAGAACATTGCTGGCCTGGTTGAAGAAGAAAAGCAATGTTCTTATTTCCTGTGGGTGAGGTGCACTGATGATTAAGAACTGTGAGTAGTCAATGACTGTTGCGATATTATAAGCAGAGATTCATAAATGTAGAAGGGCATGTATGCAACTGCGCTACAACATCACACACTGCTTAAAGCTAGCTATTGAGGAGAAAAGTAATAAAAAAAAAAAAATAACCGATTATTCACCATAAGTCAATATTAGGGAAGGTTGAGATGGAAGAGATAATTACAACCTGTTCTCAGTCATGTCCCCTGTGCACTTCCCGAGATGGAAAAAGTGTGAGGAAATCTTATATCCAGGTAAATATTGGGAAAAGTTTAAAGGATTAATGTTTAATTAACACCTCCTTTAGGCAGCATCCTCTTCCCAAAATCAGCATGAATACTGGCCTTCTTATACTTTTATATGACAGGGTCAAAATTCTGCAAAATGGGAAGAACATACAGTAGTTAATTTGGCTGCAGAAAAAGTGTAATATCACTCATTTATTTCTTATTCAATATACTTTAAATTCTTCTATGAAGAGGGATTATGTTTAATCACGGGTACATTTTGCTAAAACAATTTAATCTTTATATAGTGAAAATTAATTGCAAATTAACAATTCCTTATTGTTTTCTGCTAGTTGTCCTTCTGACCACATTTTTAGAACTTTGTTTCAGAACTATGAATGAACCTAGACAAATTACTTCTTCCATGTTCATGAACTATGAAAATTCCTATTGAGTGATCTTAAAGGGAACCTGTCACCACATTTTCACAAATACAGCTAGTGACAGGTTACAATTGTTTCCCCTACATCACCATAAATCAGATTTACCTTATATTACCTAGCATCAGCGTGGGCATGTCCTGCTCAGCCAGCCCCTCCTATTTACTCTGCCCATGCCTTTTCTCAGCATGATGTGCCCAAGGTGATGTCACCAAAGTCCTTTACCCAGTTACATTTGCAACATCTACCCCATGTATATGTCTGATCACATGAAATCACAGCAGGCCTACAAGAACGTCTACTCCTCCCCATTCTCCATGGAGTCATGCTGTGGACTCTCTCTGCAATCAGATGTTTACCTCACAGCACAGTGCTGCCAGGAACACTAACATTAATAATATTTGGCGCATAGACTATTTCCCGCCCTGCCACACCCCTCTTCCCAGGCTACACCCCTCTTCACAGCCCACATCCCCTTAGTCAGGTAAGTTGGAAGAGTGTTAAAAACAACTCTAAAGGCTGAGTACTCTCCATAGCCAATAAGTCCTGGCTGCATATTGCAGCAAAGGCTACCGGTAACACCAGATTATCACGGTGATCGCCGCTGGCGGCAGAGTTGCCGGTGGCTTAAAAAAGATGGTGGCACATGGACGCTGCCATGTTGCCAAGGATCCACTCTCCCTGTGATGTCATTCGGAAGCAGCGGCCCGTCGCCATGACAATCTCGGGTCTTCCGAAGACCCGAGGCCGTCTCGTTTAAACCCTTTCATTGCAATGTGCTATGAGTACTGCTATTAGTATGGCAGCATATGATAGAATCGATAGGACAACCTAGGGTTAAAGTACCCTAGGGTGTCTGAAAATAGTAAAGACAAAAATAAAAAAAAATGTAAAAAAAACCTAAAAATTCAAATCACACCGCTTTCCCTAAAACTCATATAAATATAAATAAACAGTAAAAATCACTAACACATCTGAAAATACCCGATCTATCAAAATATAATAACGTTTTTTCACTGCATTTAACCCCGTAACGGAAAATAGCGCCCAAAGTAGAAAGGGCTCCTTTTTGCCATTTTGAAAAATAAAAAAAAAGTAAATAAAAAGTGATAAAAATTATATAATTGAAAACGTCATCAAAAGTCACAAAAAATGACACCACTCCGTACGACAAAGGAGCCAGTGACACATTAATAAAATTAAGAATTAAAATTCCCCCCAAGTGTGTCATTCTTCACAATGATGCATGGAGTCCCATTCCAGGCAGTGTGGCTGGTCAGTTAGACAGGACACTACACTCACCACGGCTGGGATTTGAGCCCATAGTTGTATACTCAGTTCTGCTAGCTGTGCAAGCTGATGACACTCATGACACCCCATATGAAATGTGTGACATGTTGTCAATTGAATTGCATTATAGCAACTAGAACCAGGATAGTAGATTTGGTTCATCCCAAAAGTCAGCAAATTTAACCCTTGGAATATGAAATGAAGCAGTGTAACACTAGCTATATGCACTGAGCAGTATGGTAATAATATATATCTTATAGCATAGTCATTTGTGAAACTTGGATATGAATGTTTTTTCGTTCAGTAATACACAACTTTCCATCCATGATTTCTGCTCATTTCCTCACCATATGAAGAAACCATCTCTGCCCTATTAGACATGTTACCATAAACCACTTACATGAATAATTGGCTGCCATATTTACATGCTAAAGACATGAATCCTTGTGACTTTGTTTATTGAATGAAACCTGTTCTAAGCACGCTGTGACGGTATTATATGACTCGGTGCATTGCACGGTATGATCCCTCTGTCCCAGTATAGCATCATTCATTCTCCCTTCTCTATGACCTCTCACATTTTGATTGCTCTCATATAGTATTTTATATTCTGGACCACTGTTTCTATGAAAACTCTGGGGGATCCTCTCTGATTGCTAATTAGCAATGTGTGCAATCACCAAATTTCAACAGATGTTCCCAATATTGCTTTGTAGGCACATGTGAAATGCCCATTGCTCTCAGAGGTAATTTCAATCAAAGAAGATGGTTGAGCAAATGACAGTTGCCTAGAGGAATATATGCAGGATATTGAGAGTGAAGCCATTTCAAGCTAACCGTGTAATGCGAAGAATTATGTATAACTTCAACTGTAAAATAAATATATACACTAGACTCAAGGTAAATTCCAAACTAAACTGTTCTGTGCAGACCTCTCCTTGATTTCCCTCTTAACCCTGAAAGTTTTACTCAGCTTATTATGGACCTATTCTCCAGCTTGCTCAGCACTTCAGTCCATGTCTGACCTTAATTGTGAAGGAGTGGGCTTATATCCAAGACCCCCAATCCATTTTGTTAACGGGGCCAGATCAAGGTTTCTGGAGACCTCTGAGTAAAACAGCACATTGTATCAAATTTCCTTAACCACAAAGATATACAGGCGGTCCCCTACTTAAGGACACCCGACTTACAGACAACCCATAGTTACAGACAGACCCCTCTGACCTCTGGTGAAGCTTTCTGAATGCTTTACAATAGTCCCAGATTGCAATAATCAGCTGTAAGGTGTCTGTAACGAAGCTTTATTGATAATCCTTGGTCCCATTACAGCAAAAAATGTTCAAACTCCAATTGTCACTGGGGCCAATTTTTTTTTGTCTGGATCTACAATTACAAAATATACAGTTTCGACTTACATACAAATTCAACTTAAGAACAAACCTTCGGACCCTATCTTGTACGTAACCTGGGGACTGCCTGTACCCATAAGAAAAAGAGGGTTGTAGAATGTATTTGTAACATCTGTGCCATCCTCTATCTGTAAAGTACAGCAGAGAATGTGTGTCGACTTTGTACTTATTTTGTGTTTTTTTTGCACTAGTCTGAACATTGCCCTATTTTACTACTGATTTTCTGAATTGAATTCTACCTCTGTGCCGATCTAATGCTTTCTTCATTCACATTCCTTCCATGGTGGTTTGTTTTCTGTGTGCAGGGCCGGCGTTAGAGGGCAGCAAACTGGGCATTTGTCCAGGGCCCCCTGCATGTGGACTTTTATGGGCAGATGATGTGTTGCTCCTTTAATACCCCTTGGTTGAATGCCTGGGTGAAGAGGCTTATCATCTGTAGAGGAATAATATAACATTGTATAGAACTTTTTATTAGTAGTTTCTGTTGATCCATTGAGCTATTCTTACCGTCAGGAAGACATTTTTTCCTGCTTTGGGCCAATTCGCATCAGCCTTGCAGGGTTTTAGCCTTCTTCTGGATCAACGCAATATAATGTATAGGTTGCGCTTGATGGATTGATGTCTTTTTCTAACCGCTGTTACTATGATACTATGATCTATTTCCTGTCTAATTATCTATTATCAATCTGTCTAGTTATCTATCTCTGATAATGTGCCTATTTCTCCTACAGTCTCATATTACAGATTCCCTTACCATACTACTGCTCTGTGCAACTACAAAGTGTTATTATTGTACAGGGCTAAAGGAGCCTCTTACTAAATGTGACCGGTTCATAAAATAGTTTTATTTTGGGGCCCCACTTTTAGTTTTGCCCAGGTCCCCACTTTGTCTAAAACCGGCCCTATCTGTGTGGGTTAGATGCTAGTGGGTTGGGCCTCCCCAATCACACCTGAACCAGGACATCCCATAAGATGTTTCTTTGCCTTCTTCCTAGTGCTGGCTATAAAATTTCTCTGGAGCTTGCTAGTGTATTCTGTATCGTTTTTGTTTTTCTGACATTTGCTCACATCGTTACTGTCTGTTGAATTCTTCCTCACCTGTTTTGTTTTCTCTTGATTTGTCTCATCGTTTAACTTTGGCACGGGCAGGGAACGTCACCCAGTTGTTACCTGTTTCACCATTAGGGCTCAACATCTCTGTCTTTCCTTATTCTTTCCCTTTGTTGTCCCCTATCAGCAGCAGTATTTTTCTTTGGATCTGCAAAGGGCCCCTATGACATTGTAGATTTAAATTTAGCTCAGAAAAATGCAGTGAAAACATGTCAGATTTCTGTTTCATAAGGAACCTGTCATCATGATCACACATTTTCACCCTTTGTCAGGTTCCCATAGATTTTTTAATACTAATTCCCAATTTGCTTTTTTTAATTTACATTACTACTTCTACTCGCTTTTAAAGGTATATAAAAGCACTGGGTCATTGTGTATCTATGTTGTTATCTCCTTTCTGTTAGCTCTCCCTGCCCCCCCCCCCTTCCTGCAGATGTGAGCTTCTTGAGGGTCAGCTGCAACTGCATGAGGGAGGGAGAAGGAATGGAAAGAGTTAGCAGAGCAGAGCATTGTGGAGATATTGTTGATGACACAGGGACTTGGATGAACCCATGACTTGATCCTCTTTGCTGGCAGGGAGCCAGGTATATATTTATACTAGCTATAGATCCCGGCACTGCTCAGGATAGGAAATAATAGGACATAACTGCTCTTGGCTATAACAAAATAAAATGGGCTGACAAAAAATTATTTATCTGCCTCTCTGTGACTCTCTGGGGCAGATTTACTTACCCGGTACATTCGCGATCCAGCGGTGCGCTCTCTGCAGTGGATTCAGGACCGGCCGGGATTAATTAAGGCAGTTCCTCCAACGTCCACCAGATGGCACTGCTGCACTGAAGTTTCCCGGAATGCACTGAAGTACACCAGCCTATTCCTAGTGAAGGTAAGCGCGAGCCCCGTGACACTTTTTTTTTTTTAATGCGGTGGTTTTTCCGAATCCGTTAGGTTTTTGTTCGGCCACGCCCCCCGATTTCGGGAGGGAAAATCGGCGCAAATCGAAATATTGAGGTAACACGTCGGGAAAACGCGAATCAGGCCCTTAGTAAATAATCCCCTCTGTGTCTCTCTGTCACTGACCGTCTCGGTCTCTGACCTTCTCTTTCTCTGACCATCTCATTCAGTGACTGTCACTGACCTTTTGTCTCTGACTGTATCTTTGAGTGACTGTCTCTTACAGTGAATGTCTCTGTCCGTCTCTTTCCGTAACTGTCTCTGACCATTTCTTTCAGTGACTGTCTCTGACCATCTCTTTCAGTGACTGTCTCTGACCGTATCTGACCTCTGATAAATCTCCCCCGATGCATCTTACCTCACACATAAGCTGTATTATACTGCCTATAGTAACCAATCAAAACTCAGAGCTCATATAAATGACTTGTGGCAGAACAGCAACCAAGCACGGCTCAACTTCAAACTGCCACAGCAGCAGCAGACAATGGCTCCTGTATATGGTGGTTAATAAGTTTATTTTGGAAAGCGTGGGGTGAAAATTTCAGCTCAAAACCTAGTCTACGACATTCCGTGAGTCACACAGAGCGGATGTGCCAAATTTGGTGATTGATAACTCAACGGTGCAGATTAATTTAGCGGACATACATACATACATACACACACATACCCTCAGCTTTATATATTAGATATTTTTAAATGGGAGTGGAAGCAGTAATGTTAATTATAAAAGCAAGAAATATTTAAAAGGTTATGGGTGAAAATTTGTGATCCTGATGGCAGGTTAACTTTAAGAAAGTCTGAAACATGTTGCATCTGCTGATTTGAACCACATTTGCAATTTTATTGAAAACTCTTCCAAACCTCATATGCCAAAATAAAACCACCTTCAAAAACTGGAGTAAGATGCCTGTCTGGAGATAACTATGTCCCATTAACTTCGTGTCTCTGCAAGCTGATACTGCTTTTATAGAAACACAGCTGAATATAAGCTTTATTTTTATGTATATTGTTTTCTTATTCTTGGTATCAGCATAGCACCTGGCACTGACTTTTCCTGACCTTAGTCTGTGTTTAATATTTTGTAAACAGGTTATTTTCATCAGATTGAGTGTAAATCACCATAAAAATAATTGAATCCAGTCATGGTCTGGAATTTCCCTCAAAAAATGAGCTATAATCTGATATTCAAAGGAATCTATTTGCAGTCCAAGATTCCATATTTCCAAATCTTAAAGTTTCAATGAGATATTTAGAGGAGGTGGGTCAGAGGTAAGGACGATCTATATAAACTTTAATTACTGTTATAAACAATAATCTGGTACTAAGATTAGGGATTATACTTAAAAATTCAAAATTCTGTTGACCCGTCAAATGTGGAAAAAAAGCTCTAATAATTTTTCAGGCATTGCATGTAGACTAACCCATGTATACTCTTTCCAAGATCATTAATAGTATATAAAATATACTTGAAGAGCTGGAGTAGGGGCATTGGTTCAAGTGTTAAATAACTATAATGAAAAGTCTCTTCCATTTACTAAATACTTATACAAGACGTTTTTCGGTTGTCTGGACACAAGTTTGCAAACTTTTTAGGATTTACATATTATTTACCTTTTCTTGGCTTTGTTTGCACTGTATATAACTTACATTAAGCCAGCCCTGCAGACATAACATAGTGGGACTAAACATGAAGATCTGCCCAAGTCACCTGTCTGATTTGTCAGACAATCTGCTGATTTAGGTCCTCCCCATAATCCCCATATCAGACACTGTAATATAAAGGAAAAACTGCAGCGACCAACACAAAAAGCAGGAACCTCAAAGTTTGGTCATTATGCTAAACATATGAGATTTTCATAAACTTTACACTCATAAATTTTCCTTTTCTGCACTAACACTAAACTGAGAAGAAAAGATAATGTAAATGTTGAAGGCAATGTGTAGACTGCTACTATGATAGTATAAGAACATGTTGAAGGGCAAGCAATTCTGTAGCTATACTGTCGCAAACCTGTCCAGCAACAGTACAACCACAAACAGACTTGCTGTTAACCTGTAAGTAGTGGCAAACTAACCCTGCAATGTCCCTGTGGACTAAGGCCCTGTCTACAGCAGATAAGTCCACCCTGATAAGGGTGAACTTGCTATATGGAACCTAACAAACAGACCCTCAGAGACCCTACAGACTGACAGGGAAGACTTACTTCTGGATGGTAGTGGACAAGTACAGAAAATCAGAGATAGACCACAGAAAAGTGTCAAGCCAGTAACAAAGACAGGACAAATGAAAGATACAGAAAAACAAGGGGATTGGACAGAACCAGGTCAAAACCAAGATGGTGGCAAAGGTACATGATGGAAAAGCAATAGAATGGTCAATTAAACGTAGCTGAAGTTGGATACACAAAATAGCAAAGATAGCAATAACACAAGTAAAAGCAAGGAGAATGACTGCAATAACCAACACCCTTTGACAAAACTGAGCAGAATATAAAGAGAGCAATAGACATTCCCCCCAGTACACAGCTCCCACCCAGCTCTCCCTCTGTCAATCACAGGTAGCTCTGGGTGTGGTTTTCAAGCACAGAAATCTGAATTCAGATCCTATCCATAGTGATTAGCAAGTACTGGCACATACCTGTTTCATATTCATCAAGCTATGGATCTGGGATATCTATAATCTCACGCTTCAACTCAATAGTATAGAACTGAATATCACATCAACTGTGTTAAGCTTCAATAGTATATTTTATTTGGTTCTAGATTACATGATCACATGTATTATTGTGTAAAGTTTTTGGAGAACACGGTTCATCAGGCTCACAGGTGCTAAAAATCGTACAAAGGTACATTGTAAGAAATGGTACATTAACATAAAAAGTTATAAATTTATGTCATAAATGCTGTTCATCTGGATCAAAATCAACCCTGTGCATGAATCCAAAATCAATGGCTATGACATGCTATGTTCATAACAGAGGTGAAAAATAAAATCCAAGTTTGGGATCAATAATAGGCTGAGTGAGTCTGACACCCAAATAATCTAAGCAATGACATTTAGGACATAGTGATCAACCCAATGTCATCCATCAAATCAGTAGAGATAGTTAGTCATTGAGATCAATGACACCAGTGACGGATTGATATTCTTTCTGGAAGCAAGTTTCAATGAATTTGATTAATTTACTGTTCTACATATTGCTCATTAGTAGGCAACAGTATGCGAAGAGGAAAAAATATCAGAATAAGGCAGAATATCCAAATTATAAGAGTTTTATCTAGAAAATTAGGACAAAGTGAGCAGCTCTTAGCCCTACCCCAGGTGTAGCAAATTGCTGGCATTGACTACCGCATAAAGTCTGGCAGTCACCGCTGGTATACAGTGTGGAAAGAGAGAGGAGTGCCTTGGACCGTTCTCTCATGAATACGCCGGACTGCTTGGTCCGGCGTTCTGAGGGCTACATAGTGCAGTGTTTCGATAGGTTTCGGAAGGTTTCGATAAAGCTAGAAATTTAACACTGCTACACCTGGGGTAGGGCTAGGAGCTGCTTACTTTAGTAAATAGCTCCTAGCTAGATGATTAGGGACAGACTCTGTCCTGCTCATTTCCCTCAGCCAAAGATCTACTAGGTCAGTGATGGCGAACCTTTTAGACACCAAGTGCCCAAACTTCAAGCCAAAGTCACTACCCCCATACAGCGAGGGACACTACCCCCATACAGCGAGGGACACTACCCCCATACAGCGAGGGACACTACCCCCATACAGCGAGGGACACTACCGCCATAAAGTGAGGAACACTACCCCCATACAGTGAGGAACACTACCTCTATACAGTGAGGAACACTAACCCCATACAGTGAGGAACACTACCACTATACACTGAGGAACACTACCCCCATACAGTGAGGAACACTACCGCCATACAGAGAGGAACACTACCGCCATAAAGTGAGGAACACTACCTCTATACAGTGAGGAACACTAACCCCATACAGTGAGGAACACTACCACTATACACTGAGGAACACTACCCCCATACAGTGAGGAACACTACCGCCATACAGTGAGGAACACTACCGCCATACAGTGAGGAACACTACCCCCATCCAGTGAGGAACACTACCGCCATACAGTGAGGAACACTACCGCCATACAGTGAGGAACACTACCCCCATACAGTGAGGAACACTACCGCCATACAGTGAGGAACACTACCGCCATAAAGTGAGGAACACTACCTCTATACAGTGAGGAACACTAACCCCATACAGTGAGGAACACTACTCCATACAGTGAGGGACACAACCCCCATACAGTGAGGAACACTACCGCCATACAGAGAGGAACACTACCGCCATAAAGTGAGGAACTTTACCGCCTAACAGTGAGAAACACTACCCCCATACAATGAGGGACACTACTGCAGTTTTTAGCAATTACATACAACTAAACCCACAAACCTTTCCAACTACCCTGTTTCCCCAAAAATAAGACAATGGGGGTCATTTACTAAGGGCCCGAATTGTGTTTTTTCTGACAGGTTATCCGAAAATTTCCGATTTGCACCGATTTTTCCTGAATTGGCCCGGGATCTTGGCTCACACGATCGGATTGTGGCGCATCAGCGCCGGCATGCACGCGACGGAAACGGGGGGCATGGCCGTACAAAAACCCGACGGATTCGGAAAAACTGCTGCACTGCACCCGGCCTGGCTTGGTGAAGTTCAGTGCAATCCAATGAACTTCAGCGCAGCAGGGACACCTGGTGCACGTCAGAGGAACTTCCTTAGTGAATCCCGGCAGAACCCGAATCCTCCGCAGAGAACACGCCGCTGGATCGCGAATGGACTGGGTAAGTAAATCTGCCCCAGTGTCTAATATTAATTTTTGATCCTAAGGATTCACTAGATCTTATTTTCAGGAGATCTCTTATTTTTCTATGAACAAGAATTCACAATTATTGTTGAACAAAAAAATCTACATTTATTAATATTCTGTAGTCATGTCATCACGTACATCAGCATATAATCCTGATTTCAATCAAGAAAGTCTTGTTACTCTCTGTCCGTATTCAACAATCTTCATCTCTACATCTACATTTTCAATCCTGAAGATTCCTTTATTTAAAAAGGATTATGTCATAAACGTCTCAAATATCCCTATAACTCTTCAAACGCTGAATTTAACACTGAATTTCTTGTGACTCCATTTCTATTGGAATCATTGGTCCCAATGTCTCATGTTAAGCACTTTCCATCAATGAAAGCAGCTGCTCGTAGCATTTGCAACGCAACAGTCAGTGATTTTATCCCATGAATTCTACACACGTCACAAACCCTTGTAGAATCTAAATTATCTACTA
This sequence comes from Engystomops pustulosus, assembly GCF_040894005.1. Classification (NCBI taxonomy): domain Eukaryota; kingdom Metazoa; phylum Chordata; class Amphibia; order Anura; family Leptodactylidae; genus Engystomops; species Engystomops pustulosus. The sequence goes on from NC_092414.1 coordinate 171,966,758, forward strand.
ATACTAATATATGGCATGGGGGGAGCTTCTGCAATGGCGGCCACTAGGTCTTATTTTCAGGAGAGGCCTTATATTTCTAAGCTTGTAAAAAATTGCACTGGGGGGGTCCTATTTTAGGGAAACAGGGTAGGTAACGCCGGTTAGCCCAAAACTGTGCACTGCCCTCAATGTGAAAGGTCGTAGTTTCTGGGTGATGGATTTCTAGCGGATGAGAATTTGGACACAGAACACTGTTTAATTGGCTCCTTTTCCCAGAAGCCACATAGGTGACACCTCAAGCTCTGTACTATGTTCAAACAGAGCATCTCTATTCCTTCCCTAAATATTATGAAAGTGCAGACCTTCCAAAGGAATTTATATGAACTTTTGTTTATTTAATAGGAGCAGGCTGGTTCTTCTAAACTTTAGCACAGACTGTGTGAGCAGGAACGGCTCCTTCTTAAATCAAAACTCAGAGCCATAACACCATAGTCTACAAGTTCTGTATAAATACTATGAAAATCCTTTTCCATACTACTAAGGCATATGCTGGGTGAACAGATGGCATTAAAGTGAGTCGCACTTATAGTAGCCCACTTACCCCCCCCCCCCCCCAATATACTAGTCAAACAGTGTATGGTGTGTTACCACACGCAGTCAGCACAGTTTTTATACATAACAAATATTTTATTGAATTTTCTGAAATAGTAAATATTTGATCAAATAATATTCACAGAAATATCCTGGAAATGAAATATATACAGCCAATTTTGCTGTTTAATATAGAATGAGAAAGCAAACACTGCACAAGTTTAGCAAAGAATGGAAACTTGTGTTAAGTGATTTGAAACCGGTTTGCCATTATTGGCCGGTAGACCTCACAGCTCCAGTTGCTGGCAATAGAAACACTTGGGCATTTAATGTCAGTACACCATAACAAGGTGATGTCAGGATTTATGTTAAATGAGTTGCCCAGGTAATTTTTTACATTTTTTTATTAGGCAGCAGAAAAGGGCCTCCCAGCTCCTCCATTTCTAGAGCTGCCTACTACTTTCCATCCCATTATTGCATCCTGCTGTCAGAGAAAGGCTGTGAGTCCGGCTTCCACCCCCCACACACACAGAAAGGCTTTGAGTTGAGTCACGGCTGTCCAACTGTGCACCACATTTAATACAGCGACTCAACAGAATTGTGTTGCACACTCTATGTTAAAAAGGTGCACCAAGAAAAAGTTGGTGCAAACTTCCTGAGCAGTGAAGGGGGCTCCATATTAATGAAGACAGTACTACACTTTAGATTAATCTGGTGTACTCGGGACAATTGACAGGCAATCTGCATATAGTGCAGTTTGCACTACTTTTAATAAATGTATATTATATTGATATCAATTTAAAGACAACCTTTCACCAAAAATATGATTGTTAGCTCGTGACATGTTCCAATAGCCTATGCTATGCTGATTTAAAAAAATGCCTTTGTTTGAATTTTGAATAATTTCAGTAGTTTATAAAAGTTTGATTCACATTACCTGGAGTGTGCAACTGCAGCCTGTATCTCCTTATGCATTCTTCCTCTACTTCACACTCTCCCCCTCCCTCCCTTGCCTTATCAATGCACACGACAGGTAGAAGGTAGTGGGGGGGACTACATGAGTGTGGAGGAGAGGAGACTGAGACACAGGCACACACAGGCTGCAGCTGCCTCTCCATGGGACTCACCACACACTGCTGGCAGGGAGCCAGGTAATGTGAATTAAACTTATATACACTACTAAAATAATTCTGAATACTGACAAAGATATTTTCAAAATCAGCACAGCATAGGCTATTGAAACCTGTCATCAGCAAAAATCCAATTCTGGTCACAGGTTCCCTTTGATCTCTTTTAAGTGATCTGGATCTTTTGACTCCACATATTAAAAAGTCCCAGCTTCTTAGGCTTCCAAATAGCTCTGTCAAAAGTCATCACCGCAACTTCATTCTTCTTGTTATCTGGGTGGGTGATTATTGGGTGGATACTTCCTAACATTTGGGATTATGAAAGAGGTACAAAATATGTGGCACACTCAGCTCTGCACAGAATAGTTTCAATACACAAGCCCCATCCTTGCCCCACCCCTAACCTCTGAAAGCATAATACCCTGCCCAGTTAATGTCCACTATTTACTGTCCTCCTTAGTGGCAAGACACAGTATTATACATCCTCCATGTGCCCTCCCCACTACCACCACTGTAAATGCTGCTTATTTGTAACCCTCTCCTTATAATGATCCATTTTCTGTTGATCCGCTTTTAAAAAAAAAACTTTTTTTTCTGGCCTTTTCATTATAATGCAGCCTTTTCTCTAGCCCCTCACTTAAAATGCCCCCATTCTGTAGCCCCTTCATTTATAATGTATGAATCCATTTTTGTGCTTATAATGCTACCTTTTCTGTAAAAAAAAAAAAAACCCATCCCTCTTTGCTTCTTGCTTTGAATACAAAACTGCTGTTCCTTGCAGCAATTCACTTCTTCTTTGTCCTTACTGTCTCTGCTGCGGGTGGCTCTGAAGCTCTCAGGACCATAGTGTAATCACATCTGCCACCCTGTGCCACGGACAGTTACAATGGTGGAGCAGGGAAGCTGAAGGATTCCTGCTTTACCATTTCCTTCTGCTTTATCTATGTCCAGGGAACTGGATGGTTGGGAAGTATGCTGACACCCTTGGATAGTATAACATCTGGCAGCACAGTCAATGTAACAGTGTGTGCCATCATGCCATGCTATAAACTAGTTCCTATTCTTCAGTAGCTTATCAGTAGTCACCTCCACTTGAATGACACATCACTGGTTAACAATCTCATATGCCCTGGCAATGTATACATAATTTTTACATGAAAAAGTAGGGATGAGCGGACTCAGTCAGGTTCGGCAAGTATGTCCTCCACCATTTTCTCTAGGAACGTTATTGCCAGCACTGATCATAGGAGTTAGCGAATGCATTTCTCCAGCAAGCGAAGAATATTAAGGATTAAATGCTTTAGGAATCTGGGCAGACTTCTTATAAGTTTCACACATTTCTATAATTACACAGGATTAAAGTTTGAGCTTTCTATATAAACAGAACAGAAGCTGCTCCATGAGATTGATTGATCTACCATATACATAATTATGTAAAACTCCAGGTAATACCTCCCTCCTGAGCAAAATCTGCTTAGCATTTCAGTCGAGCTCCATTCTTGCCTTCATTCCCCCTTGGTTTGGCTTTCCAGCAATCTGTATGCATGTTGGGTAAACTATGTCTGGCATTGTAATCATTTATTGAACACGTGTTTTTTAACCGCTCACTTCAATTAGCTTTGTGAGTTTTGTGGAGAATACTGATAGGCTCGCATGGATTCTGCCTGGCTGGATGATAAATAAGTGCAAGTATTGAAAAGTCAAAGCTCAGCAGGATGAACAGAGACAAAAGTAACACGATCAAACTTAGTCTATGTATTCCCTATGGTCACTTCGGACCTCAGAAGTAACAAATGATTGTTTTTGCTAAAATGTATCAGTGCTCAGTCACCATATAGGACTACGGATTAATATGCTGCAAGCACTTCACCCACAAATAGCTACGACTTATAGCTAACATTCCTATAGTCTGCTATAACATGGATGGTAACTAAATACAAAGTAGATGACTGATTTTTTTTTTAGAAGAATTCAAATATGTTTTCCAGAATGGGATAAGGAAAACCTTTCACTCTTAGCTACCTAGTAAGGCAGCCCCCTTGATATCAAGCAGGAAGTTTAATATTATAAGGCTTCCTAAAAGTCATGCTTTATGGTAAGAGGACTGCCTTACAAGTTAGCTAAGAGAATGGTTTTCCTCATCCCATCCTTGAAAATGTGTTTGCATATTTCAAAGTATTCACTAGTAGAGCATCAATGGCTGTAAGTCTTCACATGCCTGCAAGGCTGTCTTAATTGTTAAAGTCTCTGTAAGGAGAACTTTTACTTCTTAATTTTCTTTTAGGACAGACAACCTGCTCATCCCCCCACCCCCACTGCTCAATATTAGGATGAGTACTATGCCTGTCATGTGACCAACCTCCGATTGCTGCTGAAATAATGATTTATGAAGTTTCCACACTGGTGACCGCCACCTACTATTTTACTTACCTAGTACATGCAAGCATTGTTGTGTCTCCTTTACATCAGTGAGGGTAAGTTACAGTAATTACCAGGCACACGTGCTAGTAGGCATCTTATTTTTTCGGTGTTGGGCTTATTATGCTGATCGTTACGACCCAGGGGATTCATTTCAATAAAACATTAACGGTACATGCGGAATCTCTATATTACCATTTAATTTGGGCAGTGTAGATCAATAAAAATATGTGTTACTGTTACAGGCATAGATTCCATCATTGAAATTACTCTACTGAGTATAGGTCAATAGGTAATTCATGTCACATCTACAACCCCCTGATGATTGTATCCAATCTACTATATGTATAATATGCACACCACACACTGCATTGAGTATTATATCTATTCCTAAAACATCGGATGTATAAATATAATTATCTTCCAATGTATATGAATAGAGCAGGATAATCCAGTATTAATGACTTCTATATCACCTCATCAGCTCAGCGTTGTTAGGACAGGAATACATAAGCGCTGCAGGATGCTGCGGCACATTACAGGGAAATGCAATGTAGCCGTAATTATTGGAGACCTCTAAATCTTTTTTTAATGCTCTCTAAAGATTAGTCACGGCAATGAAGCTGATTTTATTATCAGATAACACAGACAAGTGTAAGAATCCAGAAGACAGGGCAGCGTGCAGGGAGAGACCCAGCAGAGAGGGTGTACAGATGGCAGGAGCTTTATTTGTACAATCAATGCCACTTGTTACTCTTCAACTATATTTCTGTGGATTTGGCTGCAATCCCAGCAGAAGCCGGGGCAGCCATAACTTACTACTACTAGAGATAAAGAGCACCATTCCCTCCCAGTTCTGTTTGTGTTGTGAATCAGGATCATGAAATACAACCGAGGAACAGAGATCAACGAGCAGCATTCACTGCCCAGATTCAGTCCAGTAAATAAGGCCCTGTTCACATGTGTGAAGCATTGGGCCTCCACATGTAGGGCTACTGGTACACTGTTTCAGACAGTTTAGACATAATGGGGGTCATTTACTAAGGGCCCGATTCGCGCTTTCCCGACGTGTTACCCGAATATTTCCAATTTGCGACGATTTTCCCTGAATTGCCCCGGGATTTTGGCGCACGCGATCCGTTTGTGGCGCATCGGCGCTGGCATGCACGCGGCGGAAATCGGGGGCGTGGCCGAACGATAACCCGACGGATTCGGAAAAACCGCAGCATTTTAAAAAAAAATTGGTCGCACGGGCCATACTCACATGCACCACGATGAAAACGATGAACTCCGGGCACCTCGGCGGACTACGGCGCAGCAGCGACACCTGGTGGACATCGGACGCAGGACCTTCATGAATCGCCGGAAGACCCGAACGCTCGTCGGAGAAGCCGCCGCTGGAACGGGTAAGTAAATGTGCCCCATTGGGGCCCCATTGCCCAATGGGGCACATTTATCAAGCTGTCTGAAAGTCAGAATATTCTTAGGTGTTCATGTTAGCACTTTTGCTGGCTAAAGTCTTTGAGAGTTGTGTCAAGCTTCATGTTATTTTCCTTTTCAAGTATTATAGCATATCCAAGATATTTAGCAGCATAGTAGATGAGTGAATCATCCAAGATTTGATTCATAGAAAGTTTGTTGAATTTTTCAAAGGATTTCATTTGGATCTGAATTGAGAAGGTCCAAACTTATGTTTCTCCAACTATGGTGGAAATTGAAATCTATGGGAAACATTGGCTCACAATCTCATCATCATACCAGTATGTTTTGGGGTGTGGAAGGAAACTGGAGGAAACCCACACAAACACCGAGAGAACATACAAACTCTTTGCAGATGTTGACCTAGGTGGGATTAGAACCCAGTACCCCAGCGCTGCAAGGCAGAAGTACTACCCACTCAGCCACCATGCCGCCCTCAACAAACAAGCCCTGAAAAAATTGTAATGCCTCCTGAACTGCCAATAATTGTGATTATTCCCCCCATTACGTCACCTCCATGCCAAGTCAGTGTGGCGAGGCATGGAGGGTGACACTATTCAATAATGCTACGCCAGACAGGGCTTCCTGTTGTATCCAGCCCACCAGAGGAGCGGCGTTTCATCATACTTCGGTGGATGGGGTGCCGGTGTATGATAAAGTTCTCCCTCTGTTTTCTCAGGTTTCCTTCAGTTTCTTCCTACACTCTAAACACATAGTAGTAGGGAATTTAGATTGGAAGCTCAATTGGTACAGTTATTTAACAGGACTGTAAGGCAAGGGTTAGAATCCCCTTATATCAGGAAAGCATTCTAATAGCAAAATCCAGTTATTCTTTCCTTCCTGGTATCCATGTTTACCAAGGAGAACATTTATTCATGTTTGATTGCCTATGGAATTTCATGTACATTCCCTGAGAATCTGCAACAAATTACAACTCAATAACCAATCAGACCAGCACACGGGTTTTTCTGTGATTGTTTGTTTGCACCCGGCCTTGATACGAATTTTTATTTTCAATGTTTTTCACATACTATTCTGCTATACAAAGATGACTTATTTTGGCACAAAGTTATTCTTGGATTGACAAAGGGTGAAATCCTTTTTTAAATCTTTATTGAATGTGTCACAGAACTCATCATGGATTTGCTACAGATTTTATAAATCTGTGTCGCCAAATAATGTATTCTCATTTTCATACAAAATCAAATCAAGCAAGTTCATGGGATATTATTTTTCAAGAGCTTGAGATACAAGGACATGGAATAGCAGATTTCAAATCAGAACCAGAGCATTGCATTTCTTTTCAAAAGAGGCAAAAATGATGGCAAAATTCCGCAATCCCGAGATTTACGAGTTGATCCAAATCCATTATTGACACTGACATTGGTAGATAAGTCTCTTTTCTGTAGAATTAGCCTTTTATGTTAGATTTTACAGTTTTTGGAGATTATCCTTCTCCAGATTTGCACAGCTTGGCGTGTCTCATTCGGAAGGATAATCCTGAATTATTGTCCTGATTCTTTTATTCCCAGCGTAGTGTTTAAATCCAGATTTGTTCTTTACAATTCACAGCTCAATAAGAGGCACAGGGCATTGCCGGGCATGAAAATCACCGAAAAAAACATCAAGACAATATATGAGGCAATCTGAATGATGTAGAAGCATTCTCCCTTTTCACCCCAGGTAATTGGTTACATGCACCCTGCCAGCAGTCCAAGTGATAGAAATGGTATCCATTCTCTCCTCACAACATGCTGTCCATAGATAATCACATCTTTTATTAATACATTTTGCTAAAATGGCAGAACTTCAAGATTAGGGTCGTAGTAAATATCTACACTAAACAGGGCTAACAAATAAATGGCCTTTCTGTAATTACATCTATAACCTTGATGACTAAAACTGCTCAGACAGTTTCAGTTTCCTTTTATTTCAGTGTCTATTCACACACTGGGAGGAAGTTATTAAAGGGGTTTTCCACCAGACCCAAAATGGAAGGATCAGTGTTTTAGTACCTACTGCAAACCATTCACTAAACAGTGGATGAAGCCATGAGCAGACATTGGGGGACATTTACTTACCCGCTCCCTGCGCGATCCCCGATCCAGAATGTCCGACGCGGATGAACTCTGCTGCGATTCAGGTAGATTGTGCGCCCTAAAATCCTGCATGTGTCGCTTCCCCGATCATAGGGGACTTATACAAATATAATAATACATTACAGTGCAGACAGCTAGATGGAACAATTGGAGTCAGGGTGCATAATACTGATTGCTCATGTTAGTCTAATAGGTTTTCATAGATGGCAATGGTCATGGTCATAGTAAAAGGGAGTTTGTAGGCAAACATATTTATAATATATGCATGAAATAGGCCCTCAGTATTATTCTGGTAGCAGTCAAACACTCCACATATCAGCTCTTTTCAGCAGATTATAAATAGAGAACAGTAGAACAAATAGAGGCTCCATTGCCCATGAAGTGTTCACAGCACATCGATGGGTGGGAGCTAAGGCAAAGTGTAGACACTGTGAACAGAGCTGTCTGTACCCTGTTAGATTCTCTTTTTATCTGCTGCTGAGAACATTTGACCTTTGGAGGTGCTGGGTGTTGGGCCTACACCAATCTGGTTTTGATGATCAATCCTTATCATAGTGTGACAATATTGTTAGTCTGGAAAACCATCAACACAGGTGACAATACAACTCTCAGGCCCATTCTACACTTGCGAGTGGGATGCGATGAACTCATTTGCTGCCCGGAGCTCCCGGCCCAAACGCTGAAAACCGGAACTGAAATGACATACTGGGGGTCATTTACTAACGGCCAGATTCGCGTTTTCCCGGCATGTTACCCGAATATTTCCGATTTGCGCCGATTTCCCCTGAATTGCCCCGGGATTTTGGCGCACGCGATCAGATTGTGGCGCATCGGCGCTGGCATGCACGGGACGGAAATAGGGGGGGCCTGGCCGAACGAAAACCTGACGGATTCTGAAAAACCGCCGCATTTAAAACAAAAAAAGTGTCGCGGAGCTTGCACTTACCTTCACTAGGAATAGGTCGGTGAACTTGAGTGCGTTCCGATGCTCTTCAGCGCAGCAGCACCACCTGGTGGACGTCGGAGGAACTGCCTTAATGAATCCCAGCTGGACCAGAATCCACCGCAGCGAACGCCCCGCTGGATCGCGAGTGGACCAGGTAAGTAAATCTCCCCCACTGACTTCAGTTCCGGTTTGAGTTCGGGCCGGGAAATCCGGGCAGCACGCGTTGCGAGTGTGATGTGGGTTCAAGTGTGGAACGGGCCTTAAACCTGTTGATCTAAGGTTTGGAAGGTGAGGATTGCTACTCCTGTCAGTCTTGGCCTCACTATGCCGGGGGCATTTAATAACATGATTTGTTGGTGTGAACAGCTAACCAATACGATGATGAAGCATGGTTGGAAATAACAAACAGCAAAACAAAATCCAAATGTTGGAGCACTGAAAGATGCTATTTTTTTTTCCAAACAAATAGAAAATGTTCATCCAAAAAAAGGAAAGAAGAATTTTGGCTTTTAATATTCTATTAGTAAACATAAAACTGTACACAGCCAAAAGAAAAAAATCCTCCAACTTACCATACTTTAGATTTTATTGAGGGTTTTGCTGTTCCACCTAACAAATATTTAAGCACAAAATAAAGTTAAAACGTAACATAAATCAACATGTTCTTTATATAAGTTAACATTAAAGAAAAATGCAATACAATGGGGCACATTTACTTACCCGGTCCAGTCGCTATCCCACGGCACGTTGTCTGATGCTGATTCGGGTCTGATGGGATTCACTAAGCTCCGTCACCCGATATCCAGCAGGTGTCGCTGCTGCGCCAAGGTCCGCTGGAGTTCACCTTCTGCGTCCCGGTGCATGTAAATGCTGATCTTGCGACATAAATTCTTTTTTAAATTCCACGGTTTTTCCAAATTCGTCGGGTTGTCCGATGGCCATGCCCCCAGATTTCTGTCACATGAAAGCCGGCGCCGATGCAACACAATCCGATCGCATACGCAAAAATCCCTGGGCAATTCGGCGCAAATCGGAAATATACGGGAAACCCATCAGGACGGGAGAGTAAATGTGCCCCAGTGTCTGATTGTAGCCCTGAAGACCTGTTTAACCATACTTTTATATGTGGTTAGTAGCAGCAGAACTGTGAAAAATATTTTGATGTATTAAATTAAGTTTCACTAGTGTAAACAGTGATTTAATTTTTGTGATGAATCTTTACACAAGCTTTCTATAACCTACAATCGCTTTCTTCTAATAACCTCTATCCAGAGGTGACTTCAGAAGATTATTTACCTTCATCATCATATATTGAAAAAAAGAGGGGAGAAGTGCACTCAGAAGAAGAAAATGAAGAAAGCCAGAGCACTGGCACTGGGTAAAATTCCAAAAAATAGCTTTATTCGGTATCCATTAAAAAAAACGCACATAACCTGTGCATAAGAGGTGTAGGTTACAGTGGTAGAGACCTACGCGTTTCAGCTCACTACAGAGCCTTAATCATGGTATAAATCACCAGGGTAAAAACAGCACTTTTAAACCATATTACTGGAGATGAGCGAGCACTAAAATGCTCGGGTACTCGTTATTCGAAACGAACTTTTCCCGATGCTCGAGTGCTCGTCTCGAATAACGAGCCCCATTGAAGTCAAACACCTGGGAACCTCAGAAAAGGATGGAAACACCACGGAAATGGACAGGAAACAGCAGGGGCAGCATGCATGGATGCCTCTGAGGCTGCTTAATCGCACCATTATGCCAAAATTATGGGCAACAGCATGGCCATGACAGAGTGACAGAATGAAGCTAGATAGCATCTAAAACATCCAATAATTGACCCTGACACTATAGGGGACGGCATGCAGAGGCAGCGGCAGCAGTGGCAGGCTAGAGAGTGGCATGGCGACATACCCTAAATGGACTCAGGCTTCAAACCAATGGGTGGCAGAGAGGAACCAAAGGAGGCGAGCAAGAAGCGCTCAAATAATATCGGTACATGATAAAAGTTTGCCAGTATATTTTGTGGATTAAACAGCAGGGTGGCGACAAAGTTAACATGGAAGCCATGAAAACAACCCAAAATTCTGCCTGACACAGCTCGTTTGATAAGGGGACCATGTATGGAGGCAGTGAACTAGTAGTAGATTAAAGGTGCTGCAGTTAAAACTATGTTAAGTTGGATCTTGGCATGGAGCTGGCGCTCCGCTGCCAGGCGAGCTTTCGCCAATCCAAGCCCCTGTCTCTAGGCTACTCCCCAAACAGCACTTCTAAGAACCTTTTGTATAAGATCAAGTGTAGTAGCGTTCTTATAAGTTTGGGATATGGCGGGTGAGGGGAATGTAAACAGATGCGCAAGAAGCGCATGATGCGCATGGAGCTGGCGCTCCGCTGCCAGGTGAGCTTTCGCCAATCCAAGCCCCTGTCTCTAGGCTACTCCCCAAACAGCACTTCTAAGAACCTTTTGTATAAGATCAAGTGTAGTAGCGTTCTTATAAGTTTGGGATATGGCGGGTGAGGGGAATGTAAACAGATGCGCAAGAAGCGCATGATGCGCATGGAGCTGGCGCTCCGCTGCCAGACGAGCTTTCGCCAATCCAAGCCCCTGTCTCTAGGCTACTCCCCAAACAGCACTTCTAAGAACCTTTTGTATAAGATCAAGTGTAGTAGCGTTCTTATAAGTTTAGGATATGGCGGGTGAGGGGAATGTAAACAGATGCGCAAGAAGCGCTGAAATAATATTGGTAAATGATAAAAGTTTGCCAGTATATTTTGTGGATAACACAGCAGGGTGGCGACAAAGTTAACAACTTTGATGTGGAATCCATGAAAACAACCCAAATTTCTGCCTGACACACCTCGTTTGATAAGGGGACGATGGAGGCAGCTATATGGACGACTTTTGGAGGTAGCAATGGAGACAACGTGTGGAGGCTGCTATGGAGACAATTTAATTTGGATAGTGCCTGTATGTGGCAGTCCAAAAAAGTTTTCAAACCAGAGGAGCAGGTAGGTGGCCCTCCAGAAAAATGAAATAGATTGAGTGCCTGTATGTGGCAGTCCAAAAAAGTTTTCAAACCAGAGGAGCAGGTAGGTGGCCCTCCAGAAAAATGAAATAGATTGAGTGCCTGTATGTGGCAGTCCAAAAAAGTTTTCAAACCAGAGGAGCAGGTAGGTGGCCCTCCAGAAAAATGAAATAGATTGAGTGCCTGTATGTTGCAGTCCAAAAAAGTTTTCAAACCAGAGGAGCAGGTAGGTGGCCCTCCAGAAAAATGAAATAGATTGAGTGCCTGTATGTGGCAGTCCAAAAAAGTTTTCAAACCAGAGGAGCAGGTAGGTGGCCCTCCAGAAAAATGAAATAGATTGAGTGCCTGTATGTGGCAGTCCAAAAAAGTTTTCAAACCAGAGGAGCAGGTAGGTGGCCCTCCAGAAAAATGAAATAGATTGAGTGCCTGTATGTGGCAGTCCAAAAAAGTTTTCAAACCAGAGGAGCAGGTAGGTGGCCCTCCAGAAAAATGAAATAGATTGAGTGCCTGTATGTTGCAGTCCAAAAAAGTTTTCAAACCAGAGGAGCAGGTAGGTGGCCCTCCAGAAAAATGAAATAGATTGAGTGCCTGTATGTGGCAGTCCAAAAAAGTTTTCAAACCAGAGGAGCAGGTAGGTGGCCCTCCAGAAAAATGAAATAGATTGAGTGCCTGTATGTGGCAGTCCAAAAAAGTTTTCAAACCAGAGGAGCAGGTAGGTGGCCCTCCAGAAAAATGGAATAGATTGAGTGCCTGTATGTGGCAGTCCAAAAAAGTTTTCAAACCAGAGGAGCAGGTAGGTGGCCCTCCAGAAAAATGGAATAGATTGAGTGCCTGTATGTGGCACTCCCAAAAATTGTTTAAAACAGAGGACCGGGTCGGTGGCCCTCCAGAAAAATTAAATGCATAAAGTACTATAGCTAGAGCCAGTGGGCCCTGTCAAAAAATAGCCAGTTTCCTCTGCTTTACTGTACAAAGAGGAGGAGAAGGAGGAAAATGAGGAGGAGGAGGAGTGGATAAATTATTCAGGTTGAGCTTCCTTCACCTGGTGGAGATTGGAAATTATGAGAAATCCAGGCTTTATTCATCTTAATAAGCGTCAGCCTGTCAGCGCTGTCAGTCGACAGGCGTGTACGCTTATCGGTAATGATGCCACCAGCTGCACTGAAAACCCGCTCGGACAAGACGCTAGCGGCAGGGCAGGCAAGAACCTCCAAGGCGTACAGCGCCAGTTCGTGCCACATGTCCAGCTTTGAAACCCAGTAGTTGTAGGGAGCTGTGTGATCATTTAGGACGATGGTATGGTCAGCTACGTACTCCCTCACCATCTTTCTGTAAAGATCAGCCCTACTCTGCCGAGACTGGGGACAGGTGACAGTGTCTTGCTGGGGTGACATAAAGCTGGCAAAAGCCTTGTAAAGCGTACCCTTGCCAGTGCTGGACAAGCTGCCTGCTCGCCTACTCTCCCTCGCTACTTGTCCCGCAGAACTACGCACTCTGCCGCTAGCGCTGTCAGAAGGGAAATACTGTTTCAGCTTGTGCACCAGGGCCTGCTGGTATTCATGCATTCTCACACTCCTTTCCTCTCCAGGGATGAGAGTGGAAAGATTTTGCTTGTACCGTGGGTCCAGGAGAGTGAACACCCAGTAATCGGTGCTGGAATAAATTCTTTGAACGCAAGGGTCACGGGATAGGCAGCCTAGCATGAAATCTGCCATATGCGCCAGAGTACCAACGTGTAAGAATTCACTCCCCTCACTGGCCTGACTGTCCATGTCCTCCTCCTCCAACTCCTCCAACTCCTCTTCTTCTGCCCATACACGCTGAACAGTGAAGGACTCAGCAATGGTCCCCTCTTGTGTCTCGCCAACATTCTCCTCCTCTTCCTCCTCATCCTCCTCCACCTCCACCTCCTCCGATATGCGCTGAGAAACAGACCTAAGGGTGCTTCTTCCCCCGTCTCTTGTGACGAGCGCAAAGCTTCCGACTTCATGCTGATCAGAGATTTTTTCAACAGGCCAAGCAGCGGGATGGTGAGGCTGATGATGGCGGCATCGCCACTGACCATCTGTGTTGACTCCTCAAAGTTACTCAGCACCTGACAGATATCAGACATCCACGTCCACTCCTCATTGTAGACTTGAGGAAGCTGACTGACCTGACTACCAGTTCTGGTGGAAGTTGACATCTGGCAGTCTACAATCGCTCGGCGCTTCTGGTAAACTCTGGATAACATGGTCAGTGTTGAATTCCACCTCGTGGGCACGTCGCACAACAGTCGGTGAGCGGGCAGTTGGAGGCGGCGCTGCGCTGCCCTGAGAGTGGCAGCATCTGTGCTGGACTTCCTGAAATGCGCACAGATGCGGCGCACCTTCGTGAGCAAATCAGACAGATTGGGGTATGTCTTGAGGAAACGCTGAACTATCAGATTTAACACATGGGCCAGGCATGGCACATGTGTCAGTCTGCCGAGTTGCAGAGCCGCCACCAGGTTATGGCCGTTGTCACACACAACCATGCCTGGCTTCAGGTTCAGCGGTGCCAGCCACAGATCAGTCTGCGCCGTGATGCCCTGTAATAGTTCTTGGGCGGTGTGCCTTTTATCGCCTAGGCTCAGCAGTTTGAGCACCGCCTGCTGTCGCTTAGCGACGGCACTGCTGCTGTGCCTAGAGCTACCGACTGATGGCGCCATGCCCACGGATGGTAGTTCGGAGGAGGAGGTGGAGGAGGGGTGGGAGGAGGAGGAGGCATAGTAGGCCTGAAACACCTGGACCGAGGTAGGCCCCGCAATCCTCGGCGTCGGCAGTATATGACCAGCCGCAGGGTCAGACTCGGTCCCATCCTCCACCAAGTTAACCCAATGTGCCGTCAGCGATATATAGTGGCCCTGCCCGGCAGCACTCGTCCACGTGTCCGTGGTCAGGTGGACCTTGTCAGAAACGGCGTTGGTCAGGGCACGGATGATGTTGTCTGACACGTGCTGGTGCAGGGCTGGGACGGCACATCGGGAAAAGTAGTGGCGGCTGGGGACCGAATACCGAGGGGCGGCCGCCGCCATGAGGTTGCGAAAGGCCTCGGTCTCTACTAGCCTATAGGGCAGCATCTCCAGGCTGAGCAATCTGGAGATGTGGACATTAAGGGCTTGGGCGTGCGGGTGGGTTGCACTATATTTGCGTTTCCGCTCCAGCATCTGGGGTATGGAGAGCTGAACGCTGGTGGATGCTGTGGAGGATCGTGGAGGCGACGATGGGGTTTTTGTGGCAGGGTCCTGGGCAGGGGGCTGACTATCAGCAGACACAGGGGAAGGAGCAGAGGTGTGCACGGCCGGAGGTGAACAGGGGTGTTTAGCATTCATATGCCTGCGCATACTGGTGGTAGTTAAGCTATTAGTGGTGGAACCCCTGCTGATCCTGGTTTGGCAAATGTTGCACACCACAGTCCGTCGGTCATCCGGTGTTTCCTTAAAGAACCTCCAGACTTCTGAAAATCTAGCCCTCGCCGCAGGAGCCCTCGCCACGGGAGCTTCACTAGTTGACACATTTGGCGCTGATGCACCAGGTCTGGCCCTGCCTCTCCGTCTGGCCCCACCACTGCCTCTTCCAACCTGTTCTGGTCGAGGACTCTCCTCCGTCTCAGAAGCACTGTGTTCACCCGGCCTATCAACCCAGCTTGGGTCTGTCACCTCATCATCCTCCGATCCCTCAGTCTGCTCCCCCTCGGACTTCCTGCCCTGACAACAACTTCCCCACTGTCTGACAACAGTGTCTCCTCATCGTCGGACACCTCTTTACACACTTCTTCCACTACGTCAAGAAGGTCATTATCACCCACAGACTGCGACTGGTGGAAAACCTGGGCATCGGAAAATTGCTCAGCAGCAACCGGACAAGTGGTTTGTGACTGTGGGAAGGGTCCAGAAAACAGTTCCTCAGAGTATGCCGGTTCAAATGCCAAATTTTCCTGGGAGGGGGCAGACTGGGGGGGAGGAGGCTGAGGTGCAGGAGCTGGAGGAGTGCCGATTTCGGTGACATGGGTGGACTGCGTGGAAGACTGACTGGTGGACAAATTGCTCGAAGCATTGTCGGCAATCCAAGACATCACCTGTTCGCACTGTTCTGGCCTCAACAGTGCTCTACCACGAGTCCCAGTAACTTCAGACATGAACCTAGGGAGTGTAGCTCTGCGGCGTTCCCCTGCTCCCTCATAAGCAGGTGGTGTCTCACCCCGCCCAGGACCACGCCCTCTGACCCCTGCAGTAGTTGGACGCCCACGTCCCCGCCCTCGTCCTCTACCCCTAACCCTCGGGTTAAACATTTTGAAAATGAGAGTTATAACTTGAATTTTTTTTTTTACTTTTTTTTGTTTTTTTTTTGTTTTTTTTCGTGTTTTTTAGTTTTTAAAACCAAACGATGCTATCCTATTGCTATGGCTATTTTCTAGCCAAGTATGAAAGCACACTGCTATGCCAGATGAGATGACGCTGAGTTATTAAAAAAATAAATGTAAAATAAAAAAGGAAATGGCAGACTGTGCCTAATTGAAATACAACCCCGGGCCCTAATAAATTTTCCCACTTCGGTCTTTGCGATGGATATGTGCGTCACTAAGCGCAAAACACAGCGGTCGCAAGTCTCACTCCAAATTGCTCACAATTTGCTAGTAGATGCACTGCAGCAAGTACAGCCACCAGCAGATCAACCAGAAATCAAATATATATAACGCTACTGTAGGCGTAAGTAAGCCGTTTGGATTCTCCTATGGCTATTTTCTAGCCAAGTATGAAAGCACACTACTATGCCAGATGAGATGACGCTGAGTTATTAAAAAAATAAACGTAAAATAAAAAAGGAAATGACAGACTGTGCCTAATTGAAATACAACCCCGGGCCCTAATAAATTTTCCCACTTCGGTCTTTGCGATGGATATGTGCGTCACTAAGCGCAAAACACAGCGGTCGCAAGTCTCACTCCAAATTGCTCACAATTTGCTAGTAGATGCACTGCAGCAAGTACAGCCACCAGCAGATCAACCAGAAATCAAATATATATAACGCTACTGTAGGCGTAAGTAAGCCGTTTGGATTCTCCTATGGCTATTTTCTAGCCAAGTATGAAAGCACACTACTATGCCAGATGAGATGACACTGAGTTATTAAAAAAATAAACGTAAAATAAAAAAGGAAATGGCAGACTGTGCCTAATTGAAATACAACCCCGGGCCCTAATAAATTTTCCCACTTCGGTCTTTGCGATGGATATGTGCGTCACTAAGCGCAAAACACAGCGGTCGCAAGTCTCACTCCAAATTGCTCACAATTTGCTAGTAGATGCACTGCAGCAAGTACAGCCACCAGCAGATCAACCAGAAATCAAATATATATAACGCTACTGTAGGCGTAAGTAAGCCGTTTGGATTCTCCTATGGCTATTTTCTAGCCAAGTATGAAAGCACACTACTATGCAAGATGAGATGACACTGAGTTATTAAAAAAATAAACGTAAAATAAAAAGAAACTGGCAGACTGTGCCTAATTGAAATCAAACCCCTAATAAATTTTCCCACTTTGGTGTTTGAGGTGGATATGTGTGTCACTAAGAGCTAAACACAACGGTAGCAAGTCCCCCTGCAAATTCCTCACAATATGGTACTAGCTGCCAGCAAGCCCAGCCACAAGCAAATAAAAAACAAAGTATAACGTTATTGTAGCCCTAAGAAGGGCTGTTGGGTACTTGTAGAATCACTCCTGCCTAACAGTAAGCTAATAGAACACCCTAACGCTTTCCCTGACCAGCAGCAGCTCTCTCCCTAGCGGCATCCAGACAGAGAATGATCCGAGCAGCGCGGGCAGCGGCTAGTCTATCCCAGGGTCACCTGATCTGGCCAGCCAACCACTGCTATCTACGTGTAAGGGTACCACGTCATGCTGGGTGGAGTGCAGAGTCTCCTGGCTTGTGATTGGCTCTGTTTCTGGCCGCCAAAAAGCAAAACGGCGGGAGCTGCCATTTTCTCGAGCGGGCGAAGTATTCGTCCGAGCAACGAGCAGTTACGAGTACGCTAATGCTCGATCGAGCATCAAGCTCGGACGAGTATCTTCGCTCATCTCTACATATTACACACCTGAACAATCAAATCTATCCACGTCATTTCCTGGTTTAACACTCGCAGTCAAGTTTATGCACTATATGTCTTTCCAAATGTAGAAACAGAACGGAACATGAAGAGACAACATATTCATGTTATATATTTTCAGTAGATACAAGCTAAATCATTTTTGAGTTCATTCCGTGAGGGTACCTGGAATTTAAAGAAAGAATCCAAAATGCCTCCCTTTTCAGGAGGAGTTTTCTCCAATTACCACCCCTAGGTGGTTTGTTGACATGTTTAATACCAAAGAAACGGAGGATGGAGAGATTTTTGCTATGTACATCTATAAAATGTTTTAATGCTATTAAGGTGTTATGAAATCCTAGCCTTCAGTTTTTGTATTGTGCATTTATTTGTTGGAATGCGCTTAAAGTGGACAACCCCTTTTTCCAGGAGCCTCTTAGAAGCATGGATTGTATTGATGGTATGTACACCCTTGTAAAGTATCACAGAAAGAAAGAAATAGCATAACTGAAAGCTATGTCACTGGCCACATAAAAGGTGACATCTTAACACCTCCGATGATCCCAGAACATTCCTAATATCAAGCTCTCCAGCTGGAGGCCATCCTGCCTGTTCAGTATATAGTTTATTTATTTATGACTAAAGATTTAAGAATTTGGCCTAAAGTGCTGGAAGTCACTGTTTCTGGCTGCTTGGTTTTCTTGTTCCTTGCTCTTCTGCTCAAATTAATTTCAGACCATGAAGAAATGGATATAATGCCCAAGGGCTGGAAGTTTCATCAGACTGTCTTTGATAAAGCAGGAGGTGGACAGGCTCATAAGAACCCGGCAAGTGTTATATTGTTTTTTCACCTATTGTGCTGACTTGAAATTAAAAGTGACTGCAGTAAAATGAATTTACAGATAGCAGCTGCAGAGAGGATGGATAAGGCATCTGTTGTGTTTAGATAGATGTCTGGAGCGTGGAGCACATCTTCAAGAAACATGTTTAGAATGCAAACCCCAATGAAGCCAGTTGTTGTCCGCTGGTCTGGCCTGGGAAATGAAACTGCACATTAGCTTTTGCAGGTGGTTACAATTTATTGAAATTACAGAAGAGATGGTGTTTGGGAAGGTTGTTAGAGACCGCAGCAAATGAGATGACATATATACATGATGCAAGCAGGAATGGACACAGATCTGAATATCAGCCTTGGCAGGTTGTTCTTTAGTCGTCAGAAGGGATCTTATCAGTTCTAGGTGTTTTATTGACAATGTCATATGGTTCTGGCCTAAACATAGGGCTCTTTCATATTGGCGTTGTTTTTCACATCCATCGTTCAGTGATTTTCACGGATTCCTCACTGGGCCATTGCTTTCTATGGATGTTTCTTCACTGGCTTTTATTTTCACAGCTCCATTGTCCGTGGAAAAATTTTTTAAACCTGTCCGTTGATTTTTTAACTGTTACGGATCATGGAAGTCTTTGGGTCTGCAAAAAATGATGACAGGTCCATTGTTTTCCACTGATGACGCTGAGAAACCAGGTGTTATATTTTCAAAGCAATATTAAACCTTCAATTTTCTTTTGCGGACGTGGAGACAAAAGGCAGCGGATGCTCAATGAACATGCAAAACACACGCCAATGTTTAACCATCGTTAGGATGGGTCATTCGAATCAGTATGCAAACAACAATTTCTTGACGATCAAGATATAGTAGCAATATCAGCTACAGACATGGCAGAGATACAGGATTTGCTGCCATTGAAGGGGACAGCAGAGCTGTAGTGACATTGCAGGCACCCCTGCTCCCAGCTACTCACCAGAGGTGCCTAATGTTGCACAGTGGAACCCATTCATTTATAATCTGGTCCTTCTGGTTCCATCACAGTGTCCGTTTTGGAAGATTAATAGTGCTGCAATATTCTTTCCATCAACTTTGATGGATACTGCCAATAAAGGATCCTGATGGAAGGCTGAGTAGACTCTCAAAAACATTACTATGTGCAGTACATCTGGAAATCGTGGGGGATAATGCACACGCTGGAGCTGTGTACTCAAAGATTCTGTGTAAGTCAGTATTGGACTAGATTCACTCAGATACATCAGAAATGTAACTAAGGCTACATGCACACGAACGCGTGGCACACGTCCGGCACCATGGAGAGGAGGAGGGGTGACCCCTCCACTCTCCATAGAGAACCACAGCGCCATAACACGGGGAAACATAGGGCATGTCCTATCTTTTCCCCGTGTATGGAGCGGTACCTTTCTACACAAGCTTGTGGACGGACATATGGTAGTGTGAATGGAGCTTAATTTGGAGGCTATTAGGGTCCATTTCTTAGGAGATGATAAAAGTTGCACCCCTGTGGTAATTTTATCTGGTGGGTCCAAGGAACCTTAGTCTGATACTCTGCAAAGTCTAAGTGACTACATATTATACTGTATTATGAATATATTGGAGCACAATTAGTTACCTGGTCTGAAGGAGATCCCGAAAGTGCATTGTCCAATGACAATGCACTGTGCCGCGATTCAAGAAGATTGTGCACCCGATATCATGCATGTGTTGCTTCCACGCTCAGGTCCGCCGGAGTTCACCATCTTCATCCTGGTGCATGTGAGTGCATGGCTTGCGACACAATTTTTAAGTTAAATCCCGCGGTTTGTCTGAATCCGTCGCATTGACCGATGGCCCGACCCCCAATTTGTGTTGCACGTAAGCCAGCATGATTGCGACTAAATCAGACAAAAACCCGACAGAAATGTGGCTGCAGGACCCTTAGTAAATAAGCTCCATTATCTTAGTCAAATGAGATTCAATGCAGCTTATCACAATGTCATATGTATCCAAACAGAAAAAAACCTCTGTTTTGGTACCATACCATGGTTCTGTGGAACTCATGGTTTCTATAAAGTCGATATATACAGATGTAAAATGATGTAAAATAATAGAACTCAGTTTGTCAAACCTCAAATATTTTTATCATCTTCATGATATGGCCACTATTGTAGTAGTAGGCCTGTAGCTGGAGCAGTTATTGTCACAAAACATCTGCCCTCTTAATATGTTCAAGTTAATAAGTGTCAGAAGAGATGAAAGAGCCAAACTCATATTCACTGGGAGGTCATTGCTAGACATAATTATACGTCACTTAAAGCTATAAAGCAATTGAGGAGTGCAGAACCACTTTAAGATGATGATAGGAAAACTACATGTCAGTCATTGCAGACATCTTTGAAGTAAAGAGGACTAAGGATGTGGAGAGAGCCGAAATTACAAGAAAGCGAGAGGGAGAGAAAGCATTGGAGGAGAAGGGGAAAAGATGTGAAGCGCGGCAACCCAGCAACCGAGTCCGAGTCCTTATTTTCCATCAATACAAACATATAAGACAATTGCTTAAAAAAGTTTTACCCATTGGCCTTCATTAGACCATTTATTCACAGAACTGAACAAATACAAAAAAGAATTAAATAATCTATATAATAAATGTGTCACAATGGGTTTTAAGGCCAGTACCAACATCTTGTCAGATACTATAAGATACAAATATAAAACTAGATATTTCAACAGATCTCATCACATGCAGAATCTTAGATCAATATGATAGTACTACATTATCAATCTTATATTAACCCAAAGATAAATCTGTGTACATATATTTGTTATAGAAGAACTATAATATAAGTTAAATACATGAAGTATTTTTCTGTACATAATCATTCAAAGACCATCAATATTAAGGATTTATTTTTTAAGGATATTTTTTCACATCATTTACATTATGTTAAAGGAGTTAAGATAGTACAAATTCAGTATGTCCGTAGCACAATAAAAGTCATAAAATCAAAGCCCATAACATTATGGTGTTACAGTGTTCCAGTGGAATGAATATTTAAAGGGTTGTCCTTTTTCAGCCAATAATTGATATTGTTCTTGTATTTTCCAGTATATATTCTGTATTAATTGCAGTTTTCTCTGCATTTTTCATTCAACAGGAAGCTTCATTGTTTACTTCCTGTGGATAAAAACTGGTCCATTGTCATGTGATATCACACAGGTGCATGGCTCGTAATAACACAGAGCTCTGATTACTCTCTTGTGTGACCTCACATGACCATGGACCGGGGAGTTATCCACTGGCGGTAAACATAGTAGCCTTCTATATAAAGACAGGAAGCAGAGAATCTAGAAAACCACGAGGTAGTCATACAGAAAGTATATTGGAAAATTGTATATTTTTCATTACACAAATGATATTAATAATTTGCTGGAAGTGGACAACCCTTTTACATGGTGCAACTACAAAGTATTATTTGTCCCGCATGTCTTTGTATGGCTTTCTAAATAGGAAAGTTTAAAAAGTTTAAAAAGTTTTTAACTTTGGAATGCAGAAATTAAAAAACGAAATTGCAAAAAAAAGGGTTAGAAAGTGATATACTTAGATGTATCATTAGGCAGGCATCTCACTCCTCTTTTGGAGAGTGTCTTAGGAGATTAGAAGTCTTTTATTAAAGTGGCTTGGACAACTTGTTAACTGTAGTTCATGTCTGTAGTGGATATGCAACTTTTTAGTTAAAATGTTGAAACAAGTCGCAACTTTGGCAGAAATTGAATAATGTGACAACATTTTAAAGATAGAAAACTGATGTAACTACATTGATGTCTGAATACTGCCCATCTATGCTCTGATGTCTTCTCATCTTCTATTAGGGTATACATCCTCCGGCACACACAAATCTGGATGAAGACATGTAGTCATTTTCGCCATCGCAGGAAGGCTAATAATCAGACTGCATGTCCTGCGGTTACAAAATGTTCTTGCACCACACCCTGCACTATAGATCTATACGCTGGTAATATCATTACAAGTTGTTGTAAGTGACAAATCCCCGGAGAATGAAATTAACAGCCTGCTCTCAGACCTGCCTGCTGGCTTACAAATTACAATCCGATAGACATTTTTTAGCCATTTTTATTTTTAATTTGCAAAAACAATTGGGAATTGTCTATGAATCATGTCTATAAATCACGTACACTGGATAGGCAACGCATGATATCATATCACAAGGCAACTAAAAAGAGCTGGAATATTTAAAGCAGGTTCTGTCTTAATACTGTAGAGTCAAGATCACTGCACATGTTCATCATCTTCGCTGAGGGAGGATAATTACTTAAATATGAATTATGGTATGTACTGTATAAATACAATGTGAGCGACTGGGCCCGTTTCCATTAGCGTACACTGCTGATTACAACTTGTTATTGCAGCTTTTATTGGGTCCATACGCAGGATTTAATTGTTTCCCTGGAAATACTCACTAAAATAATGAAGACAAGAGTCAAACTGAAGTTTTTACAGCATTCAAACAAGTTATCATGTACTAGATCTCAATTGTCATTTTTTATTACTAAATAAATTGCTTTCGATTATTAAATACTGGGGATAAAAGGCAAAGAAATACAACATCTGTATGGAGTTTGTACGCTCTGCTGTCCTCGTATTTGCTGGAGGTTCCCCTGGGTACTCTGGTTTTCTCCCAAACTGTAAAAATTTGTTGATAAGTTTAGTGAGTAACTTGTGTCATATGTATGTGATACCGGGGCTAAGATCGTGGGGCAGACTTATATATAAAATCCTTCTATAGATCTGTTTCTTTACACTTTAGATTCCCTTGCGCTTGATACACCTGCATGATTGGCTCAGCTTAACTGCGTATATGAACAGAACTGAAAGATGCAAGAAGGTCACATGCATTACTTGGCTTTGGCATACAACATAGTTCTTAAAGGCGCTGTCCTAACAGGGGGTAGGAGGAGGTAGGGATGACTCACACATTTGTCTGCGCTAGTTTTCTTGAATGTCTTTGGAGTTTGCACATGTATTTATAAAGTCTTTGCGCCAGTTGTATTTCTGGCTTTTCACTGAAAAGAACGTGCAAACTGCTTGCACATGTATTTATAAAGTGTCTGCGCCAGTTTTGTGTTGCGGCTGCACTTTGCCGACAAAACAGAAAGAATTATCACTTAGTGGGGTGAGTTAATGCTTAGTCGCAGTTTGCGACACATTTAATACAGTGACTTTACAGAATCGTGTTGCACACAGTGGGGCACATTTACTTACCCGTCCGGAGAAGTTCACTGAAAGTGCATTGTCTGATGAGAACGCACTGTGCCGCAGTTCACTAAGATCGTGTATATGTCGCTTCCCCGCTCAGGTCCGCCAGAGTTCACCTGCTTCTTCCTGGTGCATGTAAGTGCATTGTCTTGCGACACAATTTGAATGTTAAATCCTGCGTTCAGCCCAAATCAGTACGATCGTCCAACAGCCCACCCCCAATTTCTGTAGCATGAAAGCAGCGCAGCTGCGCCACAATCCGATCGCGTGCAACACAATCCCCTTCTAAATATCTGGCACAGCTGTGCAATCCCCGAAAATGTCGTAAAATCTGACTAAAGTACTAAGTGAAAATACCAAATCAGCCCCTACAATCCACAACAGATCATATACGCCTCTCATATAATACCAAAAAGAACCAGAGCTGCAAAAACACTTTTTCTAAATAAAATTAATATTCTTTATTGAAAGTAATTACACATATTATACATTGAGGGATGTACAGTATATGTATAATATGTGTAATTACTTTCAATAAAGAATATTAATTTTATATAGAAAAAGTGTTTATATATAAAGTGGGGCTCTATATATAAGTGTTCTTTTTGGTATTTTCTAAAGTACTAGAAAAGTAAATAAGCCCCAGTATGTTAAAGATACACATAAAAAATAATGGTGCCCACTTCTGGAGCAGTGTAGGGTGCCCCAGATAAATGCACCATGCACCATTATTCAATCATCTGGAGCACCCTGCACACCGCACTTAGTTCAGTTTGCTGCACTTTTGATAAATCTGGGCCATTGTCCTTGTATCCTGGATTTTAAACTATGGGTGACTCAACCCCAAAAATATATTTTATATGCTGATTATTTATACTATGCTAATGAAAAGCTATAAAATACGTTTGTTGCAGGTCAATTTTTAATTGCAATTTTTTTAAATAAATTTTATTTTCATAAATGAAGGAATCACAGTTGAGTCACAGTCGAAAGTTTGGCAGAATGACTCAACAGTCCAGCAGACAATTCTACCTTATACTATAATACATTTTATATTGTGCCTAAACGTCAATAGCAGGTCCTAAGTTAGAAACCAGTGAAGCTATATAAGAACAATAGAACAGCAAATACTTTTTACATCTTGAAGAACCATGTTGGATACTTTTGTTAAGATCTTTCTGTTTCACCAAAAAGCTATCTTGGGAGTATTTATCAACTGCTAGTACATTGTGCTTGATGTTCATGGACATCTACCTCCAGGATGAAGGATTGTAAACCAAGCACACTGGCATACTGTGACACTGACATACTGTAGTGTGCTCCCACTGGCAGGATCTGTTCTTCTTTTGGCTTTTTATGTCCTGGTTTTTACAAAGAAAGGCTTTTTAAAACTATCAAATTGAGCCTGAGGAGCTCCAGGCTCCGTAGGTGTTAATGAAGCCTGGAGCCCCTTTGCGTAATTTTTAAATCTTTCTTTTCTTAAAAACAAGAGCATAAGAAGCTCAAAGCTGAGTGGATCCTGACAGAGGGGACACACACCAGTTTGTGAGTGTGCTTGGTTTACAATCCTTCATCCTGGTTGTAGATGTCCTTTAAGCCAACCATGCAGGTCGCAATGGAGGTTCCAGCCTCTTCCTTTATCTGTCGGCCAAATATGAGGCAGGACAAGAGCTTCTCGTTGAATGAAAAAGGAACTGGCCATTCTACATACGGGCCTAGCCAACACTACGACCACTTGCTGTAGAGATGACGTTAGGGCTGAAATAGTTTGTAAGTACAAGCCTTTATAAATCGCCCCTATAGATGTTAAAACCATTAGGGACAAATGTCACTATAGAGAACATATAGAGGACACACCCAGACACGATCCATAACCCATCTCTATAGCCCCTTTGGTCACATTCAGACAATCTCTTGTTGTCTTTGGGTGTGTAACACAAGGCACAGCACAGAAATCAAGTTGGTCAAACAAAGTTTGTATTGTGATGTAATACGTCTATGCATAGCCATGCCAGCCAGAAACAAAAATACTTCTAAAATGACTTTTTCCTAAAGTCTACAGAAAATAAACACTAAAACATTGCTGCTCACAGTTTAATCTGAAAGTTGTAAAACTGTCTGTTAGAATTATGGGGAAATCTGTGACATTTTTCTTTCTCAGCTTCCTACTGCCCATACCTAATGGCTATACAAGGGCATCATAGGCAACGGAAGCCAACGTGGCAGTAAATATGTCACATCCACTCACCAGACTGTCAGTTGACAAAGTCCCCAAAGAAGGATCATACATTCCTGAATCTGAGATTTTGCAAGAAAAATATTTAATTCTTATCAAGTTCCAAAGCCGGGAGACTTTGAGGCACATTTGTCAAGGGCCGATTCATAGGTGCTAAACTGATCCAGTGCTTTCTTTGGCAAATGGAGGCAATAAAGGTGTATAGTCTATGGGCTGTGTGCTTGGCAGAGCGGCGTTAAGGACTCGAAAGACTGTTACATAGTGTGTAGATTATTAGACAATAGTTGGACGAATTAAGTGATGTTGAAATGTGGAAGCCTATTGCATTAACACATCGTGCAGGTGTCAGGCTATGCTGAATTAAAGACATAGGAGGAGATTTAAGATCAGGGACATTTTAAATGAGCCGTGCCAAAGTCTGTGTCGCTTTAACTTGCGCCACATTGTTCAAATGCCAAATTTTATGCACCTTTAACTTGTGACATGAGATGCTACTCCATTTTCTACCCTAACCCCTACTGTAGTAAGAGAACAGTGTTCTTTAAAATGTTGTATTTAATAAATGGGGAATTCATTAGTTTGGAGTAATTTACAAAACTTATTTTGCAACTATTTAAACCATTAAAGGGGTTTTCCTTCCATATACCTTTCTAATTCTTTTGTAGAATTTTGTACAATATGGATATATACATAATATAAGCCTTAAGATGTGATAAAAGGTCCCCCGGCTCTTTCACTATACACTGGAACTGTATAGGTTGAGGGCTGCAATAACTGATCTATAAGTTCCAGGACCCCCATCAATAACATATTGATGACTTTTTTTGATCATTATAATGAAAGTTCAGCTTTATAACTATATATGTATGGTTATTCAGATTGTTTAGTTGACTATAAAAGGATAATCCTAGCAGGCAGATAATGTACCATCTCTAGTCGCACATGTGGTGTAGCGCTGAGGCATCATGGGATGAATAGCAGAGCAAAATGAGAGAGAAATCTAAATCACAAGACAGTGGCCTAGAAATATAAAAACTGATGCAATCTGCCTTCATGCAGTTTGCCTCGCTAATGTGCACTTTGTGCCATATTATTTAATAGTGTCACATGCTCTTAGTTTATTTGGTCTGTTTTTAGGAGGTGCATACTATTTTTTCTTGGTGCACTTTGCTTCATGCCGTTGTGACATATTTATGGTGCAGTACAGTGATAAATTTGGTGCAAACTAGGGACACGCACTTACACACCCCTTTAGGTGCACAGTTTTCAAATGTATCAGACAAAATGCAGCCACCGTTGCGGTGCAAACACATAATAAATACATGTACAAGTTCCAACTTTTCTTTCATGCCAACTTAGACAAAGAACTGGTGGAGACACAACAATGGGGCTCATTTACTAAGGGTTACAGATAGCACATTTGTCGGACTGTTTGTCTTTTTCGGGGATTTGTGCGTCTTTGACAGGTATTTAACAAGTGTCTGTGTTGGGATTGTGTTGCACGAGATCGGTTTTTGGCTTCGCTGGTTTCGCTGGTGCTGGCTTCCATGGGACACAAATCGGGGGTGTGCCATCAGACGATCCGACGGATTTTTACTGAGCGTAGGATTTTACTTTCAAATTGTGTTGCATTCCAATGCACTTACATGCATCGGGAAGAAGAAGGTGAACTCCGGCAGACGTGAGCGGGCAAGTGACACATGCAGGAAATCGGGCCCACAATCTTAGTGAATTGCAGCACGGTGCATTATCGTCAGGTGAGGAGTGCTGGGATGGAAAAAGGCTCGGAAACCTGCAAATTCATGAATTTACAGTAGGGATGTACCCCAGTGATTCTGTTTGTCTGATCCTTATACTTCAAGTTGTCGTCAGGTAAAATGCATTATTATTACATCAGTAGAATTCCTTCTGTATCAATGGTTTTTAAAGGATATGGTACAACCAGTAAATGAGAAAATTAGATGGGAAGTGGTCACTGTCCAGGTAACAGAGGAAGTAAGAGCATCATTACCTCTTTATTTTCTAGTTTTCTTGCATAAAAAGCTCCACATTTTGATTGCCACTGAAATTTTTGTTCTAGTTGACAAATGTAGATATCCAGTGATATTATATCAGGGGTGTATCTAAAAGTGACAGGGCCCTAAAGAAGACTTCTTCA